>NC_092873.1:530840665-531153790 GCF_028372415.1 Notamacropus eugenii
AACGGGAGGGGAGGGGAGGGGAGAGGAGAGGGAAGAAGAGGAAAGGAGAGGAAATGAAACTTTGCTGTGGTTCATTGACGTGACTCTATGGGGACTTGTGGGGCTTACTGGAGGATCAGCACCAATAAAACCTCGTTAGCTACCACCTTTTTAGGGGCCCTCATCACCTCCTGCCTGGATTCTTGTACTAGCTAAGCTTCTCATTGGCCTCCCTGCCTCCAGTCCATCCCCTTCTCCACTGCCAAGAGGATATTCCTGAAGTGCACCTCTGCCTGTTATCCCTTACTCCGTAGCCTCCAGTGTCTCTCCAATTTGACCAGGATCAAAAATGGAATCTTTCATTGGTTTTTAGAACCTTTCCTTCTTTTCTGAACTTCTTATACTTTATTTCCCTCAGCCCCCCTCTACAATCCAGAAACACTGGATCCCTTGTCTTCCTCTGTAACACTCAGTCACAATTCTTGAATCATTCTAAGCTTGGGGGCAATCTAAAGTCTCCCTTCCCCCAGGGTCCCCAGTTGCTTCTGCTCTCTACTGCTTTAGGGATTTCTTATTATAGAGGACACTAGGAGTATAATCACAACCTGTCTGAGCCTCCAGTTAGGAAAATTCCTAACATAGGCCAAAGTTTGACTTTTAACCCTCATTTACATTTATATCTCTTTCTAGCTAACCCCTAGAGTCTTTGTGATTGAAGCTATATTCAGGTTACAGGAAATGTTTAGCTGTAGAAATAAATCTAGTATTTTACAGTGTTAATTAATAGGAAGGCATTTGGGGAAAGAGCTGATGTTTTCTTGGAACATTTCCCAGTAATGGAGGAGGTGGGTACAACTGGTGAGGCGGCGCTCAGTCTTCTGCTCCCAGATACCTACAGGGCCCACCATCAGCCTCCTTCCCTCCCTTCTCAGCCACGGCTCAGTCCTTTCTCTTTGTCCTTTGGATGGTTGCCTGTGGGACCTTGATTCTTTCTAGCCCAGCTCAATGTCCCAACTCATTCCTCTCATCTCCCAGATCCTCAGTAGGACCACATCTTTCACCCTCTAGAAACAGAAATCCTCTAAACACCTGAGTGGCTTTGAGGTGTCCAGGTCTGGTTCACTGGCTGTGTTCCATGCATAATCATGATTGATTCAATCAAATAGTGTTCTTACCAGCTAAAGGTAATTACTTTTAAGTGGGGGTGGGATGAGGAGTGAACCCACACTCTTGAACCTTACCAGACCCTCCAGACTCCTGAGTCTGCGCATTTGCACTGGCTGCTGAGATGACGAGACACCTGCAATGCTCTTCCTCCTCCCTCCTTCTCTTTCCTGACTTCCTTCAAGCCTTAGCTCACATCCACCTGCTTGTGCCTTCCACTCTAGTCTATAAATGTTTTGTACCTACTTTTTGCCATATTGCCTCAATTCTACCCTCATTAGAAGGGATCTCCATGAAAGCAGAGACTATGTTTTTGTCTTTCTTTGCGTCCCTGGTACTTAACACAATGCCTGGCGCATAGTAGGCATTTAATAAATTCCTGCTAACTGGTTAAGATTAACAAAGCACTTTCCTCACCAATAGCATAAGATGGGGAAGGCAAGCATAATCATAACCCATCACAGCTCTGAACAGTGATTGGTTAGGAAACACCCACACCATGTGCTATTTATCACTCTTCTAGAAAGCATTTGCACCTCATACATCAGAAGAATTTTTTTTTCTGTAACTAAAGGAGGATGGCCATTCCAAATCCAATAGAACTGACCACTGTGTTTACAGCATGGCAGAGTTATGTGTTAGGAGGACCAGTTTCACTTTCAGAAAATAACCAAGAGAGTTGGAGCGTTTGTCACCATCATGTGTGCCAGTGAGGGTGACAATCCACGTCACTGCCATGGCCACGTCATTGGTCATTTTCGGGCTGTTGTCCACAACTGCACATCTATTCTCCAGACCCTTAATTAGGAAGCACCTCTTAGAAAAGCACAAATAAATTAGCCTGCTCTCTCAGTGATAATGGCCCCAGACACCCACAGCAGTTACTGAATCAGGATTGATCTCTCCTATATCTAAGCATCTCAACTGCAAAGGGTTGGGAAGAGACCAACCCTTAACTAGCTTCATGGATGGCCTTTCCAAGACCTCGAATTAAAACAGAATATTAATGATCCATAACTGATACCAACTTCTCCCATAGGACTCACTTCATTTTTTTCATGTGATCCAGTATTCATAGAATTCTGCAAGGACCAAGGGGAGAGTCATAAATAGATGGTGTGAGTGATTAGAAATCCGGCTGCAGTTCCTGGGCTGCCTTCCTATCACTCTATCCCTCTTTCCTTCAGAATGAATCGCCACAGATTAAAAAACAATACAAGTAACAATATGGTGCTTACCTGGTCTAATAAATAATGCTCTTCAAACTTCAAGACTCAGTTAAATACAATCTATTAATTATGGCTAGCCATTTTGTTGCCCAAAAGAAAAATAAGCCAGAAGAAAATGTTTCCTGCATTTTATAGGTGACGGTGCTGAACAAGATGAGTCAGAGAATCCACCTCGCTCCCCAAAGCTTCTTGTGTCTGTATGCAGTATTTTATTATAACACAATCTGCTAAACAATAGAAAAAATCGTTTGTGAATAATGAGCTACTAATACAACATTTTACAGGTCATTAAAACAAAATGTAAGAGCATAAGGCATTTCATTCATTCATCTGGTGCTGAATTAAAAATAATTTTGGTAATTTCCTCCATTCAATCCCACTTAATTCAACATAATATTAAATTTAATGTGTCATTTCAGTGCCTACTGTATGCAACAGGTACCTAAAACATTATTAGTGTTAATAAATATGGATTGTGTGCCTATAGTGTATACAGTTGTCAGTATCAGGGAAGGTATAAAATTTAGACAAATTAGTCACCGTGATCATAGAGTTCATAGTTCACTAATTTATGAATTTTGGAAATGAGGGACAAAATAAATTTAAATTTAACTTACAAACTTGGAAAAATTGGGACCTAAGATAGAACTATATGCCAAAACAACTGAATGAAAAGTTAATGATCCAGGAAAATCAGTGGTTTTCTAATAAAAGTTGATGTGTTATAGTGAAAAGACCATTCGTTGATTTTATGTGCAATAGACCTGAGTCCAAGAACTGATCCTATCATTTATTAACAGTTTGGTCTTGAATGAATACTTCTACCTTTCTGCTTCTTTTCTTGTAAAATAGAGATGAGGGGAGAGGAGTAGTATTTTAATTTCCTCAAAGATTAGTTTTGAAGAAAGCATTAAAGAAAGCTGAGCTTCCTCCAAACTCCCAGTCCACAGAGAAAGCCTTTGAAAATTTGAACTTTTATGTCTAAAACAGAGCTCCTCAAAATCTTCCACTTTCACCATCAACAAATGCTTGGAAAACTGTTCAGAATGGCTAATATTCTGATTGGCTCAGATTTATTATTCCTGTTACTCATCAGTTCAGTTAGAGCAGTTGTTTTTAACGTTCATATGCGTCGTTAGTTTGCTAGGAAGGTCAATGTATAAGCGGCTGAATCCATTTGTAGTGGTGGGATAGTACATTTCAGAGCCTTCTCCAACAGCTTCCATCCTATCCTTTTTGTTTTCTTGATCATCAGAGAATCTGACCCACTTCAGTCTTCCCTGTGTCAGATACTGTGCTAAGCTATGCTAAATCAGAAAAGTTCAATCCTAGAAATGCACATTTTAAAAGCAAACAGTCCCTGCGCTCAAGGACCTTACCTTTCATTGTGGAAATAACCTGTGCACATAGATGTAAAATCAAGGTGCTTATGAGACAAATGTGATATAATTTCAGGTTGAAGGGATGATGGGGTCACATGGGCATATTTTAAAGACAAAGGAGACTTGTGCATATTTATAGGCAGCAAGGAAGAGCTGGTAAGTAGGACAAGTCTGAATATTAGGAGGGAACAAAACTGCGCAGGTCACAGATGGGAATAAGCTCAAGAGTCAGTATTGGCAAGAAGGAGGACCATCCCTTTCAGAGTACAGAGTACTGAAGGAGAGAGAGATGAAGTCCAGGGTTTTTGAGGCATAGAGGAGAAGAAGGCACTCAAGGTCTCTGTTTTCTCAGTCAAGGATGAGTAAGGGTCCTCTACTAAAGGGAATGGGGAGAGACTTGAGAAAAGAGAAGGCCACAGGTGGTTGTGAGGATGGGTCTTTGCAGGGTATTCACTATTGTCTGGAGCTATCTGGGGGGCTGAGAGAGGTTACCTAATCTTTCGGCTAAGAGAATGATTCTCCATCCCTACTTTATCTTGTGTTTTACCTGGATACTAAGATTCCTCCCAGGACTCTATCACCTTACAGGAGTTCCTGAGAGTTTTCTCCAGGGCCTCCTTATGACTTCTGAGCTAAGGACATAACTGGGCACCAAGCCTCTTCCCACTGATCTCTCAGCCAAGAGTCATACATGTTGTAAATCTCCACATCATCTTTATGTTCTAAGACTCCAAGGTAAAAACTAATAGGAAATATGACTCTCCTGAACATCACGAAGTATGGGATGAGGGCTACATTATTAACCTTTTATATATACCCCAAAAGTGTGCTGGCATTGCCTGTACAACATTCAGTCCCATCTCTCTGTTTCTCTCTCAGTCTGTCTCCCCCTCCTCCCCAGGTGCCCTCCCATCTACTATCCTTCTCTTGAGTTCCATCTTTTTTTTGGATGTCCCACCTCCAATTGTGTATGCCAAAAGCTGTTGAATCACACTCAGACCTCTGGGGAATGTAGTTCTCAAAGAGAACATTGACTCTAAAATACCCACTCTCTGTTGATCGGTACCTGTTGTTGGAGTTTTCTCTACATTGTGAAAGCAGTAAAGCAGAGAAATTGATGGCCATCCAGTAGCTATCATGGGCACCCATGGAAGTTCCTTTGTTAGTGGCATTCACTTGCTGTCTTTCTCAAGCCTAATTCAGTAATTTTCATGAAGTAACATTAACAACTTAACATTTTGTTCTTGTTCAGTCATTTTTCAGTTGTTTCTGATTCTCCATGACCCCAGGGGGGTTTTCTTGACAAAGATACTGGAGAGGTTTGCCATGTCCTTCTCCAGTTCATTTTACAGATGAGGAAACTGATACAAAACAAGGTAAAGGGACTTGCCTAGGGTCACACAGATAGTAGATTTGGTCTCAGGAAGATGAGTCTTTCTGACTCCGGTTTTGGTGCCTATTCACTGCACCACCTAGCTGCCCTACCAACTTAACATAACTAAACACAAGTTTTAGCCACAATTTTATTTTCTAATAATGATCATCCTTATTTACAATATCTATTTCTAGAGTGCCTTTAGGTTTGCAAAGCAAACCTATCCACAAATAATGGATCAAGTGTGAGACCTAGTTGATAGTCTCTAACTGCCCCTTATTGGAGAGGTTATCAAACTCTGGACCCCGCTGAATTGAGAAGCTGAAAAAAAAATTCCTGAAAAGTGTTTCATTTTAGTTACTGTTTCCCCAAATAATCACCAAGAACAGTGAGAGGATGTTCCAGTTTCTCACAACACATGTAGCTTTAGGGTTATGAACTTCAGAGTGTGAATTTCCTGGGAACCTGTAATCTTTATTTATAATTTCTCATCAGAGGAAAAAAGTGATTTAGTTTAGAATCAATACAGTATTGATGAATATAGTCTAGTCAGCCCTAAATATATCTCAGTACTTAATTACAGTACTCTGTCAGATTCACTTCCTGAAATGTGAATTCATTGCACAAAGTTAATGTGGACAAAAACTGTAATTATTTAAAGTTCTCAAGGTTTCCTCTCTTGCCTGGCTGTCAATCAGGTTTAGCAACCATGGTTACTAAAAGCCCAAGCCTAGAACTCAGGCACAGCTGCTGTGTTTTTGCTGACCTACCAGAAGAGACAAACCTTTGGATGTTTGAGATACAGTATGTTGATGAGTGAATCAAAAAACACCCAGTCTATGCCTGAATGCATCCTTTGAGAGTGTGTCCCCAGAGGAATACGAGCCCATCTCCTGATGTGAGACGCCTAGTGTTGGTTCCCGCAGAAATGTCGTCATAATGAAAGCAAAAACATTTATAAACATCTTTTTAAAAAATCTAAAAGTGGAAACCTCTCTGACTGCCTGGGAAGTTCAAACTATGGACCTTCTCATAGACAGACTGTTAAGCCTACAGGTAATTTTCCAGAGGTCAGCCTCTGGAAAGAGAATTAAAATGACTTCTGGAAACTTTATACAAGCAAGAGAGAAGACAGCAAGGATTCTTTTCCCTATAGTTTGATGATCATGATAACAGAATGCTTTTTAAGAGATTACCTTTTCTGGGGATTACAAATCATTTTGCAAATATCTCATTAACTCAGTCTCTTAATTCTAAATTATTCAAGGGAACAAAAGGAGCATATTTTTAGAGAAAGAGGCATCAAATGGAACTTAATTCAACATTTCAAGAATCTGAGATTAGCCCCTATATGCCTTGGGAGGTTTTCTAGAGTTGTTGCAACAAAAATAAATAAATAAATGTAATGAATGACCTACTTGATGCCTAACCTGCAAGTAATGAATGCCCCCAAATTTAGTGGCTGGCCCTCAGACAAGAGACAGGATCAGTTCCAAGAAGCTATCACAGTAGAACATATATAATCGCTATTGATCCATCCACAAACATTAAGGGTATCTGGAAAGGGATTCGAAATCTCTTCAGAATTTTACATCTCAGCTAAAATTAGAAACATATTAATTGCATGCTGTTGAGGCATAAAATTTTTAGCAGCTCTGCCCCTTCTCAGATAACTTTAATATTAATTTTCTTTTATAAGGTTCATTTATTTCTCATTTTAGTATGTCAAACTTTTATACTCAGTTTACTTCAAAACTGCATGAATTTTGTTTAGTAGCTCAATTTTAACTCGTTATGCCTATGTGAAGTATAGACAGATAGCTTCTTGTTAGGTTTGTTTTTAGTTTGGGAGGTGAGACACCTGTTATTTCTCTCCCTCTACATATTGGCAATGTTTCTGCAGCTTACCTCCTTAGAGGGTTCTCTGAGGCAATGAAGTGAGCCAAGGTTATCTCTCTGCCCACTGCACTATACTGTCTCCTTGTCATGTGAAACAAAAATGTTTCTAATTTTTTCTTTGCTGTTCACTCTACTTCATGATAAATAAATAATAGCATTTCTTATGCTCCTCCTATTTGTTAAGTAAGCTCTTTACAAATATGAACTCATTGGATCCTCCAACAACCCTGGGAGACAGGTGCTATTATCATCCTTGTTTTACAGTTGAGGAAACTGAGGTCAGTGACTTGCCCAAGATCACAGAAGCGTAATTGTCTGAGACAGGATTTGAACTTTGTTCTTGACTCCAGGCCCAGCACTCTACCCACAGAGCCACCAAGCTTCCAGTGATCTGACTTCCCTAATAAGAAAGGACATCCATTATCCTTCTTTGTCCTCTCAGCCCCTATTAACTTCATTCACTGATTAAAGTAGTTAATTTAAAAGCCTGTAGTTCCTCGTACTAAAAGTCTGGTTTTCATGATACTGGAGAAACTACGTTTAAGAAGCCAGTCTCTTGGTCTCTCATCGAGATATATCTCTCATCTCTCATCTAGAACATCTCCTTCTCTCATCTGACATAGACATTAATTGGCCACCCTCATATTAATCAACACAACCTTAAGAGATAGGGAGCTGGGAGGGGGCGTAAGAGCCTGAATCCAGATGCTGACTCTACTACCACTCTCTGGGTAACTGGAGGAAGTAATTCAACCTCTCTGAGACGCAGGTTATAAATCAGTCAAATGAAGGAGTTGTTCCAGGAGACCTCCACGGTTTTGCCTAGTTTTAAATAGGCGCTCATCTTTGTGAGTTCAACTCTGTTCTCAGACACTTACTGGAGTCTAGAATACTGAGTTCAAATCCTGCCAGACTCTGAGCAAGTCACTTCATCCTGTTTGCCTCAGTTTCCTCATCTGTAAACTGAGGTGGAGAAGGAAATGGCAAACCACTCCAATATCTTTGCCAAGAAAACTCCAAATGCAGCCATGACACAATGGACACTACTGAATAACAACAGTAAAAATCTTAGCAGGGAAGTCACTAGCTACTAGGGAAGCTAAGAAAGGCCTCTTGAACTCTGTGGGATTCAAAGAAGCCAGGGAAACTAAAAAGCAGAAGTGAAGCTGGGCGCATTCCAGGAACAGAAGGGAGCCAGAATATAGAGATGAAAATGGGAGATGGATGACATGTGTGAGAAATCATAAGGAAGCCAATGTAGCTGCATATTAGGAGCTGGCATTCTGACCTCCTAGAATGAAGGAAGGGTTCAGTTTGAAAAGGGCTCTGAGTGTCTTGGGTGCAGAAAAAGACCAAAATGTAGCCTCTTCCTTCAAGGAGCTTATATTCTAAAGGGGAGGCCAACATACATACATCTCCATGTATGCCTTTGTACACGTAAATGTATGAACAGGCCAGTGAATGAAGAGAATTGGGGAAAGAGCATTCTAGAAATAGGGAATTTTGAATAAAAGGCATACAGGAGGGGAAAGGGCAATGAGTTTAGGGGAAAGTGAGGAGTCCAATTTGACTATAATAGGAACATAGGAGAAAACATAATGCAAGGCCAGAAAGGTAGGTTGAAGCTAGATCACAAAGGGCCCTGAATGTCAGCATAAGGAAACTGTCAATATTGGTGAACCAATTAAAGGGAACATGGGACTATAATATAAAAACATGTTACCCTATTGTTATTTGGGACTATACATTAAGAAATGTTATTCTGCTAATGATTGTAGATTAAATAATACAAGGAAAGACTGAAGGTAAAGAGACCAGCTAAGCTACTCTAGTGGTAGTTGTAATAAGAGGTAACAATGGTCTGAACTAGGGCAATGGAAGTAAGAATGGAAGGGGGACGGACACTGAATATGGAAGTGGGTTAGATTTTGGGTAGGAGAAAGAAAGAATAAAAAATGACTGAGGTTTTAGGTTGGTGACAGGGAGAACACTGAATTATGGACCCACTCTCACTGTTCACAAACATTCTCATCCTATACACACCCTACTGGGTTGTGTTGGAAATTTGGAATTGTGTCATTTAGATCGATAATGGAAGGGGAGCTTTCTCTGCATTGTTGTTTGGTAGCTGTCTCCTCTCAGGGCTTAGAACCTCACTAAGGCATATCAGTCTCCAGCTAACTGAAGGACTTAATTATTATCTCCATGTTTCCACAAAGCAGAGATCCTTCCCAGTCCAACATATTTTGACACCCAGATCACCCAGTGCCAAACCCAGATACATCCTCACCCTCCTTAGATCAGAATCACCACTTGGGTTCCCCATTCACACGCTCCCTAACTCTCTTTTCTTCTGACTCAAACTCCTCAATCAGTTCAATCATTGCACATATAATACACCTTCTGTCTATACCCTGTTCTTCACATACTCAATACTCCTCATTTTTCACCTCTGCTCTGGGACTTCTCTGACTCACTTCTCCCCCATGCCCCAGGAAGGTCATTCTTGGGATAACCTCATCATCCTGGAAGATCTCATCAGCCTTGAGACTCTCCCTCCTCATCCTCTGTCCTACTGGTTAAAGGGTGGGACCACAAACTCAAACCTCCATTTAAGGAGGGAGGTCAGACATCTCCTCATGTGCCACCTGACTGCTGACATCTCCATCACATCTTTTCTTCCTGCTACCTCCCTGTCCTTTCCCTTTTGTGCATTGCCTTCCCCCTTTAAATGGTAAGCTCCTTGAGGGCAGAGACTGTTTTTTTTTTTTTCATATTTCTATTCCCAGTATTTAGCACAGTACTTGGCACCCATAAATGCTTATTGCCGACTGACCATTAAGGGATCTGATCTTCTGTGTCTCTGTTAAACAATAATCCCCTGCATCAAATGAACATCTTGACATTCCTTTATATAACCTAGCAGCTAAAAAATGGCTGCAAGTCTTTTTTGCATCATAGGTGACCACAGAATTGAATAGGGCAGCCATCACTACAAAGAGAAGACTTAAAGGAGTGATCTGGGCTTTGGGGGAGATTCCTTTTAGACCCTGTTGATCTCAAAGTGCTGGGGTGGGGACCTCTGGGGGTGATGTTGAAAAGGCAATTTACATTGAGGGACTGGGGTTTGAGAACATAAATATGAAATCACATGCTTTATTCTCAGAAGTTAGCTAAAGCCATGGCCATGAATGGCATCACCAGGAGCGAGTGAAGCAGTCTGATGTAAAAGCAAAAACAAGCATTGGGATCCTAGTTCAGTAGAAAGAGCCAGGAGACCTCTGAATAGTGCAGTGACTTATCTTGATTTTGGAGGAAAGGCATTGAGGGGTCCTCTCAGCAGAATAAAGGAACTCTAAATACTGATGTGGACCAAAGATGCACTTGTGCCGATTTCTTTTGTTTAATTGCATAGGGGAGGGGTTTTATCCTTTTGTCACCGAATAATTACTTGGATTTTTTAAAGCATCAATAAACCATTTATAGGAAAGCAAGTCAAGTCAACAAGTATTTATTAAGCACCTACTGTGTGCATGCAAGACACTGCTAAGTGCTGGGGATCCAAAGAAGACCTGGGGTCAAGGCTTGGCTCTGCCTTTAGCGAATCTCAGCAATTTAGAGCTGGAAAGGCCCTCAGGGGTCCTATCAGTCAACCCCAACCTGAAAGAAATTCCCACTGTAATATGTAACAGGTGGTCATCCAGCCTCTTCTGGGAGACCCCCAAGAACAAAGAGTTCCTCCCATCTTGCATCCTTCTGTTTTGGGACAGCACTAATTGTTGGCAAGCTTTACCTGACATGAAAACAATGCTTGTCTCTTTGCAGCCTCTAGTCCTGGCCTGATAGACCAGCCAAATATATTTCATTTCTCTTTAATATGACAACCTTTGAAATGTTGAGAAATATTTGCATCTTCTCCTCTTCAAGCTAAACTTCCCCAGGTCCTTCAGCTTTCTCTCATGTGACACATGCTCAAAGTCCTTTGCCACCTTGGTTGCCCCTATCTGGAAACTATAGCTTATCAATTTCCTTCCTGTAATGCCTGGAACGTCACATAATGTTCTAGCTCTATTCTGATCAGGGCAGAACACATTGGGGATTTCAGCTCTGTGTTCTCCAAAGCTATGATGCTGTTTATGCAGGTCAAGACTGCATTCACTTTTGGAGTTTCCACATCATTCTGTTAACTTAGATTGACCTTGCATTCCACTAAAACCTCCAATTCTTTTTCAGGCAAACTTCTGTCTGACCATGACTTCCCTTTTTATTGCATTTCTGAAGTGGATTTTTGTACCCAACTATAAGATTTTTCCATGTACCTCTTTGGGATTTCATCTTATTAGATTCTCCCCAATACTCCAACCTGTCAATAAATGAAATGAAATAAAAGGCAAGAAGACAGAAAAGTGAAGAGAGGCTTCAAAAAGCCAAACAGAGGGTTTTAAAATCCTGGGAGTGATAGGGTGTGACTGAAGTTTATTGCATAGGGGGTGACATGGCTGGACCTGTTTTTGTGGAAGTATACTTTGGCAGCTGAGTAGATGATGGACTGGAGTAGGGAGAGACCTGAAGCAAGGGGACTGACTAACAGGCTATTGCAGTAGTCCAAGCATGAGGTGGTAAAGACCTTGACCAATCAATTAATTAAACTCTGTTAAACACCTTCTATGTGCCAGACACTGAGCTAAATGCTGAGGATACAAAGAAAAGCAGAAGACAGTTCCTACCTTCAAGGAGCTCACAATCTAATAGCAGAGACTACATGTATGTAGATAGATTAGATAGATAGATATACATACACATATACACATACAT
The DNA here is from genome assembly GCF_028372415.1 of Notamacropus eugenii. NCBI lineage: Eukaryota > Metazoa > Chordata > Mammalia > Diprotodontia > Macropodidae > Notamacropus > Notamacropus eugenii. The sequence goes on from NC_092873.1 coordinate 530,852,509, forward strand.
ATATATGTATGCATATGAACAACCTATATAAAAGATGAATAGGAAATAAGTAACTGAGGAAAAATACTCGGATTAAGATGGATTTGGAAAAGTTTTCTATAAAAGATGAGATTTTAGTTGCAACTTAAAGGAAGTCAGGGAATCCAGTAGGTAGAGATAACAAGAGAGAATATTGAAGGCATGGAGAACATTCAGAGGAGATGTTTAGAGGGGGGAGATGAAGGGTCTCATTTGTGGAACAGCCAGGGGACCAGTGTTACTAGACCAAAGAATACATTGTGGGGAGCAAGGTGTAAGATAGAAACGTAGTAAGGTAGATAGAAAGGCAGGAGGGGGCTAGAATCTGAATGGATTTGAATACCAAACAGAGGATTTTATATTTGATTCTGGAGGCAATTGGAAGTCACTGAAGTTTACTAAGTTGGAGGTGATAATGGTCAGACCAGTGTTTTAGGAAAATCACTTTAGTGGCTGCAATAGTAGTGGCAGCCATATCAGAGGAGGAAAGGGGGCATATACAAGAGATGTTGCTCATGTAGAACTGTCAGCACTTGACTTGGATGGGAGTTATGTTAGAGAATTGGTGATGTGAAACTGGACGTCGAAAGAGAAGTTAAGACTGGATAAATAGAATTGGGAATCACCGACATAGAGATATGTATCCTCATTAGTATTGTGGAAATTGAAATTATCAAATCAAATAGTATAGAGGGGGGGAAAAAGAATATCCTAGGCAGATCCTTGAGAGATACCCACTGTTAGTGGACATGACCTTTATGAAGATGCAGCAAAGGAAACTGAGAAGGAAGACCCAGACGTGTAGGAGAATAATGAGGAGAGAGCAGTGTCTTGAAAACCTAGAAAGAGGGTGGTATCAAGGAGAAAGTAATTAACATCGTCAAAGAATGCAGAAAGATCAAGGACGAGGGTTAATAAAAGGCCATTAGATTTGGCCACTAAGAGATCACTTAGGAGAAGTTTGGAGGGAGTAGTTTTAGCTGAATGGTGGGATTGGAAGCCAGATTGCAGAGAATTAAGAAGAGAGTGGGAGGAGAAGTGGAGATACCAATTGTAGATGTCCTCAAGGAGTTTTGTCACAAAAGGCAGAAGAGATATGGAGCAAGAGTTAACAGACCAAATGAGGGTTTTTGACATTGGAAGAGCCATGTGCATATTTGTAGGCAGCAGAGAAGCAGCCAGTAGACAGGGAGAGATTGAAGACAAGTGAGAGAGTGAGGATGATAGAGGAAAAGTTTGTTAGAGAAGATGCTGTGGGATGGGATCACTTAGGATGGAATGAGATCAGTTAGGCATGTAGAAAGGCTTGCCTTGTCAAAGAGAAGGGGCACCTCTTTAAGTGAGACACGAGTGGAGGTGGAAGTAGAAAGCATCCAAGTGATGAAAGATGAAGAGGAGGGGAGAAGAGAGAGTGCTCAGTGAACAGCCTCAATATTTTTTGGATGAAATGTAAGGCTCAGTGCTCAATAGAAAGATTTGGTGAAAAGTGTACCAATGGAGGTTTGAGGGAGGGATGAAAAAATTTGGAAAATCTCATGTAAATGGGATAGAGAATTCTTTAGGGTAGTATAAAAGGATTGCCTTGACACAGTGAGATTATGCTTTGTATTGAGCCCAATTTGCATAGTTTTGTGATTTTTCCCCCAGTTTGTGTCATATGCAAGTTTGATGAGTGTACCATTGACATCTTTGTCCAACTCTTTACTAAAAATGTTGGACTGCTCAAGGCCAAGCCCAAATGCCTAGGGCAATACACTGGACACCCCTGCCAAGTCGATGTTTGAATACAGCTGCTCAGCCAGTTCATTTTCACTAGTCCACAGAAATCCACATAAGAACAATAGAAAAGATTCTATTCAATGCTTTGCTAAATTTAGCTAAACTCTATCTACAACATTTGCTGATGTACCAGACTAATAATTCCGCAAAAACAATAAATGAGACCAGTCTGGCATGACCTCTTCTTGATGAAATCCTGATGACTCTTTGTGATCATTACTTACTTTTCCAGATGTTCATGTATCATATCTTTAATGGTCTGTTCTAGAATGCTCCCAGGATTCAAAGTTAAATTTTTAGCTTGTTTGCAAAAACTGTTCTCTTTCTGATCTCGTTCCATTCTCCACAGTTGATATTATAGACAGTGGTTCATCAATCACATCTGTAAGTTCTTTCAATAACCAGAGATGTATTAGCTGAGTGAGACTCTGGGGTCAGAGGACCTAAGTTCAAATTCTACCTTTGATGCTTACTGTCTGAGTAACCTTAGACAAGTCACTCACCTTCCTGTGTCTCATTTTCCTCACCTGTAAAATGAAGGGGTTGTACCAGACAGCAGCTGAGGTCCTTTCCAGATTTAGGCCGATAATTTTGCCTTCTATTGGCATCTGTAAAATAAGAAGGTTGAACTTTGTTGTTGTCATGTTCAGTCATTTTTCAGTCATGTCTGAGTCTTCATGACTCCATCTGGGATTTTCTTGGCAGAGATCCTGGAATGGTTTGCCATTTCTTTCTCCAGCTCATTTTACAGATGAGGAAACTGAGGCAAATGGGGTGAAGTGACTTGCCCAGAAAGTGGAGCTAGGTGATTGCAAATGTCCCTCATAGCACTGAGTCTATGATTCTGTGACTGTAGAGAAAAAGGGAGGAAAAGAGACCTGAAAATAGAGCTCTGGAGAATATCTACATTTAGGGGGAAGGAAGAAGAAACATAAGGAGTAATCAGAGAGGTAAGAAATGCCATGAGTTTTGTGTCAAAAAATCAACCTAGGAAATAGTGTCAAGAAAGAGGGAAGGGAGAGGACAACAGTGTCAATTTTTTTTTATTTGTACTGAAATCAAAGAGGATGAGGAAAAAGACCATTGGCTTTAGCAAGAAGCACATCTGCGGTGAATTTTGAAGAAACACTTTCAGCAGAGCTTTGGGGGCGGAAGCCAGTATCCAAGTGGTTGAGCAGTGAGTGTGTCCAGGAAATGGAGGCATCAAGCACAGTCAGTGAAGGGGGAGTCTTTGAGTTGTTGGAAGGGTTTTATAGAATAGAGGAACATTATATACACTTCAAGGTGGAGGAGAAGAGGAGGATAGAAACCAATGTGGAGAAAGAGGCAATGAAGAGAGGTTAAAAAAGGGGGGAGGGCCTGATGATGAAGAAAGGGGATGGGTCCAAGGCACAGGTGGAAAAGTTGGCCAGGGCAGGACTGGGGCAAAGCCATGGTAATGCCATCTCTTTGTAACTTCACCACCAGAAAGCACATAACCCTTGCTTGCTGATTAGCAAGAAATTTACAGAAATTAATAATAAGGAATTAGTTGATTACACTCACACACACACACACATACACACGTACACTAGCAAAATCTGCCGTTGTCATCTGGAAAAACAAAGACAAAATTATAAATTGGATAGTTACCTAAAAATTTAAAATTTACAGTTGGGAGGTGAATAGGGTCTAAGAGGGAGAAGTGAGTAATAATAGCGGACCTTTCTGTCTTGCTTCAAGGTATGGGAATCACTTTATATTATCTCACCTCAAGTTTGGAGTGTAAATCTGAAGCATTTAAAGGGGCCTAGAATAGCGAAAATGGGCTAAAAGCCAAAGTTACCATAATCAGTGATCTCCACACAGATAAGCACCTTATAAAATGTGTGGAAATGGAATTAGGAATAAAATTTACATTATGTGATTAAATGTCATTTAAATACATTTTCAACCTAAAATTGCCATCTTGTTTTCTAAATTTAGTTTGAGTTTCTTCAAGAACTTCCCACATGTATGACAATAAGAGGAACGAACAGAAATCTCAAGTCTTCCAAAACATCCTAACTCTGTAGGCCCTGGGGCAACGAGAATCAGCCAGCCTTCAGAGAACTGTTTGAGGTGCAATTCTTTCTACACTTTTCTAAGTAAGGATGTAGGAGAATCACAAGCTCACAAAAAAATTCAAAGACATCATTAAAATGTTGGACATAAGAGGTGAGAGGGAAGTTTTTATGCATCACCTACTCTGCCAAGCACCATGCTAAGCATTTTACAAAGACTATCTTGTTTGATTCCCCACCCACAACAACTCTAGGAGGTGGATGCTATTATTTTTTCTACTTTACACTTGAGGAAACTGAGGCAAACAGGTTCAATGACTTGCCCAGGATCACACAGCTAGTAAGTGTCTGAAGCCAGATTTGGACTCAGGTCTTCCTGACTCCAGCACCTGTGCTCTGTTCACTGTGTCACCTAGCTAACTCACCATAAAGTCTCACTTTGCAGGTGACAAAAGGAACTCATCATTTTTCTGCTGCAGAGAATACTGGCTTCTATCACATTGCTTTTCTGCCTTGAGAGAGAAAACAAACACACATTTATATAAGCTGAAATCACCCAAAATAATCCAGGAGTGGGAGCTATAATAAGAATGAAAAACCTCAGCATTTGTGCAGATTCTACTTTAACATTCATTTCCACCAGTATTTTTGGAATGACCCAAATTGAACCTGATGGCAATTTGAATACGAATCCCAGCCTTGAAAGCACCCAGGTCTGTAGAGACTATTACAGAGAACAAAGTTAGGGGAGTTTATAATGGGGAAAGTATGTTTGTGAGAATATATATATATAATATATATATAGTGGGAAATATTACATTGGGAATATATGATATAAAAATATAATGGGAAAAACCATTGCAACTCTCAAGAAAACACAATGCAGCACATCATGGTAGCCACAAAATTACCCATGCAGAAGTGAATAGCCTTCACCCAGCAAAGCAATGAGAGATGCTAGACTTTAGGAGGACCAGTCAGATCAGATCAACAGAGAGACACAACAGCTATTCAAACCAGAAGCCAATCTTGTTCTATCATTGGTCTTTCCTAGTCAGGGTCCAACCCAATTCAAGGCTTCTCCTTGCCTTGCCTGGTAAAGAGTGCCATGCTGGGGCAGACACAGGGATTTGTGCTGCCGGATGAGAGATTCTTCTGCTGTGAAGAGATAATGTGTAAACAAGGAATCATCATAGAATAAGACATTCCATCCATGGACAAAGATCTCTGAAAAAAGAAAAACAATTATGTCACAATAGCAGATTTGAGATTACTTGGGAGTTATTTGCCGCTTACCAGGGATCTCAATCACTCTGTGGTGGGTAGATGAGGGATTAGGGTTCCATTGCATCCCCCTATTCCCAAGTTATTTTGAGTCTGACAGTCTTTGTACTTCTTGTACCTCTGACTTAAGGTATTCAAGATGAAACTTTGATGAAGCCCTGAAATTTCTCCAAGTACACTTCAACTTTATCACAGTCATCTCCAGCAGGCTTTGCACTCTATTGTCCCTGTGCTCTCACTAATCTTCAACCTTTCCCTATCTACTTCCCTACTGCCTATAAAATGTCTGTGCCTCCATCATCCTCAAAAAATCCTCACTTGATCCATCGATCCCCATCTCTCTTCCTTTCTGTAGCTAAACTCCTTGAGAAGGCCATCTCCATTAGGTGTCTCCACTTCTCCTCTCACTCTCTTCTTAATTCTCTGCAGTCTGGCTTTCCACTCCACCATTCAACTGAAAATGCTCTCTCTAAAGTTCTCCTAAAGATGTCTTAACTGCCACATCTAGTGGTCTTTGGCACTGTTAATCACTTTCTCCTTGATACTATCCTCTCTCTAGGTTTTAAGACAGTGTTCTACCCTCATCATCCTCCTATAGGTCTAGGCATTCCTTCTCAGTTTCCTTTGCTGGATCTTCATAAAGGTCATGCCCACTAAGAGTGGGTGTCTCTCAAAGCTCTGTCCTGAGTATTCTTCTCCTCCTCCTCCATATTATTTGATTAAGTGATTTCATCAGTTTCCACAGATTCAATTACCATCTCCATGTTAATGATTCCTAAATCTATTTATCCAGCCCTAACTTCTCTTCTGACCTCCAGGCTCATAACACCAACTGTCTAATGTAAGTCTCAAACTGAATGTCTTGTTGATGTCTTAAATTCAGCATGTCCAAAACCAAACTATCTTTCCTAAAAAAATGCTTCCCTCTTACTATCAAGGATATCACCATCTTTCTAGTTACCCAGCTTCTCAGTGTAGGTATCATCCTTGACTTCTTCCTCTCTCTCTCTCTCTCTCTCTCTCTCTCTCTCTCTCTCTCTCTCTCTCTCTCTCTCTCTCTCTCTCTCTCTTTCTCTCTCTTTCTCTCTCTCCCTCCCTCCCTCTCTCCCTCTCTCCCTCCTTCCTCCCTCCCTGCCTCCTTTCTTCTTCCTTTCCCTCTCCCCTATACTTTCCTTCTTCCATTTACCCTCCAATTACCAAGTCCTGTCGATTCGACCTTTACAACATCTCTTATATACTCCTTCTGCACTGCCACCACCATGTTCCAGGACCTCATCACCTCACGTCTATATTATTGCAATAGCCAGCTGCTGGTTCTCCCAGCCTCAAGTCTTTTCCCTATTCCAGGCAATGCTAAACTCAGCTGTCCAGTTGATCTTCCTCAAGCATGGTTCTGACCATGACACCCATGCTCCCATTCAATGAATTCAAACGACTCCCTACTAGTTCCAGGATCAAATATAAAATTCTCTTTGGGGCATTTAAAGCCCTTCATAATCCTTCCTTTTCTTCTTACACATGACTCTTCCCCCAGTCCTCTTTCCCATATTTTGTGATTCTGTGACTCTAGCCTCCTGGATGTTCTTCACATGAGACACTCCATCTCCTGACTCCATGTATTTTCATTGACTGTCCTCCATGCCTGGAATTTTCATCTCCACTTCCTGGCTTCCTTCAAGTACCAGTTAAAGTCTCCCTTAATACTGGTACCTTTCCTTCATTGACTATCCCCAGTTTATCTTGTATCTATCTTGTTTGCACGTAGTTGTTTACATATTTTCTCTCTCATTAGACCACAAGTGTCTTAAAGAACAGGGACTGGATTTTTTTGCCTTTCTTTGTATCCTTGTTGCTTAGAACTGTGTCTGGTACTTAGCAGACGTTTTACGAATAATTGACAGAAATGGAATACTGAATATAGGATTTATTGATATCACTTATTGGACTACAAGTTCTATGAAGGCAGAAATGGACTTTATCTAAATTTTACTCTCCGTAAAGAAGGTATTTATAAAAATAGATTAAAATTGAATTGCATCTCATCAACTTCATTAGTAATAAATGAAATTTAGAGAGGCCTGGAAAGACGTATATGATCTGATGCTGAGCGAAAGGAGCAGAACCAGGAGAACTTTGTACACAGTAACAATTACAATGTGCGAGGACTTTTTCTGGTAGACTTAGAACTTCATTGCCATTCAAGGACTTAAAAAATTCCCAATGGTCTTTTAAGGCAAAGTGCTTTCCACATCCAGAGAAAGAACTATGGAATTCAATCGCAGATTGTAGCAGATCATTTTCTTGTGTATTACATTTTGGTTTGTTATATGATTTCTTCCATTCTTTTTAATTCTTCTATATAACATGATTTTGGTGAAAATGTATTTAATAGGAAATGTGTAGAACCTATATAAAATTGTATGCCATCTCAGGAGGGGAAAGTGGGTGGGGAAGTGGGGGGAGGAAGGGAAAGAAAAAATCTAGGTTGTATGGTAGTGATAGTGGAAGACTGAAAATAAATAAATTTAAAAAATAAATAAGTAAATGAAATTTGTTGAAGATTATTTTATTGAAGACTATACTCTTTAAATATGACCCTAACCTGGGAGATTTCAAAATTATTCACGAAATTTGACATTCAGGATCTCACATTTGTTCAATTTAGTTTCTGTGGAGCTAATGGACAGGTATTCTCTGTCCAAATAATAGAGTCAAGGCAGAGTTCTCTGACAGATTATTTTATCAAACAGATTATTTTCACCAGTTTTTCATTTTACTAAAGCAAAGAAAAGAGAGGGACCTTTTTTCATGATGTCCCTATGAGGAGAAAGTGGAGGTCTTTGTAAACCACCCCTCCCTCAGGTCTGAGCAAACCTCTGTGGCCAAGTCAGGTCACAGAAAACCAGTTTGTTCAACTCTCCAAATCCCATCTTACTCTGACTTGAAGGAAAAATGAATGAGACCAATTGCCTGCTTCTTAATACAAGAAGTTTGAGCACAGGAGCCCAATGGCCAAAGGACTGCTCTATGATGGACTTTCTGCAGCTGCCTCGGCTACCATCGTGCCAACTTTGTTTCTTACATTCAATATAGGTCCTCATGGGAAGCAACTTAGCAGATACTTTCATTCTAAACCATCATTTCTTTATTTCTAAGTTTTCTTCTTCTATGTTTGTTTCTCAGTATTACCTTATGGGTCAAGGGCTTGGATGTTCCCAAGTAATGCCTCCATTATGCTCTTGACCACCAAGTTTTAATTAATCAGATAGATGGACCTCATTAAAGTTTTATCCAGCACTACTGGTGATATGTTGTTGTTTAGTTATGAGAACGCCCAAGGCAGTCTAACATTTGAAAAGAGTAGTTATGAAAATATTAATCATATTCTAATGGATCACAAAAAAAGGTAAGAATACCAGAACAAAAACTTTGTCTACACAAGACCAACCCAGCCAACCACAAGTGAGAAATGCAAGCAATTATCTTGTTCTTTAAGGTTGCGCAAGGCCAACCCCAGTGTGTCTGATTTCTTTAATCAAAATAAGCATCTGTTTAAGCTGACTTGGCCAAGGCTATGTCTACAAACACAATGAAAACTTTGACTTTCAGACAGTGAGTAGTAGTTTAATAATATTGTGTTTTCTCTGTAATTTTCATGTCAGTGAGATCCTGTGTGACAAATATTTGTGAGACTTACTCTGCTGTAGGCTGATGACAAAAGCAATCCTATATGAAACATGACTGGAATCAGTCCTGTGCCTTCACACCATGGCCTGAAGTAATCAAAATGATGTTTAATGTTATAGGGATACAGTCCAGTAGCCATGATCCTAACAAACCTAGCTGAAATCAGTCATTGCTCTATGAATCCAAAAGTCAGAATCTGAACTCTGTTCTCATCTGCCCTCAGTAGAAATAATAGTGTTTTCAGTCAAGACAGACAGCCTCTCTACATGTGCCCGGATGAAAGATCTGGTCACCATAAAGTGTCTTGTCTCATCAATACAACCCTGAGTGGGCAACGCCTCCCCACCGGCTCCTCCAGATGCCATAAAATCCACCACCTCTTGTCTAAATTCTACCTCCATACATATGTGAACACCTCAGCTGCACTGATGATTTTGAAAACTTGGTGTATTGTGAAGAATACGTTAATGGTGTTAAACCTCCTTCAGTAAAACAAAAATCAATAGCATGCCTTCATATTTGAGTGAATATCTCAGGGTAGGCTTAAAAAAATAAACCTCTTCCATGATAAAATATTTTGTTGATTTCTGTTTGATTTTTGTTGTTTTTAGAAATAATGGACAACAACTTACTATCTGGTGCTGATTGTGCTGTTTCCTTTGTGTGTCTCCAGGCAAATGGACACAGCTTCGTGCATATGGAACATGAGAAAGCGGTCTTACTCCTGAAGAGTTTCCAGAACACAGTAGACCTAGTTATTCAGCGTGAGCTTACTGTCTAAGTATTTTTTTATAAATAGTGAAGATTCGTCTAATCAGACCTAATGTTCAAAGATAAATTTATACATAGGAAAACATTTTTGCCAATTGCTGGACCAATGGCAAACATTAGTGCCAAATGTATAATACTGTATGTCAGTACTGATCCTCCTTAAAAATGTTCACTCTATAAATATGACGTTCACATGGTGATGTATTAGTTCTCATTGTCAGCCTCTGGCTGGGCATTGGTGCGGGGTTTATGTTTCATTTCATTTTTTTTTTTTTATCAAATTAGTTTCTTCTCAAAGTGGATTTCCTATAATTTCAGAGCACGGAAGCACACACAAGCTCTTTAAGAATTCCGCTCTCCATCAGAAACACTGCCTCAAAATTGTATATGCCTTTCTATAGAAAATACAGATATAAAGAATTGTAATTCCCATAAAATATTTCTAGCACAAGTTATATGTTGGCATATATTCAAAAAAGAATATAGATAAAATGATATTTTCATAAACTAAACACCTCGGATTGAGAAAGAAAATATATCTTAAAATAAGACTTTACTATGTTGAATCTTTTTCAATAAAATACATGATAATGCCTTATGAAAGTAACTGTACATATGGTATACAGTGTTTATATTTGGTTCCATATTCATTGCTAAATTCTCACCATACAGAGTGAAATGTTTCATAAATTAGCCTTTCATCTCTGGGACCTGAATATAAAGAGTCAGTACAAAATTAATTGAACTTGCTCAATGCCTTCCGCTGATTACAATACGTGCAAAGTTGGGAAATGGACAAAAGGCCATTGGCGGGAACCTTGATTCTCCACAAATATAAGCAGTGAGTGATGGGTGGCAGGAAAGTCGCTTTTTTTTTCAGGTTTCTCTAATTATAAACAGTAGCCCCTGTAATTCATTTGCTGTTGGTGTGAAATATCCTGGCGTGACGCATCAGCGGATTTGCTGCTTTTCAGTCATTTCCATGCGCTTTGGAGATTGATAAGCTTTACCCCTGAGAAGGATTGTTTAGCCAAAAGCCATTGGTGGGAGCTCTATTTGAACTCTAACACGAAATATAAGCTTCAAATATGTTATCCCAGAGCTGTGGTCTGCTGTAAGATTCATCTCAGAGCTTGTTTTTTGACCAGGACTAGAGACGATCCCAAATTTATCTCAACTGCTACTGGTCCAAATGTTTAAGCGTTTCATTTTCTTCCTCCAGAAGTAATGATACGGAACACTGGCATTCCTCTGCCACTGGACAGAGAGAAGGGCAGGCTGATCGGGGAGTTTGGGGATTTTTAAAGTATAGATGTTTGGTAGTACAAGTGATGGAAAAACGACTCATTTTGTAACCCTTTTAAATATTGCTTTGTGTTTTTACTCACCCACTTATTTAAGATGCCCCGTTGGAAATTCCAGGACAAGCCTACAGAGCTTGTCTTGTCCATATTCCTTCTTGTGTTAGCATGGCTCTTTAGGAGCAACCTGAGATCCCCGTTGACTTTCCAAGCTGCTGTTTCACGCAGCATGTGCATTCTCACAGGCGCATCGCATACTGTCACCACAGCTCTGAGGACGCTATTTGTAAATGAACTGTTTTCCTACGTCCAATGAGAATATGTATTTTTGTAGGGTCTATTAAAATAAGTTACTCTCCCAAGAGCTGAAATGGTATTTCTTGGCAAGAGAAGCTGTCACCTGGTCTAACTGTAAGGAGTCAGTACTAAAACAGTCCTCCTGCAGTGGTAAATGGGCATTCTGTCTCTGGCCAATGCCATCTGAGCTACAGTGTCACAGGGACGTGGCACACGGTGTATTTGGTTAGTAAGGACAACAAAATTAATATGGCAGCCTATTAGAGGAGTTTCCCATGAGGAACTAACTAGATCTGCATCACAATCAAGTGGTAGTTTCTGATATGCCCTCCAGAGTTTAATTTTCTTTGCTACCATGACCCCCCCTACAACCCAGAACCAAATGAAATGAACTGTCGCTATTTTGTAGAATTTCTACAATCATGTTATCAGTGACCCTTGTCGATCTCATAGAATCCTTTCTACCAAAAAAAAAAAAAAATGAACTCACAAATATGGCCTCATTGGCAGGCAACCTGAGTCTGAGAGAGAAAGGTAGAGTGGAGGAAAGGGTCAGAAAGGGACCTTATGGCCTTCTCACATGGCTCTCTGGAGCATCTTATTAATATCACTGACAGATACCACCACTGGTCCCAGGCCTGCAAGAGGGCCCCAAAAGGCCCCTGCTCAGTCCTCACCAGCACTGTGTCATTCCGGCCAACACCTCTACTATTGCTAGTATACCAACATTCAAGCCTTTGGCCAGTGCCTTGAGTTAATCTTCTGTGTTTGAGGTAGGAAGAAAGAGAAAAAGGAAGCATAAACCCAGCTGAAAATAATTTACCAAGTTCTTACAAAGTTCATTAAACAGCCTCTTAGTGAATGCTGCACACTGGAAAAGGCAACCAAGAAGAAAAGAGTGACAAGGTGGTTCAGCTGGGATTGGTGAAGGCAACTTATGCATTAAGAAAAATTAGATTGACTGCTTAGCTGAGCACTACCCATGGAGTTGTGTGTCAGTTTTTCAGGGAGTATCTGATAAGCAGCCATGAGAGTAAGCTCTGGAATATTCCAAGATCCAAAAATATAATAATCAAGGACGGCCTAGTTTAAAGCAGGACATGGGAATACTCAAGAATCCAGTAGATTCTACCTCTTTTGAATTGGTTTTCATTTGAATCCAGGCCTCTGAGGGGGTTCTGATAGTGTCTGTGGCTGACAGATTCTGCATTTTATTAGACTAGTAAATTCAGGAGGAATAGAGTGAGAACGGTATGGAGGAGGTGGGAAGGAGAAGGAAGGAGAAGAGACACCCTAGTGTATGGGGGTGGGGATTGTGTAGATTTAACAAGCCATTTTTGAAGCTGAGTACAAGGCGGCTTATAGAACACATTTTAATTTTTTTTTAATCACAGTAGAGTCCCTCCTTTTGCACACTAATCACTACACACTTTGTCATTTTAATCACCTGGACTAAGATATTAATGCACACCTACCTACATGAATCCATACACCTATAGGTGGGAGAGTTGGTCATAAACTATTCACTCTGTTGAGCATCGCTCTCATGTGTATTTTATTATGATTTTTTTAAGCATTTAATTCATTATTGCCTTGGAAAATTTGTGTCAGAGGATGTGGTTAAAGATCCCCAACATCTTCATTACTCAGAATTGATGTAATGACATCAATGAGGTGATCTCTGTATTCCAGATGGAAGCACCAGTCTTCCAGAAGGAATGGTCACTTCAGAAGGAGGCAGACAGAAGAACTAGAGCAGAATACAACACTTCATCATTCCCACCACTGCCCTAAAGAGTAGAGAACAGAAAAAAAAATTATTTCTAGGAAAGCGGGAAGAGAAAGCAATCCACTATGGACAGCACTTTGGGTGGCGACTTTAATGTACTTATCATGTCATAGTTAGAGAGGTTAGGGGGGGCCATGGTTCATAGAGTGCAGGGCCTAGAGTCAGGAAGACTCTTCTCCATGAGTTCAAATCCAGCCTCAGGTTCTTAGTAGCTGTGTGACCCTTGTCAAGTCACTTCACCCTGTTTGCCTCAGTTTCCTCATCTGTAAAATGAGCTGGGAAGGAAATGGCAAACCATTCCAGTATCTTTGCCAAGAAAACCCTAAATGGGGTCGCAAAGAGTCAGACATGACTAAAACATGACTCAACAACAGAGATAGCTGAATGCACTTTTGCCTGGATCCCTTCCCAGATGGTGAGATCCCTAAGGGTGAGGACCTGTTTTATTTTAGTTCTGTGTCACCTCCAGCAGTACTATAGGGCTCTCTATACATCATGGGAATTTAGTCAACAAGCATCTCATAGGCATGTCCTTTCTAAGCTCTGAGTCCTCAACCTTATGGAGTTCACATTCTGAAGGGAACACTGTGGAAACGACTGTGTGCATACGAGATACAGACAGAGGAGTTAGAAAGAACTCCAGAGGGAAGCCACTGGTGCAGATCAGGGAGGGACTGGGGAAGGCCTCTTGCCAAAGAAGCCAGGGTGACCACGAGAGAGAACACTCCAGAAATGGGGGACAGCTGGGGAAAATGAGGACTTGGGAGATGGGGTGTCTTGTGGGAAAACAGACAGGAGGCCAGTATACCTGGATCAGAGACAATGTGGGGAGAAGGGGCAAGATCTCCAAGGCTTTCAAAGCTAAATAGAGGCTTTTCTATTTAATCCTGGAAGTTTGCTCCAGTGAAGCCACTGAAATTAATTGTTAGAGGGGATGGAGGGGGGGGTGAAATGAATCATTAAATGAATGACATAAAGATGTCATTGACAGCTACCCTGTGGGTTCTCCTTATTGGCTAAAAATTTGCAAAGAATTTACCTTCAGAGGCTACAGACTCTGCTGAAGACTCCCAGTTCTCCTCTCCATTGCTGACCAAATTTCCCTCTTATATATTAAGAAGCAACCACGCTTTGTATACATTTCTTGAAATTCATGGGCAGAATTTCTTTGGTGTAGACCTAGGCTTTTGTCTAGGAAGCTGCTTGTACACAGTTGGTGCTTTAGTTCAGGAATTAATCCTGTCCAAAGCAGTAAATGCCTCTCCCTCTGGTCCTGTAGGAAAGAAGTAGGAATCCACTTTGGCTCACATAGACACTTTGTTCAACTTGTTCTAAGCATTCTCTAAGTGAGCTCCAACTTCCTGTTGGAGTCTAGTTTTCAGGGCAGGAGTGGGGGCAGGAATAAGAAAGCTAGAATAGTATGTTCTACCCATAGCCCCACATGGATTTCCTCCCAACTGTACCTCTAATGAGTGTGTCATATTACGATGGTGGATAACAGTTCCAAAATAAGGAAGAGGTTAGCCTCTAGGTTCACTTCCTTTTAAGCATGCTTGTTCCTGCCCCACTGGTGGGACTTTCCAAAGATTCCTAGCTGACTGCTAGGGTACTAGACTGAACTCATTTTACTAGTATTTCCTGTAACCACTTGCAATATTCAATAGTATTTTTGGAAACATTAGGACTATAGGTCTTCAAGCTGGAAAGAACCTTTAGGAAGGCTCAACCTGACTATATGGTGTGTACAAAGTTCACTCACAAACATTTTCAAAGATTTTAGGAAAGGAATAAATTTCAGAAAAAGGATAAATTTGGAGACTCCAGAGACTTCTGGAAAAAGTTTAGGCAAATATCTGAGCCTTGGGTCAACCTTATCTTGATTCCATTCCCCATCATTTGCACTGGGAGCAATTCTGCTGGAGGGATGCGAGCAAAGCTCTGGAGAGAGAAAGACATTGTCTGGGTCCAACTTTGAGGGGTTTTTGTACATTTCATACAGCCCAAGGAGTAGGACCCTCAGACCACACAAATCATGGTAGTTCCTTGAGAGCTGAACTGGGTCCTGGGCAGTTGAAAATATGGGTGTTATCTCTGAAGTGATGCATGTCTTCACAAGCCCCAATCTGCCTTGTGCTACAGACCATTTTTTGAGCTTGTTGCCTTATTCTGATAGTGACAGTAACTCAATAGTTATAGATGATGAAAGTAGCTTGTGGGTCATTCTTTTCATCAGCTAGGAGTTGTGGGTGGTATAAACCAGGTATGAACCAGGAAAAATGTCATCATCCCCACCCCACATAGATCAGAATTGTACAGATTTTTTTTAACTTGGTATTGTTTTTGACAGGGGCAGCATGGTGGGATGGATAGAATGCTGTGCTGAAAGTCAGGAAGTCCTGAGTTCAAATACTGCCTTCTGTGTTTGCAAACAAGTCACTGAAACTCTCAGGGCATCAGGCAATTCATCTGGCTCATCTCCAAGGTCACAGACTAGTTTTGTGGTAGGAACTGCCCAGGCTGACGAAATCACAGAATCCCCAGGCTGCTTCTCAGTGGACAAACTGAGTCAATCATGTTTGGGCAAAATGACCACCCCTCCCCCACCCATAAATACCTGGCAAGGGCATTTGCAGAAAAAAATCCATAAACATTTGTACTACAATAATAATAGTAACAATTACTGGCACTTCTATAGCACTTTAAGGTTTGCAAAGCACTTTACAAATATTGTCGAATTTGATCCTCAGAACCACCTTGGGAGATAAGAGAGACTATTACACCCATTTTACAGTTAAAGGAAACTGAGCCAAACCAAGTTGAAATGACTTTCCCAGAGTCACCTAGCTGCTAAATATTTAAGGTCAGATTTGAATTCAAGTCTACCTGGCTCCAGGTCCCACATTTTGCACCACCTAGCTACCACACACACACACACACACACACACACACACACACACACACACATTAACAGTTGTTTAATTAAGAACATGGTATTCATATGCATATGCCATGATTATTAATATTCCTCTGAAACTTGCCCCAGCCATATTCTCTTTTCAGGAGAACAACTGTCAACTCCAGTTCAATATAGTTTTTTCTTCCTTCCTTCCTTCTATCCTTTCTTCCTTCCTTCCTTTCCTTCACTTTCCTCCCTCCTTCTCTCCTTCCTTTATTCCTTCCTTCCTCCCTCTTTGTCCTTTCTTTACAAATATTTGTGTGCCTATTATGCTAGGTACTGTGAGAGACAAAAGTTTAACAAGACAGTCTTTGACTTTATAATCTACTAGCTTCCTATCAAATAGGGGATATAAGATATATGCATAATTCGAATACAGGGGAATATATAAGACAACCCTAAGCCCCTTTTCTTGATCAAAGTTCATGTCACTCTGCCAGAAACAGCATTTCTGAGGTGATTTTTTTTCCAGTCAGATCTCACTAGGTTTGGATATGGTCACCATAGAAATCCCTCAGTCTCAATGTCCTCTTGGAGACCAAGCTAATTCTGGCTATGCCCTGAGAGTTGAGCCATGGTTTAGTGAGGAGAATGGGTGATGACCTTAGTCCTAATGAAAAGAAATCTAAACTCCCTGAGAGCCCTGGGCTGATACTATATCCTGGAATCTCTGAAATATGGACCAAAATCTGTCCTGTTGATTCATTTCAAAGTGAAATGTAAAATGAAGAGGCACATTCTTCTCACAACAGCATAAGGTCTGATTGCCCCTTACCTGTCATGACAACAAAGATGGATCCTAGCACCTACAAGGACATATGAAGTTTGAAAGGAGATAGTTCCTACAGTTGAGTGTCCCAGAGAAGGTCCCCAGGATCACTAACTCCTAGAGGAGAAAGACCCTACTGTTGTCCAGTCACATTCATCCATCCTATTCTCCTTGCACCCCACTCAGGGATTTAATGAGTTAAACAGTCTTTTAAAGGGCTGCCTTTGGCAGGTTGGGGTGTGTCCCCTATGTGCTCCCTCTTCCTCACTTACTGTCATCATATGCTGTGTTGGTATCTTTCTTCTTCTTATGCTGTCTGTACCCCATTCAAATATCCTCATTTCTAAATGACATATAACTGTCATTTAGACAAGGCCTCACATGTACTGACCTAGCCATGAGAAACCAAATTACTTCTAATTCCCAAAATCAACCTTCACTTTCTATAATCGCACACTGTAGACCACATACCTTTTCAGATTTCGAGCCTCATCTCAAAGTAGGAACCTCCCTGCTGAGCTATCATCTAAATATTCACCAAACCCAAAAGAAAACCCATTCTCCCCTGTAATTTTATCTCCTTCTCCCTTCTGGATTGCTTCAGAGATCCTTGATTTCTCAGAACTGGAATTAGAGCAGATAATATAATTTGTATCTACTACAGCACAAACATCTGGATAAATTATATTGGCTGTTTCTCACTGGGGACCAAAGAACAAAAGGTCTTTTTTAATGACTTGAATTTAGTTCATCTGTTGTATTTAATTTTCTACACCTGGATTTTATGAAAAAAAAGCTGCTCGATCAAACCACATGGAAGGTGAGCCCCTTAAATCTCTACTTGGTATTTATTGCATCCATTCATTGGGCTCATTTAGATTTCACTTTATATCTGTAAAGTAGCTGATTCTCAGTTAACTAAAATAAACATTTATTAATTGCTTTCCAGGTACAGTCATTATAGACTTAAATTCAATCACTGAGTCTTTATTAAGCCCCTACTATGAGCCAGGCTCTGAGCTAACTACTAGAGATTGAGCTATACTGAATTACTTTTGACAAAGAAATTACCTTCCCCCCCTCTTTTAAAGACATAGAAGGACCAGGGACATTTAAAAGATAACTTTCCTTCAAGCCCATTTCAACATGTACTTTTATTCAAATGTGTTTCTTGGTGGCTAATTTTACCAAATATAAGAAAGATCTAATCTTCACAAAAATACATGTTTTTGGCTGTACTTGGGAATAGCCCCTGGGGCACAGTCCATTTGGAACTGACTTGGCTAACAAAGCTAGCAAATTCCACTCTATGTGTTCTTCTAGTCAAGACAGTCAATATGGCCAGCCCCTTGACGGACACAGAACCTCAGGGGGCAACAGATAGTCAGAACTGGTTTGTTTAGATCTTTCCTCCACATTCTCTCTGAGACTTTGAGTCAGGATGTGACTTGTTCATTTTCAAACATGAAGGGAATTTATCATCTACTAAGGAGTAAGCTTTCCCCTTAAACAAACACAACCCAACATCCATCACATACACGTCTTTCCCCGTGGTTGGAGAGCCAAATGATTCAGCACTCTGGACAGTGAAGGGCATCGGCTTGCTCACACACATCCCCTTAGAGAGAATTCTTGACTTCAGGTCTAAGGTGGACTTATGGGCCATGATCACCTTAACATACTTTCCTCTTCTCTGTCTCAATAAGAGTTCCCCTATTTTTCTAATTGGGTTTCCAAGCAAACTGTCCCCAGAATTGACTAAGATGTTTCCATAAATCAAATCTATTTGTTTTCCATAAAGTCAATTGTTCTGTTCTGGTTCTATCATTTCTTCCCTGGTCATGGAGGAGGGTTTGATCATTTCCAACCTTATGGACTGATTGCCAAAGCTTTCTCTGAAAGCTATTGTTGAATTAGAAACAATGAGACTTCTTCCTATTTTAAATGAAAAATTTGTTGTGACTTCCCCTCCTTTTCATTGGTGAGCATGATAGGTGATGGTTTGTCCTCTTGGAAGCCAAGGCTTTGTTGTGGTGGTGCTGGTAGCGGTTGAATGAAGTGATTACTCCCACAATTACTGAGATTTTTGTGAGATTATCATTTTTCACTAATTGTGGTAGACTTTAGACAGTCAAGGAGGGATGTTGTTAAGGGGAATATACACAGGAAATGTCCAGCATGTGAATACACATGTGGCAATTGTGAAGACTTCGTTGTTTCAGTCATAACAATCATTTATTAAACACTTTGTATATACCAGGTGCTTTGCTGACCCCTGGGATTAAATAAACAAAATTCTTTCTCTTAAGGATCCTACATTCTGTTGAGGGTAGAGAACAATTTATACGTAGAAAAGTAAATACAAAATAATCTCCAGGAGGAATAATTGAGGGATGGGGATGAGGATCAGGAAGGCTACCTGTAGGAGTTTGCATGTGAGTTGAGCTTTGATGAAAGCTGGGAATCCTAGAAATCAGAAGTGAGGAAGAAATAACATTCCAAACAATGAGGAACAACCCATGCGAAAACTCCATGATAGGAGATGGAATTTCATGTACGGTAAACAGGAAGCTAGTCAGTTTATCTAGAAAGCAAAGTGTGTGGGCAAGAGTAATGTTTAATGAGCCTTGAAAGGGCTGACCAGAGCCAGATTGTGAAGGTCAAAAGCCAAAACTTAAGAGTTTGTATTTTATCCTCATCTGTAACAGATGGATGATAATAATAGTGCCTATTTCATGGGACTACTGAGGATCAAATGGGATAGTATGTGTAGCATTTTGTTCCATGTGAGCGTTGACTAGAGTCAAGGGTAGGAGGGTGCTGTGGGAACTTGGGGAGTCCATGAGGGACAGGATCGGACTGAGGCTTTGGCAGGATCACTTTGGCAAATGAATGGAAATTAGATTGCAGTGGCGCAAGACAATGAAGAGATCCCATTTTGGAGGCTGTTCCAGTACTTCAGGCAAGCAGTGATGGGGTCTAAACCACTGTGGTGCCCACAAAAAAGGAGAGAAGGGGGCAGCCAAGAGAGTTAGGCAAGGGATGCTGAGAAGCCCAGCTCCTGGAGGATCTCATGCCAGGCTCCTAGAGTGTAGACGGGCATTTATTTCCTATCTCAATAGGAATAACCTGAGCACTGAATACAGTCTTCTCTCCTAGACCTTCAGTCTAGGCCACCCACCAATTCTTTACTCCAAATCAGTACACTCTTCTCAAAGGTCAAACAAACTCAAAACTCATTTTTCCCCTACACTTCGTACCCCTTCACTGGTTTTGTGCATTCCCTTGGGTTTCTCTGCCTGGCTGACTGACTGCCCTGCAGAAACATCCACATACCATACCCAAAAGGATGATTTGTGAAAATGTTCACTTTACTCCACTGATATTCAGATTCATATGGATAAAGAAAAGCAACCATTTGCAAAGGAGTTTGATTTTGATTTTTTTAAAAAAATAGAAAGAAGCTACTTGGTATAAATAGAACAAGAAGAGACATCATTAAGCTACAAAGACCCTCACAAGAAGCCTCACTATTGACTGCTGTACTCCGTACTTCAGTTCACAAACTGAGTGATGGACATGAGAACCATTAGAGAGAAAGCCTCACCAGACAGCTGATCTTCTGAGGATAAATAGCACCCTAACTTTTTACTTTTAAACATCTGGGGGCTTGGAGACCCGTCTTAACCCTCTAGGGCAGCTGAGTCTAGGGAATGGTCTAGTCCCTTTATTTCCACATAACATCAGGAAAACAATATGTTGCTTAGGCATGAAGCCGCCAGTATCTTCTCCCATCAAATTTGACCACCATCACAGGTCCAAGAAAGACCAAAGAGGTGAGGCAAGGCTAAGGTGAAGGTGGGGAGAAGGGACAGATGCAGAGTATAAAGGGGGAAAAAGTGAGATGAAAAGAAGAAAAAAGAGGAGAGAGGAAAAGGTAGAAGAGATTTTCCCCAACCAATTTATATGGGCCCTGGAAACCAGCAGCCTTGCTGAATGATCCTCTTATCTCCTGACCAATCTAGGAGTAGATTAGGAAAGCTTTAACAATCAGCTCTCTAAAAAAATATGGAACACACTTTTAAGTTTAATGTTCGTTGTTAACATTTTCTCTATTACTATCTTAGGTTTAGAATATCAACAAAATAATAAATTAAACCCTGATTTGTAGTTTGCTGATTCCCACCAAGGCATAAACTTTCATGCTGAAAATTTAACAATAGCCTCTTGGGAAGCACCCCCTTGTGTACAGACCACACATGAAATATCTGCAAACCTTCCTTTTCTTGTTTTTCCTTCAGCCAAATAAACGTTGCCTGCACACTGGCTGATTAGATCCTTTGATCTCATCGTCTTCTTTCTCTGAATTCCTAGTGACCTCTGGCTTCCTTCCTGATCTTCTGAAGGGAAACAGAATTTCCCATCCATAGTCAAATAGCTTCTTTCAGGAACTGGAATTTAATTTCGACCTAGAGTCAAGGTAGATGGCTGCTTGGGACAGGAAGATGACAGATGATACTGGCCTGGACGGATTAGCCAGCTCCTGAAATACTGGTCAATTTGTGAACAAATCAACTAAGAGGGAAAATCAGTATGTGCAGGGCCCTGATATAAAGAGTGCACACAGTGACTGAAGGATATCATTCTTTCTTTTTTTCAATTGTTTTCACACAGTATAAAGCTAACATAATTACAATAAAGCCTTTGGTGGTTGCTTTCATCCCTATAAGGTGTCAGCCCTCCAAGGCCCTACATCCATTTCACTAAGATAACCAATTGAGGTCAGAAAGTGTGTCCCACTACTTAAGAATCACCTCACTCACTTATGTGGGGATAATCATACCTTAATGCTTCAAAGATTTGCAATTTCATTAGGAATTAATTTAATCACACAAATCACAAAGCAGGGGCAATCTGGTGGAGGTGCCCTGCCGGAAAAGGAATCCACCAGCCTCTCAAATGATCAGGAACTGCCACAGACCATTCCCATGTGTGAACCTGCCTGTAATTTTCATCAGCACAGAGCAGGCAGAGTTACTTCCTCTGTCCTTTAGTCTTGGAGGGTTTCTTGGGTCCCTGGGAAGTTAAAGTGACGTTCTCAGAGTCATTCAGCCAGGATGGGTCAGAGATGCCCTGAGAACTCCACAGCTCCCTGATCCCAAGGTCAACCCTTTGGCTGCTGTGCTCCCAGTAGGGTGTGCACCTAAGGAATTTTACTTCTTTTTAAAGTTTTTTTTTATTCAGTCATGAAGGACTTAAAACAACTAGCCCTAATTTTTCTAAAGAAAAACTATTTTCCAAGTATTTATAACCTGTCCCTCCCACTACTCCCCTAATTGAGAAAAAGGAAAGAAAGAAAGCTCTCATTGCAAACCTGAATAGCCCAGAAAATGTGTGTGTCTCTTTGCATTTTAAGTTCATCCCCTCTCTGGCAGGGGTGAATAGAATATTTCATCTTCATTCATCTGGATTTGTGATAACCTTAATTTTAAAAAATCACAATAATGCTTTACTTTCAAAATACAAACTTTAAAAAAGGAAAAGTAAAATCCCAATTTTTGGAGACAGGAAAGTGTACCCAGCACACCGTGTAAGCACATTTAGAATTAAAGAGAGAAGAGAAAAGAATTTAAATGAAGACCAGACACGTGTTTACGTCAGGAAGATGCTAAAAGTATAAGAACAAGATAGCTAGCCGATAGTTTAAGAATATAGATATTTTAAGAATATAGATATTTTTCCATTTAAGATATGAGATATCTCACAATATCAAACCAAATACTGAAACTTTTATGAACTTCAAAATGAGCACCAGGATTGTGGAGCCAAAGATTAAAATGGTGCTTTAAAGGAGGAAACCCATTTCTGCCTGGCCCGGGACGATGGGGCCCGAGGCGGGCCTTCAGAGGTCGCTGAGTCCATCTGCCCACTTGCACTCTGGACCACTCTGGAGGCTATTTTTAAAACCTTCTCCAGCACACTCTGTCTTTTCCCTCAGTGACCCATTCTACAATGCCAGCAGATTCATTCTTACAGCTTCAGATGCAGCCTGGGTCCTTTCTTCTTGCTCTCCTATCAAAGCAGAGGGTAAACTGACTGGGCACCTAGTGTGAGTCTGGTCTGAGTGCATCTAACCGGGTGACAGAAAGCTATCTCTGCATCTTGGAGTTGATCTCATTTCAGAGATTCCCTTAAGAGTTTTTTTTTCCAGAGCTCTGGCACCCGTATTTGGGAGGCAGCACCACCAGCACCACAGGGGACCTGTCCGGTGGCTAACAGCTGCCGTCCAAACCTCTCTCCAGCAAGAAGGTGAACTGTGAAGCCCACCTGCTACTTTCATAGAAAATCAGCTGTTTGTCAGCATCATATTAGGACAAGAGGTGGTAGATCTGATCATTTCTGAAAAACCCTTCCGTCTAAAATTCTAAGATTCTACCAAACAGTAGCCATTATAGAAAGCAGCACGAAACAAGTGTTGCTCATAACTTGGCTTCAAACCAGCCTGATGCTGTCCTCACTTGGGTTCACACTGGCCTGCAGTCACTGGTTCAGTTCCAGGACTTCTGAGTGGGCCGCATTTTTGAAAAGTTCTTTGTGTTCCTGCCAACCCTCTCTAAGAGGAGAGTCTTTAATTAGGTGCTTACCCTGATGCCTGAGGCCATTTTTATCCAGCACCATCTTCTATTAATTAGGCCCAGCAGTGCCAACACCAAGCCTACTGCCATCTTGGAATCACAGACTCTCAGCTGGGAAGGACCTCTGAGATGACCTGGTCCTTCCTATAATGGGGAGAAAAAATCCCCATTGTAGCCTACATGACAGGAGGAAACTCTGCCTCCCCTTGAAGACTTGCCAAGGCAGCCAATTTCACCTGAGGTTCACTTTGAAAGTTAGGGAGCTTGTCTTAACATCAAGCCACTTTATGACTCCCACCACTCTTGCCCTTCCCAGTCTCTATCTCCTGACCTTTCCTTTTTCCTGGTCAGAGCTGGAAAAAAAAGGTGAAATGAGTCAGTCTCGACACATCTCTCCCATAGCTTGTGAAAGCCTGGTCCAACCCAATGGAATTTTCCTCCCCCTCTGAATCACAGATTATCTTTATTACCAGAGCCATTAGCTCCTGAGCTTTCAGCAGACTCCCTTCTCTCCCTCCCCTCGGTCCAGGAAATGCATTTACAACCCTTCCTGTACCTCAGGTCTTCGTGGGGACCAGCACATGGTAGAGCAGCAAATGTTGTAGCTTGATCTGGAAACAGGAGTCTGGGGTCAAAGCCTGATTCTGTCCCCTACTGTCTTCTGACCTTGGGTAAGCAGGGCTCAGTTTCCTTATCTGTAAAATGAGGGAGCAGTGACTTCAGACACCCCTTACAGCTCTAAATCTGTGAACCTGTTTCTTTTTTTGTTTTTAAAGGAGCTAAAATTACTTTTGGACAATTTAAAACTTCATCTTTATGCAATCTCACAGAAAAAGTTTTTAAAATATCCCCTTTTACAGCCACACATCACCTTGAAGAAATCCTTTCTATAAACTCATCCAGTTCTTCCTTGGTAGTAAGCCTGTTCACACCCATGTTTTGTCTCACCATTGCCTTTTAGGCCTCTTTAATTCTTCCCAGATTGCGGTATCCCATGGTTCATAGCTACATAGCATCCTTAGTAGAATATTAGTATGAACAAGAAAAACCTCTGTTTGAAGGAGAAATTTGGGGTCATTCAAAACATTCCACTATTTCTCCAGTACAAGTCAACCCACTGGTCTTTCTCTTTTTTTCAGTTCTGGTCTTAACTCATTGTCCATGTGCTGTCCTTGCCCAAGACTAATGGAGCAGTTCTATGGAACACCCACCCAACTATATGTCATATTTGGGAAGGGTGGGGTGATGAAGGAACTAGAGCTACCATTCATAGTAAGTAGCCAATTAAAGGCAATGTAATTTAGCATACCGTCAGATCCCCATGGTTGGATGGTTCTTGTCATGGTACCTCTTCCATCAGGAGAACAGCAAGCACTCAGAAACATCCAGTAGGACACAGTGGAAAGAACACTGGTCCTAAAGTCAGGAAGACTTGAATTCAAATCCAGCCTTATGAGCTATGTGGCCCTGAGAAAGTCACTTCACATCTGTTTGCCTCAGTTTCCTCAACTGTAAAGTGGTGATAATGACAGCACTGACCTCCCAAGGTTGTTGTGAGGATCAGATGAGATGATAATTGTAAAGTGCTTATCTCAATGCCTCTTCTCTCCCCCTTCCCAGAGCAGTGTCCTTTGTTGTGAGGTGTTGAGGCAGGTGGGTGGCTCATGCCAATTGGTTGGTGTTCCAATGGGGCATCTTGGGAGATGTCACTCAGTCCCTAATGAGAGTTTTAATCTGAGTCAATCATTACGGCATGGAGCCAATGAGATTTCCCCATGGGTCTCATTTTCTAACTGTTCTCATCCTTGTAATTCTTCTCTGACTGTGCTCCAAGTTTTTCACATGAATCTCTGCCACCCAGAACCAGACGTTAGAAGAGTTTAGCTCACAGAGGATGATGGGAGAAATTCCTCAATGTTTCTCCATGCCATCCTTCAATGTATAAAGTCCTCCTCTGTCATGGTCTTCTAGTGCCACCTAAGCCTCTGTCCGCTTTGGCCATTTGATCATCATTCTTTGCAGAGTTTGAATAATGCCATTTGCTCATCTGTCTTCATCAACTTTGACTGAAAATAAGGGAGATCAGTCCTGGCTATTTTGGTGGGAGGAGGGCAGGGGCAGGGAGTTCTTGAAGGGCTCAACAATCAATTAACAACCATTTAAGTATCTCCTATATGCTATACAGAGAAAAGGTGAAATAGCCCTGGCCTCATGCAGCTTCTATGCTACTGGGCACACTCATTCACAAATAAATAAGAATAAGAGATATGAAATAAATATCCCGTCAATGAAGGGGGTGGGACTAACAGCTAGGGGAATGAGGGAAGATGTGGATCCAGAGTTTGGGGTAAGGAAGAGGGTAGTTAAAGCAAAGGGCACAACATCCAAGAAGGGATGGAGGGAGAAAGAGAAGGTCCTTACAGGGAGCAGATGGGAATAATGTCTAGTCAGCCTAGGAAGAAAGCCTGGAACCACAATGAGAAAGGCTCTAGATGCCAAATAGAGGCTTCCGGAGCAGGCGAGTGACTTGGTTGAACCTGGGCATTAGGAAAGCAATGGGAGAAGGGAAGGGAAGAATGGCAACTCCTAGCTATTCTTTAAAACACCCAGGAGTCAGCCTGCAGCATCTCCAAACTTCATGGTGCATACCTTCCTCTCCCCTCCTCAGGCTTCTGTTTATTGACCATCAGCATTCACTAGGATCAAATATATGCAAGTAACAAAAAGTCTACTTTCCAACCACTACCACCCCACCACACCTCTGGTCCTAAGCACAGAAGCATAAATCTGACAGAGGGTCATACATTTAGTGTTGGAAGAGGCCTGGGGCTCATTGAAGCCAAAGCCTCATCATTTTACAGATGAACCTGAGTTTAGAAAAGGGCGACAGTAGGAAAAGTGGGATTCAGACTCAGGACCTTTGACTTCAAATCTAGGATTCATCCCTCCCCCGCTCCCATCCCACTGAGGACCTAAATTAAGGGATTAAAAATTATTCCTGTTTATTTTAAGCAGGCATTTTAAGCAGGCATTTTAATGCCTATTTAATGCCTATTAAGAAAAATGAAAGGTTGGGGGAAAGTGCCCAAAGTTTTGTTGTTTTTTTCCCCCTATCCCTAGCCTTGTCATTCTCTCTCTGTTCTGACTGATTTTCTGCTCATTTTCTGCTTTTTAAATTAGGCTGCTGTAAATAACGATCTGCATGCTAAGTGCCAGACATATGGGGCTTCCTCCTACTTCCTTCTTCCCACTTTCCAGTCTTCTTCCTTTATAGTTGCTGATTGCATAACATTTTATGGAGAGATGATAGATACATAGATGGATGGATGAATGATAGTGATAAATAGAGATGTTTTATTTTTAATAATATTTTATTTCCCCCAATTAAACAATGTAAAAACAATTTTTAACATTTTTGTTTGATTTTGAGTTCCAAATTCTATCCACCCCTCCTTCCCTACCACCTTCCCTGAGACAGTAAGCAATCCATATAGGTTTTACATATTAATTATCTAAAACATGTCCATATTAATCATTTCTGGAAGAAAACTCAAAAGTAAAGAAAGAAGGAGAAAGAAAAAGAGAGAGGGAAAAGGAAAAAAAAAGATGAAAGGAAGGAAGAAAGAAAGGAAGACAGTCTGCCTCAGTCTGTATTCAGACTCCACCAGTTCTTTCTCTGGAGGTGGACAGCCTTTCTCATCACGAGTCTTTTGGAATTGTCTTGGATCATTGTATCTCCAAGAATAGCTTGTTCATCATATGATATTACTGTTACTGTGTACAATACTCTTCTGTTCTGCTTGCTTTACTTTAAATCAGTTCATGTAAGTCTTTCCAAGTTCTTCAGAAATTGTCCTGCTCACAGTTCCTTATAGCCAAATAGTATTCCCTCACAATCACATACCACAAATTGTTCAGCAGTTCCCCAATTGATGGGCATCCCCTCTATTTCCAATTCTTTGCCACCGCAAAAAGAGCTGCTATAAATACTCTTGTACAAATAGGTCTTTTTCCCTTTTTAAAAAAATCTCTTTGAGATACAGACATAGAAGTGTTATTGCTGGCTCAAAGCATATGCACAGTTTTCCAGCCCCTTGGGAATAGTTTCAAATTGCTCTCTAGAATGGATGGATCAGTTCACAACTTCACCAATTTTCCCTTATCCACTCCCAACATTTTAGATACTTTAGTAAGTGCTCACTGAGTGCAAGCCATTGTGCTAAGCACTAGGGATACAAGAAAGACAGGTGTCCCTGTCCCCCAAAAGTTCACATTCTGGTGGGAGAAGATAACCCAAAGGGGAAGTGGAAGAGGGCGGGGTTAGGGGAGGGTACCCAGGCAGAGACAAGAGCGAATTTAGGATGAGAAGTCTGGAGAGTGAGCTGGGGCAAAAGTGAGGTGAAGTGGGGCTCAAATCCTGAAGCAAGAGTCACCAATCAGGAAAATAGGGCCTCACGGCTGAGGTTCTCCCCTAGACGCCCAACATACACACAACTGATAACCCCTACCCCCAGATGCTCCCACTCCCACACCCCCATACACACACAAACCACTTGGTCTATAGCTCTGCTCAATAAATATTGACTGTCTCGGTTGAAATTAGATTCCCTCAGCGTCAAAGACAATATATCAGGTCTACCTTCATGTTTGTAGGGCCATCTACCACAGAGCAGTAGAAATGTGGAAAGAATTCTGGATTTGGAGTCAGAAGACTTGGGTCCAAATCCTGG
Source organism: Notamacropus eugenii (assembly GCF_028372415.1). Lineage (NCBI taxonomy): Eukaryota > Metazoa > Chordata > Mammalia > Diprotodontia > Macropodidae > Notamacropus > Notamacropus eugenii. The sequence goes on from NC_092873.1 coordinate 530,880,567, forward strand.
CTCACTTAGCTCCTCCTGGCTTCAGTGTCTGGTAATTTGTAAGATGGGATGCTTAGGTAGATATATGTGTGTGTATGTGTGTGTGTGTGTATATGTACATGTACACACATATGTATATATACATATGTGTGTATGGATATGCAGATATATATGGGGAAAGAGGAAAGGAGGGGAGAGAGAGAATCAGGAAGAGAAGAGAAAAGTAAGGCAGCTAATTAAACCTTTGGGATCATCTCCCTCTGCTCCAATAAAATGGTCATTTTTCTAGTACTCTTTGTTTTATCCTAATATGTGGAAGGCACATCTGTCCCTTCCTTCTGAGGCTCTAGCTGGGCATCTCAAAGGATTGCGACACACTTTAGTGGTTCCTGCCTAGCAGGGAATCCTTCCTCCTACCAGGCAGGGTGTCAGGTTTCACCAGTGGAAGGAAAGAACTCAAGCCTCCACCACCCAAGACCTTCCCTCAGAACTGCTCCCCTCAAGCTGGGCCACCCAAGAGCCTGACTTGGCACACAGTGGGCCAGCACCTCTCTGGGCTGGGGTACTGGAAGTGTTCCAGGCAGTCCTCAGACATCCCAATTCTAACCCACTTTTTCAGTTAGGGGGTGGGAGGCCCCTGAGATGGGGGATGACATAACTGGATGGTGTCTAACAGTTTAACTGAAATTCTCCCTCTAAGAAATGTGGGATTCAACAAGGACTGGGGTCAGAGTCCATGGTGGGGCTTGAGATGCATGAGAGTTATTTATGTACCTCATGTGTTACTCTGGGTCCTGATTGGTAATGGAGAACCGCAAAGGAATTGTTTGTGACACACATAGGAAGGGAACTGTCACTCTCTTCCAGCAGGAAGGGAAAATCACCCCACCCCCACCCCAGAACCAGAGCCTCAGGTCTGTGACAGCCAGAGAAGGGCCCCTGTCACAGCCTCCCTGCCTCAGCCTCTGCCGATGCTCTGGGCACCAGCCAAGCCTTTCCTGCTAGGCTTGGCGTCTTCACAGGCTCCACTAGTGAAAGCAAAAGTGGCTCCAGAAGTGGGTGACTAGCTGCCCTTTTGTCCATTAAAACAATGAGTTGAAATCAAGGCACTTAAGAGGCTCCATGGGATGTGATGTAGACAGTCACCCCCTAGGTTAGGGAGGTTTCCTGGTTAGGCTCAGGCCAAAATCAAGTCAAGAAGGTAAGCAGGATGTGGACAGAGGAGGGGGACCAGGCAAAGAAGAAGGGACTGGAGGCCAGCTGAAGGAACTGAGAATGTTTGACCTAGAGCAGAGAAGGCTTAGTGAAGGCAGGCTCTGGGAGTACAAATTGGGACCAGAGATTAGACCTGTTCTAAATAGCCACAGGAGGTAGAAGAGCAGTAATCAATCCATCAGTCCACAAGGATTCTTATTAAGTTAAATACTAAGGCTACAAAAACAGATGGGAACTGTCCCTGCCCTCAAGGAGCTTATATTCTACTGGGAGAAGTGATGAGTAACCCTGGAGGGGGAGTCGCCCACAGCTAGGAGGGACAGGAAAGCCCTCCAGTAGATGATGAGATTTGGGTTGAGTGTCCAAGGAAGCCCTGGTCTAAGGGCTGGAGGTGAGGAAGCTGGTCAGCCAGTGCAAAGTCTCAGAGGTGGGAGATGTGTTCAAGGAATATCAGTGTTGGTGTGGTGGGACCATAATGTAGGGAGTTTTAGATTGGTTGGGCCAAGGAAGGGCCAAGCAGCTGACAGTTTTAAATGTGAAAGGAGTTTCAACTCCATCTACCCAGAAAACAAAACAAAACAAGTGGGCTGTCCTCTACAGGATGGGATGTCTGGGGATCTTGCTCCTTTTCCCTGAAGGCATTTTTGAAGAGGCTACATGCCTGCTGACCCCGCCTGTTGTAGAGAGAATTCCTGAGGTGTGGAGGGAGGTGATTCCAACTTGGGCAGTCAGGGCATCAGCCACCATTTCCATCGTCTCCCGAGGACATGGATTAGGTCTGTGCTGGCAACAGTTCATTGCTTTTGTTTGTACAAAGTATTGACTCCAGCAGAGTCAACAGTGTGAGATACGACTATTCACACAGCTTTTTTTTTTTTTTTTTGGTGTGAAAAGTTACTTTTGTGCTACCTTCCTCCACCCATGAATGCCACTGATTCCTCTGCTGCCTGGAGCACAGAGAGGTTGGAGAGAAAGGGAGAGGAGAGGAGAGGAATGGAGGGAAATGAGGGGAGGAAGGGGGCAGTGTAAGGAAAAGAGGAGAGGGGAGGGGACAGCGGAGGAAAGTAGAATGGGAGCTGCCCAGGATGACACATCTAGTGTGTGTCAGAGGCAGGATGTGAACCCAGGCCTTCCTCACTGTCAGGTGGGTCCTCCATCCCTGGGCCCTACCACCTCTCTATTTGGATGCTTAAGTAATTGTTACCCAAGAGGACCATTGCTTATCATGACTTCCAGTGCATCTTTGTAAAATAGTAGAACATGGAAGGTATCATGTTTTTCATCTAAAAACAGGCTAAGAAAATAATAAGGCCAAACTAGCGATTACATTCATGAGCCAGTATTTCGTTCTCTCCAGACCTGGTAACAGCTTGAATGTTCTGCCGATAGAGGGATAAAATGAGAAAGACCTCCAGCACCCATCAGCCAGTTACTTCATCGTGGCAGTGCACTGGGACATGCCACCCGTACATGAGCCACAGCAGAAAGGCAATCAGATTTGGGAGAACCTGGGTGGGAGAATAGTAGCCTAGACGTCGAGGATGTTGGCGTGCGCGGCTTTGTCTATGGACCCGCAAGGATCTCATCTGTAAGAAAAAGGAAGAGATGACCTATCTCTAAGGTGCCTTTCAGCGTAAGTGTGCCATGCTGTGGCGGCGGACATTTGAAAGGATGAGGAAAAGGTTAAGAAAGGCTTTAAAGAACATCAGTGATGTTCTAAAGAAATAGGAGCAAACCGAGGGAGCTGAAACATCTCGTCGCAAGAGTTGGTCAGGCAGTCAGTCAGTAAGCATTTATTCAGCTACTACTATGTGCCAGACCCTGCGCAGATTTCCTTCTCTCCAGGAGCTCACACGCAGTGGAGACTACAAGCGAAGGTACAAACGAGCTGTTAGAAATAATCGATGGCGGGAAGGCACAAGATTGAAGAAAGGTGGGTTGGAGAAAGGCTCCCTGCAGAAGGTAGGATTTTAGCGGGGGCTTGAAGGAAGCGGCCAGGAGATGGGGCTCAGAAGGGGGCAGCCAGCTCTGCAGAGCCACTCAGTCCATGTGCAGTCCTTAATGGGAGCATCTGGGAAGGAGCAGCCACACTCTAGCTGAGCCTTCACCGGCCAACACTCTCCTCATGGATTTTAAGGGCTCTTGTAAAAAATGAAAAAGATGCCCATCACACGACCCTTTATGCAATCCTTGTGATATATAATTATTATAAAATATAATTATTTTAATGCTCCTGCTCCTCCTGAATCCGGTGAAAACCCCAACTTCCGAAACTAGCCAGGTGTTGCAGCCTCTGGAGCAGGTCCTAGTCAAATGGTCCATTTCCAAAGACAAGTTGACAGCATCCCCCAACTTCGGGTCCCTTGGTATCTAAGTTGGCTCTTCTCGAGCAGAACTCTGCCTCTGTGCCCGTGGGTGGACTAGTTGACGGTGTTTTTTGGAGATTCCTGTGCTGGTGAACTTTGTAACTATTAAAAAGAGCTTGTGCTAATTTAGTGTGAGTAGGGAAAGAAATCAGGATTTCTAGCAGAATTTCTGTCTCACCTATGTGAAAGTCTTCTGTTATTGGAGAATTGTGAACCTAGGGCTGCTTCCAGGCCAAATTTTGAGGTGGGGAAACGTAGCACCTCCAGTCTCAGCTTAATCTTTCCATTTTCCATCCCAATCACTGCTCATCAAAATTTGTTCTCAGGAAACCCAAGGTGATGAAGTCATTCTCATTAAAGCAAATAGCCCACGTGGCTGGATGTGGGTAAATTTACATTTTAATGAAGTCTTAAGTCAAAAGAATGAAGTTCTAATTGTGAAATTTCAGGCATCACCTCTCTCAGACGTAGACGGCATGTGCGATAACTTGCCGGTGCCCCTAAAAATCATAAGGTACAGGTGGCTATCTCCTATGTGTAGGCTTAACCCAGCCCTACCTAAGCCCCTGTGATCAGGCAGAACAAGACCCCTGGAAATCTGGTTTCTCCAGGCGTAAGTGAACCAGAGGGTATCTGGGAGTATTTGGGTCTTTCTCGCTGAGTAATTTACCCAGTTACATCGCAGGTTACTTTTGAATGCTGCAAGGGATATGAAAGATGTATATAAGCAATAATATGTCCCTAGGTGTGCATTAGTTGGGCTCAGCAGTGACTGTGGACTTGGAATGGAGGGGAGAGGGCAGGTTTGGCAGTCAGTCTGCCCCCAGCTCAGCAGTGCCTCCTTGGTAGGCATTTTGGCCTGTGCGGCTAATCTGATGGTTGAGTTAAGAGTTCTCTGTGCCAGGAGATGGGCTGAATCATTCAGAGCTCCTTCTCTGTTTGGCATTTACTCTTCTCCCCAGACAGCCCAGGCCACACCCTCCATGACCAGGGATACTGACAAGTCTCTCTGTCCACTCATTGACTGGGGGCCCTAACTGGATAATCCTGGCTTCTCAAAACTGGAAACACCCAAATCCCAAGGTAGAGAGTTGCCCTCATATTTAATTCCGTTTTCTGACATATTTTAGTATCTCTTGTGCCAGTTCCCATGGCAACATATCTGTTGGCAAAGGAAGTCGATCTTGTTTAACTTTCTGCGCAATGAAGACAGAGCCTTCGTGATCCAAATGCAAAAGCTGCAGGAAACTGGCAAGGAGAGACCAATAATGGTCCATTGGTTTAGTACCATCTTCCCCACACCAGCTATTTCTGCCCCTCCAGATTAGCTCAGAACATCCATGCATAGACACAGTCACAAAACATCTGCCACCAATCCTAGAGAGCTTCCTCTTATGTCCTACATACTGATGTGGCCACCGGCCATGGAATCTGGCTTTAGGACAGCCCCAAAGGTCAGACTTCCTCCTACAAGCAAACTCCTGACCTGACCTGGGAAAACAACTAGGAGTCTCACCCAGTGCTTGGCTGTGCCCTGGACCACCATGTGGGTTGTCATCTTAGATAACTCTCCATTGTAATTCATTCCAGCAGATACATAGGGACCACGTAACATATGCAAGGCAAAGTTGGCTTCTGGGGATCTAAAATAGAAATGAAAATTTGTCCCTGTCCCCAACAAGCTTATAATCTACTGGGCGTTGAAACGTTTGAATGTGTAAGTAAATGCCAGAGGATGAGAGGAGGGAAAGAATCGTGCTCCTGGTGCTAGAAAGGACTGATCATTGGAGGATTTGTGCTGCACAAAGATTGGAATATCTGAGTAGATCTTCTCCTGATGTATAATTAAGTGGTAAATCATCATGAGAGGAGGGCAGGGAGACATGTGAGTTCCCAGGATAGGAAGAGACAGAGGAGAAGATTTGAAGAAGGCAAGGGGTTTGGAGGCTGCTAGGTTTCAGAAGTGGCACTGGGGTGTGCAGCAGGCCCAGGGCTAGAAGAAAGAATGCTGTAGTGTTTTTTTTTGGCGGGGGGGGATGTTGGGGAGGGGGAACAAGGTGCTTCCTAAGATCTGAGGTGGAGGGGGGAAAGAACTAGAAAAATGTACCTGGGAGCTAAGGAAATGAGGATTCAAGGAAAAGGGAGACAAAATTTAGAGGAAAACTGTTTCTGCAGAAGACAAGCCTAGAAATGAGTGTGGTTTCTTCTACCCCTTCTTCTACCTAATGCTTCACACCAGGCTTTATCCTCTTCCATGATATTTATTTTTGGAAGAGTCTATGAATTCCCTTCCAAAGTTTTTCCCCTTGTGACTTGGTAGTGGTCAGTCGGCTTCACAACCTAACCTTGCAATTTGATCTCATCAGATTAAGGAAACACAGGAAATGCCCACCAGTTATAAGATAGAAATCTCATACTTGAATATGTTTTCTAAAACCTTAATGAATTCAGGGGAATGAAAACAGAATCAGCGCTAGCAATGAATTACAATTTTCTTGACTAGCTAGGAAAGTCATCATATGCAGATGCTCATTATTTTGCTGGTTCTTTATAGAATGTATAAGCTTATGAATATTCTTGTCTGAATTTTAAATGTTAGCTGCTTATATTGCACAAAGGTATTTTTGGCCCTTTAAAGCTTATTTTCATATATTAAATAGATTTTATTATGACTCAGGTTTGTATATATGTGTATATATACATACACACACATATATGGGTATTTTCTTTTACGTTGCTGCATTTATCTCGTGCAGTTAAGATCATGGGGATTAGTAATGGCCCTTGATGAACAGCCAGATAGGAACTAATGAATTTATGACAAAGGGACATGGAACTTTTACTTCCCATCCTTCGCAGCAAGCTCTGGGCTTCATTATCTCCCCCTTCCCACCAGCCAAGCTACTTGCTACTTAGACAGGAAAGCTGGAGCGGTTTTTGTTATTTAATGGAAGCCCTTAGGCTAACCAAGAAAACCCATCTGTCAAAGACTGTTGAAACTTTCCCATAGTGGGAACACAAAACCATTTATGATCATGTTTACTAGTGATGAATTTTATTTTCAATAACTGAACAATTTTGCCCTGCCGCTCATGGGCAAGCATCACAAGCAGTAAGACTGGGAAATGTGGCGTGCCCTTAGTGAGCCCTCAGAAGTCAGTCTGGGTTCCCTTAAGCTGACCTCTCTTCCCTTGTCTACTTTACGAACTCATAGGCATCTCCTCCTATTCCTAAGTCCCATTTCTGGTCTCTAGGAAGCCTAGCTTTACATCTAGTTTAGGTTTCCGAAAAGAGATCCGAAAATCCACATAGAACCCCACATTGTAGGTGTTAGAAGAAACCATTGATCCTTCATAGAGACAAGCTGGGGGACCAAAGGCAACATAGAATTCATTATCTTTTTTGTTTTTTAGTGTGACAGGGAACTTTTTTTAAAGTAGAAAACTGCATTGTGAATCTTTTGAGATTCTTTGTTTGGATCACAATAACCTACAAGAGTAAAGCTCCTAAGTTATTTCTTTTCTGCCCTTCTCATCTCCCAAGGGCAACCCCCCTGTATTAGTAAACCAGTGTTGAGCCCTGGGAGCTCCTCCTAGCCAGACCAAAATCACAAAACTAGAAGCAATTTTTGGTCCAACAACTACAGGCAAGAAGGAGGCTGTTTCCCCTTCTTCAGTACAGGGTAAGTTTCCAAATTCAGTGTTGGAAAAAGTTTCATGGAGATCATCCCTCTTCTCCTAGTTTATGTCCTGTGACCATCGTTGGCCTCCCCCGCATCCCATGGTCAACACTTCACGTTTCACCTCTGCTTTCCCATGGCCAGCGATCACATTTTGTAAATCGGGGACGAAGCATATGACTGATTGGGTAAAATACTTTGCTACATTCAGGGGTGAGACAAGGCTACCTTCAGACAGTGGTTTCTAGCTGGTGTTCTAGGCATGGGGCTCAGGGTCACAGCTGTGGCCTCTCAGCAGCCGGAGCCCCGCTGCTGCTGTTAGGGTGTCAAGGCAATGTGGGAGCAGAGGAATTGAGGAAGTTCAAGATCGGATTTTACGACTGCTTCCTTATTTAAGGCTTCTTTTTGTCATCTCTGTGAACATTTCTATGTGCACGATAGTCTCTAGAGACTTATTCTGACATCCTGTGTATTAGTGCATGTCATTTCACTTGCAGAGACTCCAGCCGGACACACCCCTTGTAAAGCTTTTACTGACCAGTTCCCCCAAAGCCCAAGAGGCCAGATCTTTATAAATCGGGGCCTTTTTGGTCTCTTGGCTTTACATGGGTGGCTTTATCCATCAATTCTGCGAGAAAAACAAAACTCAACAGTTTTCTACTTGGGAGTAAGTACTGTAGCCAATTCAAAACAAATAGCTTACTTTAATAAAAATTTTACCATTTTATAAAAAAAGTTATTTGAGGACATGTTTAACTATGATGGAAATGGCTGTATTGTAACTAATATTTTGAGATAATTGTGATTTTGAGCTTAAATTATATATAAATACCTGTCATTTTTGTATGTGTTACAGATTGCTATATTAAAACTAACTGTACTTTTCAGTTGAACTCCATCTTGTAAATAAAGCTGGATAAAGAACTATTTACTACTTTATTAACATAGATTGTGAATGTATTTAATGGTTTTTTTTTGCAGTTATACTGATCTTGAGAACTGCTTCATTTTATGTGCAAAAAGGTCCTTTAAAACTCAATTTTAAATAGACAGATTTGGTGATCTCACTGATCTTGTTAGTTAATTTGCACAGTGGAGTTGTATTATTCCAGTTTGACTTTCTGTAATGACACTAACTGGTGAGGGTGTACATTGTGACTATAATGCATTTTGAAGATGCTTTGTACATATACAAAATACAGGGACTCAGACGATGCTGTGCAGTGTACAGCAGAGCCTTTTTTTGGCTTTGGTGTACTCAACTTTTTCAGTATTTAAAAAAAGTGTTTTGAATAACATAAAGTCTCTTTATTGTACAAATAATAAAATTTCACCTTATTGTAAAGTGTCTTTTGTTTAATATAACAACAGACTTGTGAGCTGACGACAGGGGTGGTACGAACAGTCATGTTTCCCCTTGGTAAGAGAAAAATTCTAACTTGTATTTGAAAATTGCATTACCCATAAATAGCAAGTATTTTCATCTTCATTTTTCTCTCAAAAAAAGTTCTGAAATCTACAATGAGATCCTGTTTTAAATGTGTCAAGAGCTGAACAGACCGGGAATCTTCTTTTCAAATTTAACTTCCTTAAATCAAGCTCTTTTGCAAGAAGATATTCTGTATTAGTCCAATGTGGGTCTTAATTCTATCAACAAGTTGGATGCTATAATGACGTCTCTAAGACATGCAAAGCTGCATGCCAGACGTCACCAAGCACTCTCTCAGCTAGTTTCTGAGGGTGCATGTCGACGAAGGAAGACATTGTGTGTGCTGAGTTTTTATCTAAGTCCCAGGACATCTGGAAGTAACCAAAACTGAATGCTGGTACAAATGAGGGCACCCACAGATTAGAGGAAACAGTGAGCTGTTCAGATGTGACCAAAACTTTAATTTGCAGTGGGCATGATACAGACACTTTAGTAGTAAGAGGGCATAAAGAAGTACAAAAAAGCCAAGTTGGGTTCACTTAGAGCTCTTTCCCTATGGGATATACCATATGTTTCTTCTTCAGCAAACACTTCAATCAAAATGAGTTATACACAACAGGGAAATTTGGATTCTCAACATCAGAAAATAAATGTGAACAGAATTATTTTTAAAAACCACCCACTGAACACCAAAGTGAATCTTCTCCTGAAAGTTTGCTGTTGTACAGATCTCCACCTGCTGAGCCAGTGCTGATGCGTCACTTGTCTAGAACCTCCAGTCTTCAGAAAGCTGCCTGGGGCTCTGAGAAGCCAATTGACTTGCCTGGCGTTGGCATCAGAACCAGGGCTCTGCATGTCCTTGGAACTTTATATCACAAATTCTTAGTATTATCAACCAATGTTGTTATAACTTTTCCCACACAACACAAAGAAAGATGACAAAATACTCCCACATAAAAGTCCAAACAGCACACACCTAATAAAAACAAAAATGCTAAAACAAAACAAAACCCACCCCTCAGTTTTTACAAAAATTCTCTGTCATTATAAAAGAAATGAACTTTAAATAGGAATGATATTTGCTTTATAGAAACCACTATTACCTTTTTAAAATTTCAGAACTTTTAAGAATGAACGTATAAACGCACAAGAAAGCTGTAATAATCACCATAAAGTTGTTACAGATTATTTCAACGTAAAAATAATATTTAGTGGTAATAGGATTGTAAGAACATTTGCTTCCTGCCCCAGATAAATCGCAGCAATCATAACTGATACACCATTTGAAGAAGCCATCGGAGGAATGCCAGTGAATCAGGCCTCAGACAAGACTTTAACGCTCCCCGCCTCTGAAGCACGCAAATCCATCAGCTGGCCAAAGATGACCAAATTCCAATTAAGTAGGAATCCGATCTCTTAAATACTCCAGGAGAGCATCTGTTCCTTTAGCTAAAATGGCTGCTCGAGGAATTCGGAATGGATTCCCCTCCAGCAGAAGGGTCCTGGAGAAAGGGGAGAAAGCAGGGATTGTTTACTTTCAGTGAGATGGATTTCCCTCTCCAAAATCTAAATCAAACATTTTTAAAATAATATTTTTCTCTCCCCTGCCCCCCAGACCACATTTTGAAACTGGGCATCTGACCAAAATCTAACTAGACTAGAGGTCTACTGTCTGTGTCACAGGTGATCTATTGATGAGCACAAACTCAATTTGGCTCAATTTACCCAAAATCTGGAATGACTGAGGGCCTATTTCTCTCTAGCCACTTGTACATAGTATTAAATTGTCTTTAATTAAGATAATGTTTGTCTCCCCCTCCAACCTTCACTGTCTACATGCATCCCCACTAATTCATATACATACTGCTACCACCTGCTCCTTATATTGTTAAAGATGTGTTACACCTAATGAGAGCATATGGAAAACTTTTCTATATGAAGTTCCAGTTTTTCACTGATTCACTGATTTTCATAGTTCATTTTAGGTCAGATAGAGTGTTCAGAGGCCATCTAAAACCCTCATCCTGTTTTTGAGTGACATGCCGAAGGTCATACAGGTGGTAAAGCTGGGATCACCACTGCTACCATCTTCTGGCCTATTTCCTTGCTAACAGAGTTAAGGGGCTCATGGGCCTCTGGCGTTCCCCAAAACGAAAAGTGTACGTCCTGGTTCTGACCCATGTGTGTGCTTTGTGGAATACCATCAAATATCTGGTCCTAAGCAAAGGATCAACTAAAGGACTGAAGATACCCCAAACTGTCTATAATCATCTGGGAGTGTGGGGAGGGGACACAAGACTCATGAACTCCAAGTCACTACAGTCATGACACTAAGCAACAGCGCAGCCTCCAAGAAATGGATCTCCTCTACACACGAATCAATTCCACTGAGAACCAGGGCAGTGCCATTTCAGCTGATGCTCTGTGACGAGGTGGGAGAGGCAGGAGCAGCAGGAGGTGCCATGGGGAAGCTTGGGACCTGGCAGGACCGAGAACCTCCAAAGTCCCCTTCTCATAATATGAATTTATTATGTAGTATCAAGTAAACTCCTAGAAAGTTTAAACTCTCATCCTATTCAAATCGAAGCTCCGGATCATTCTCCTACACAGAGCTGCATCTGGAATCAGACAAACTGGATTCTAATCCTCGCTCTGACATCTGTGTAGCAGCAGGCACCCTGGCACACACAGGAGGGCCCGCTGCATGGGTCCTTAGATCTGCTTTTCTACTTTTGAGAGGTCAACAATCAGCTTTAATTACATTCAGCAACAGAGAAATAAAGACCAACAGACAGGGCTTCTAATTGTTTGGTCATAAGGAATACATACATCACAGATCCAACTGTCTGACTACTACATACGGACATGGTGACCAGAGAGAGAAGCACTGACATCTGGGTTTTCCAAGCTGGGGGGCTCCTTCAAGGCTACCCAGAGTCTAGTCTGGTACACGAACCTTCTTCTAAAGACTAAGGGCCAAAGCAAACCCTCCCCTCAGAGCATATGTACACTTTCCAGAGCCGGACCCAGGGCTTTCCTACAAAACAAGCCTCCCTTCATGGGCTTCAGGTGAGGCCTATTAATGGGAAGGGAAGATCTTTCATTCTAATTAACATCACAACTTGCTACTTGGGGATGAGGAAGGTGCTTAACACCTACTTCAGGACCTGATTTGGGCCTTTTCTTGAAGCACAGGTATGTTGCTTTTAGTATCAATTAGAAGAAAGTGTACATTTTTTATGACATGCAAGTCAGATTACTAAACTTGGGAAGGTGTCTTAACTACTCTCAGCTTCAGTTTCCTTAAATGTAAAATGAAGAGGCTGGACCAAATAGGCTCTCAAGGTCCCTTCCAGTTATAAAGACACAAACTTCTGATGCATGTGCTAAGTTGTAAATGTATGAGTACAATGAAGATGCAATGAGCAACAGTCTAAGCATGTATGAGCAGCTGAAAGCCATGTCTAGCTAATCTGGCGCCTGGTGAGAGGCGTAAGGAGTCCTGGAGGATACTTCATTGACCAATTTCAAAGCTGCTGCTTGGACAAGCATGCTGTTCAGGGGAAAGGGCTCCGGCCTCCTTGTGGATCCTTTGGAAATGACCCCACTCAGATCCCTCTGCGCTAAGTGATGGGAGATGTTCCCTGACTGACGGGCAGAGATGTGCCCTCTTCTTCACAGGCCGGAGCTAATGAGTGAGAGTGAGGCCAACCCAAGCATCTTGATCCCCTGAATCTATTTGTAAGACAGAGATGATACCTCATCAAGGCAACAACAGCAAAAATGAATTTGTTGCCACCAGAACACACCTGACCGGTCTCCTTTCCTTAAACTAGTAAGAAGAAATACACATCCACACAGTGGGGAAAGAGGAAAATGCTTCAAAATGCTCTGATTTTAAACTCCACCTGGAAAGTCAAAATGACAGTGTCTCTCCATCTTAAGAAATAGAAAACTACCCCACTGTTATTTCAAAAAATTTCTTTAGACCAAAACCCATCCCTAAGCCTTCCTCAAATAGGGCATCAAACCCAATAAACAGGAACCTCCAGAAAATACTGGTGTGTTACATAAGTTTCCAGGTTGTCATTTGTTTTCAGTCCAGAATCAAATGTTTAGAATCGCTCTTACTGTTGACAACAGTGGGGGGTTACAGCTCAATTCCAACTCAAAATTGGAGAGGAGGAAGAAAAATAAAGAGAATAAAAACAGCTCACATTTATCTGGTGCGCTGTGGGCCCAGCACAGTACTAAGCGCTTCCCAATGATTGCTTCCTTTGATCCTCACAATCACCCTGGGAGGGAGGTGCTGCTATCATCCCCATTTTACAGATGCAGAAACTGAGGCAAACAGGTGAAGCAACTTGCCCAGAATCAAGCAGCTACCTAGTGTCTGAACCTGATTTTGAACTCAGCAGCTCCGGACGGACCTGGTGTGCTGGGCCCTCAGCTGCCCTAGAGTTCAAGTAAAATGGGATAATTTGGACCAAAGAAAGACCCAGTAAGATTTAATTGGAAACTTGAGGCTTTTCTCTTGACTATGAAAAGATGAAGTAGGAAATAAGACAGTAAGCAGACACTGACTGAACAATGCTCTGGAGGGGCTGGCCCTTCTGCCAAGCTGACGAGGCTCTGAGGAGGCTCCACTGCTAGTCTTTCAAACCCACAGCTTCATTCTGAACTCTGGTTTCTAAAACCTTAATTAATGCCCTAATCCCTGAGGTTCGTTATGATGTTCTTTAACAAAAAAAAAAAAAAAAAAAAAAAAAAGGCCATGGTTAGCCTATAGGCCCAAGCTTCTGCCCAAACCCACTGGTAAAACTCTGGCCCAGAACGCTGCTCCCCAGGGATGCCCCTCCACTATCACCTCTCCTTTGACAGGAAATCTGCCCCAAAGAAGCATGCTTTTATTTCAATCAACAAGGTCATCCAATCACCTCCAGAAGTGGGCTGGTCTTACCTGAGACTCACGCAGTTGCCCAGTTCGGGTGGGATGTGGAGGAGGTCATTGTTCTGCAGATCCAGAGTGGCCAGCTTGCCCATCTGCTTCAGCTGCAGAGGGTCCACAGATCCAACCTGATTGTTACTGAGGAGGATCGTTTCAAGAGTCTGCAATCGATACAGAATACTGGGGAACGTTCTGAACCTGTGAAGAAACTCAACTTAGTCATTCCAGAGGCCAAAATAAATTCTCAAGATGGACAAATGAAAAGGTAAGACATTATCTTTAAACTTAAAAACCCTTTCTTTCAAAAGCTCTTTTATTTTTGTTTAACAAAACAAATAAGTATTACTTTTTCAGTATTATGCGTTAGGAACATTGAGAAGAGCCCCCCACCCTCAAGGAGTGTGTACTCTGGAGGAGACGTGGGTGTTTCACCCTCCTGTCCCTGCCCACTCTCCTCTGGCTCCTGGGCCCAGCTCCAGTCTATTCACTTCACAAAGCCATCCTAGAGCTCAGGAATTCCTCCCCCCATTGCAAGGCAGATCTCTCACTGCCTGTATGATTTCATACATGGGAACGGATCAAGAAGGCAGAGAATAGAGATGAGTGTCTGTTGAAAAGTGAGCATTCACTAAACAGAGTGGCAGGAGAGAAAGTCCCATGGGTCTTAAATGCCAGGCTAAATAGCTGGGCCTACGGCCAGAACTGGCTATTGATGGAAGACTTGGACACCGATCCCAGCAAATTCTGGCTGCGCGAACCATGGGCAAGTGCATAAGCTCTCCAGGCTTGAGGCAGGAGATAATCACTGGGCCACCTCCCTATCTGCATTGGTGCAGTTTCTGCACAGGGAGTTCCTTCCACTAATGAACCCTAAGTCTCAAAAAACAAAAAGATTGCTCTAAATCACTACTGATAAAGAGAAATGCAAATGAAAACATCTCTGAAGTATCACCTCATACTTGTCAGATTGGCTAATATGACCAAAAAGGAAAATGGCAAATGTAAGAGGAGATATGGGAAAACTGGAACACCAATACATTGCCGGTGAGTTGTGAACTGATCTAAGCATTATAAAGAGCAACTTGGAACTATGCTGAAAGGGCTATCAAACTGTGCTTACCCTTTGATCCAGTAATAAACATCACTACTAGGTTTGTATCCCAAAGAGATCATAAAAAGGGAAGTTTCAACCCACATGTACAAAAATATTTATAGCAGCTCTTTTTGTGGTGGCCAAGAACTGGCAATTGAGGGGATGGCCATCAGTTGGGGAATGGCTGAACAAGTTGTAGTATATGAATGTAATGGAATACTCTTGTGCTGTAAGAAATGCTGAGCAGACAGACTTCAGAAAAACCTGGGAAGACTCACATGAACTGACACTGAGCGAAATGGGCAGAGCCAGAACATCACATATAATAGCAGCAATGCTGTGTGACAACCGACTTAGCTTTTCTCAGCGATGCAATTATCCAAGACAATTACAAAAATTACAATTACAAAAGATTCATGATGGAAAATGCTATCCAGAGAAAGAACGACGGAGTCTGAATGCCGATCAAAGCAGACTATTTTCTCTTTTGTTTCTTTCTTGTGAGTTTTCCCTTTTGTTCTGATGATTCTTCCACAACATGACTAATGTGGAAATACTTTTTCTTTGTGTTTTGGTTTTTTTTATTTTTTGTCCTCTACTTTTTTTAATATATTTTTTTATTTTATTTTCAGCGTTCTACAATCACTACCATATAACTTAGATGTTTTTCTCCTTCCTTCTCCGAGATGGCATACAATTTTGTGTGGGGTCTACACATACATTCCTATTAACTACATTTTCACCATAGTTATGTTGCAAAGAAGAATTAAAATGAATGGGAGAAACCATAAAACAAACCAAAACGTAATACAAAAGAAAATGATCTGCTACATTCTGCAATCGAATTTCATAGTTCTTTCTCTGGATGTGGAAGGCATTCTGCCTTAAGAGACAATTGGGAATTTTTTAAGTCCTTGCATTGCAATGAAGTTCTAAGTCTACCAGCAAAAATCCTTACACACTGTGGTTGTTGCTGTGTATAAAGTTCTCCTGGTTCCGCTCCTTTCACTCGGCATCAGTTCATATAAGTCTTTCCAGGCCTCTCTGAAGTCTTCCTGTTCATCATTTCTTACAGCACAACAGTATTCCATTACATTCATATACAATTTATTCAGTCATTCCCCAATTGATGGGCATCCCCTTGATTTCCAGTTTTTGGCAACTACAAAGAATGCTGCCATAAATATTTTTGTACATATGGGACCCTTTCCCATTTTTATGATCTCTTGAGGATACAGTCCTAGAAGCAATATTGCTGGGTCAAAAGGTATGCACATTTTTATAGGCCCTTTGGGCATACTTCCAAATTGTTCTCCAGAATAGTTGGATCAGCTCACAGCTCCACCAACAATGAATTAGTGTTTCAACTCTCCCCACGTCTTTTCCGACATTTATCATCTTCCTGTTCTGTCATGTTAGCCAATCTGATAGGTGTGATGTGGTACCTCAGAGCTGTTTTGATTTGCATCTCTGTAATCAATAAAGATTTAGAGCATTTTTTCATATGACTACAGACAGCTTTAATTTCTTCCTCTGAAAACTGCCTGTTCATATCTTTTGACCATTTATCAACTGGGGAATGACTTGTATTCTTGTAAATTTGACTCAGTTCTCTATACATTCTAGAAATGAGGCCTTTATCACAGACACTAGTGCAAAAATTCTTTCCCAGTTTTCTGCTTCCCTCCTAATCCTGGTTGCAATGGGTTTGGTTGTGCAAAAACTTTTCAGTTTAATATAATCAATATTATCCATTTTGCATTTCGTGGAAATATTTTTAATATGATTATACATGTATAACCTATATCAGATTGCTTGCTTTATTGGGGAGGGAGGAAAGGAGGAGGGAGAAAAAGATTTGGAACTCAAAATCTTGTAAAACTGAATGCTGAAAACTATCTTTGCATGTAATTTGAAAAATAAAATAATATTAAGTGGGGAAAAAAATAAAAAACAAAAAAGACTATTGACAAGATTATATGAGGAACAGATTGGCATCAAAGAGAAACTGGTTACTCCATGCTCCAGATGATAATTATTGGGAACAAAAAAGTCAGAGACTGATGTGACTGCTGTTGTCCTTCCTTCCTTCTCAGAGGACCAGAATGACATCACTGTGCCAGCCGAATGGATCTGAGCGAGGCTGATCAGGACAGTAGGAGCTCACAAGGCTCCACCACAGGTCAGGCACAAACAGTCCATGTGAACATCGGGGTGGATTCTCTGAACGTGCACATCTCAAATTTCTTCTGAGCTACTTCAATTCTACTTTGCTCACAGAGCACAGCAACTCTGTAAATTACGTAATGAAGGAAAAATTGAGAAAATCTATTTACTGGATATACACAGGGATCCAGAATAAGAGACAACTAAAAAGAATTTTGGACCTGGGTGACTGGAAACATGCAATACCACTGCAAGAGGTGGGGCTGGTTTGGGAAAATAAAAATTATTCAACACAATATTCAAAATATGCAACTGCTCCAGATTATGTTTAGCTAAAAGAGAGGGGGAAAAATGGGGTCAAGATGGAAAGAGATCAGGAAAAAGGAAGAGAGGCCGGTAGGGGCAATCAGCATGAAAGACAGAAGGGAGGTGGAACAAAAACCCAAGCATGAAAGACCAGCCCCTTCAGTGCCTGACCCCAGCCTCTGCTGAGACAGCAACCTTCCCAACCACTTAGCACGGCAGCTGCCCACCTCTCATTCCTCCACCTGCCCTTCGTTTTTAAGCCTTTAGGAAGGAGCTGGGCCTTGAGAGCACCTCCATTGGGGGTGCAGCATTGGCCCTTGGCCCTATATCGACAGAGAGATGACAGACTGTGGTCAAAAATGATCAGCATTTTTTTAAAAAAGAGGTTATAAAGAATTTGGATCATGCTGAAATTTCTGGATCTCTCCTTTAAATCTGAAGGAATTTGTACTTTCTGAACAGGTAAGAACAAGAGAATGAAAGGAAAACCAAAGAAATGCACTTCTGATGCCTGCTCTCAAACAGCGCACTGGAACAGAAAAAGAAACACTATTTTTAACTAGTGTGAAAAGCACTTTAAAAAACCCTGCCAACTATCAGTTAAGAACACAGGATAAGTGAGGAAAAGGAAGAAGCATTTATAAAGTAACTACTGTGTGCCAGGCACTGTGCAAAGTACTTTTCTGATGTTACCTCATGTAAGTGGAAAAAAAAATAAAATATTAAGTGGGAGAAAAAAATTAAAAAACAGAGCACTTATGAGAATAAAACAGCAAGATATCGGCAACAAGAAGCTGGCTGCTCCATGCCCCCAATGATCAAAGTTACAGGCTGATGGAGCTGGTTGTTGTCCTTTGTCCTTGAAGAGGACCACAATGGGAACCCCTATTTTACAGCTGAGGAACCCAAGGTCACACAGTTAGTCCACATCTGAGGCTGGATTTGAAGTTAGGTCCTCCTAACTCCAGGCCCAATGCTCTGTACTTTGTAATATCCCACAGCTACTCCTAAAGAGATGGAAGAGATGGATTTGAAACCAACAAGACCAGGTTTCTAAGGGTGGCTCTGATCCTTCCTGGTTGTGTGCCTGTTTCTCCGTTCTGTCCTCTGCCAAATGGGCTGACGCATACTCTCCACACCCCACCATGTGGTTGTGAGGAACAGAGGGCTCTAAAGGGGGTAAGCTGTTGGGTAACCCCATAAGTCTTTCTAAGCTGCTCTGAGGTCACAGGGAGAACAGAATGGAGTCTGTCCATGGGGAGATAGAACCCACTTCTTTCTACTCGCTGGCACTACAGCCTGGAGACGGTCACCTGTCAGGAGACTCACCTATTAAAGGAAAGATTGATAGTCTGCAGTTTCATCAAGGATTCCATCTCTTCAGGCAAAGAAGTCAAAAGATTATTTCTGTGCATAGAAATAAGGAGGAGGGGGAAGGGGAGGAGAGAGAAGGGGAGGGGAAGGGGAGGAAAGAGAGGGGGAGGGACAGAGATTTACTTAGTTTTACAGCTTGAACTATTTCAACAGAAAAATAATGCAAATTGACTTGTCCATCCCCAAGTGTTCCAAGTGTCAGCTCGGCCAGTCACCAAACAGTAACACAAATGTGGCCCCAGCGTGAGATCCCTGGGGGGTGGGGGGCGGGGGGGGGAAGGGCGGCCCTCAGGTCTCCTTCAGAAAGGGGAGAGTCTAGAGTGGCTGTCTCACATACTTAGACTCTGCTTGATTCCTTCTGAGGTCACTCTTTCAGAGTTAATTAGAAGTTCACTTTTGTAGCAGTTTGTCAAGGTTCACTGGTCTAACCACCCAGGACTTTAGGGAAAATAAGAGGTTCTAGGTCAGCTGGGAATCATACCTCAAGGTGGCAGGGACCAGAAAACACTGCAGGAGCAGAGTGTGAGGGCTCTGGAAGAACTTACCTGGGACAGTGGGAAATGCTGACGGGTGAGAAAGTTCATCCAGTACACACAGTATCCCATTCACACAGGAATAATTCCCAGGAGTCTACTGGCATGGGGCCAGAGTCCAGCCCTATGGCTACTAGTGGGGATGGAGGAGAATTGTTCCCTACTCATCCATCTCCAGTCACCAGTAGAGAGGAGCTTTCCATTTTTGTTTCTGAAAACAGACTCAGAACCTAGGACAATCTCTCTAGCCCCTCGGCAGATACATCCTGCACTCTTTCATCTCAGCTGGGGTCGATAACGACAGGGCCCACTACGGATTAATGAAGGAAGGAATGCCTCTTCCATGGTCTATGGTCCCTCCTTAGCTTCCTCCTCCTGTCTCTTTAAAGCACCTTACCAAAGTGGGCTGCCCCATAGCACACAGCACGGAAGAATGACCCCAAAAGGAAGGGAGCCACTGTTTGCTCTGTGCCACGCCTCTGCCTTCCAAACTTCCCTGGGCACACACCAGCTGCCTTTACCAGAAACTTGGGCTCAAAGCTGCAGCTACAAGTAACAATGTGGGCCTTCACAGGACCAGAGCCTCTTTGGTCAAGGAAAGAATCCTTTGTTAATGTAACCCCAGCTCCTCCCAGGTATTTTTTGCCACAGACAGGTTTTCTCTAAGTGACATACATGGACCAACAGGAAATTAGCATGTGGCTGTCTCCACTTCCAAGGTTCTTTTAGCAAAAAGCTGAATGGTTTGTAAACTCAGCTCAGCTCTACTACTCCTAATGCATGTTCAATGAACAAAGCTCCCAACAAGAGCCTTTAAGGTCTAAAGCAGGGGTGGGGATCCAGCAGCCTCCAGGCCCTTTGACTGAATCCAAACTTAATCCCTTTAATAAAAGGATTTGTTCTGTAAAACTTGGACTCAGTCAAAAGGCTGTAGTCCAGGACCTAGAAGGCCACATATGGCCTAGAGGCCACTGATTCTCTACCCCTGTAAAGCTAGCCTACCCACAATTCAAAGATTAGCTTCAATATCTGAAAAATGTGAATATGAAAGGAACTGCAAAAACCTCCCAGGGCAATCAAACCCTAACAAGACAAACCTGATGTCCAGATGGGTCAGTTTTTGAAGCATGCACAATTCTACAGAAATACAGGAAAGCTTGTTAAAGCTGAGATTGACATCACACACAGCGGCCTTCAGCTCCACAACCCTGAAACAAAAGCACACACACCCATGTGGCAACCTCAGAACTTGAATGCTGTCTGTGTCTCTCTTAAGAGTCATTTCAGCTAAGTGACGTGCTTCTATGATTCTCCCCAAACATTTAAACAATTCACATTTTTTTAATTTTCCAAAAATACAACACATCATCCTGGACTCACAAGTGCCCGGTCAGCACGGAGAGCGCTGGGCTTGGGATGGAGTTAATGCAGGTTTGAATTCCTTAGTTACTTCATGTATGAAGTGACCACATTCCACAATGATCCCCAAATCTGAAATCCTCTCATCAACTTGGCTTTGAGGGAAAGTTCATTTAAAATTTTTTTTTTAGCATGCAAGGAATATTTTCATCTCCCAAGTTGGGAGAGATCTGAAACCGTCTGGAGTGAACCTGGAGTTTACCATACTTCCCATGACCATTGTGCCAGAAGAAGTTGCACCAGGGACAGTTCCAGGCCCTCCCAAGCCACCTGTAACTTTCCATATCCAATATGGTGCCAAGGCCTGTGGATTTTCAATCTGCATTGTGTGAATACCCCCTTCCTCTCCTTCTGCGCCAACACTGGCCCCTGCAGGGGACGGTTGGAGCCAGAGAGTGAGACTGTGACCTAGGACCCTACACTTAACGTAAACTACATTAAATGAAGGGAGATGGCAGAAGGAGCTTTAAGTATCCCATGGGAAAATCTGCACTAACCCTGGACTGCTCCTGGCACTTGGCTTTCTTTGGGGATCCACCATTCAGTCCTCATGCCACCGAGGACCAGTCTCAGAAATAAACTCCCCCAATAAATCTATACTTAATATACTTCTATCTTCTCAGTATTCTCTCAGAGGGTCTGCCACCCTATGATAGGGCCTCAGCACAGAAGAGATACTGCCCCCTTCCAACTGGCACAGCTGGCAGGATCCTCTACCCCCCTACACATCTTGTGTCCTTACATTCAGACCCTACTCACCTCACACCTGGGGGGAGGGCAGTCTGCCTACCTCGTCTCTCTGCCCTATCCTCCACCTTCCATTCAGCCACCAAAGTGGATTTTCCCGAAGCCCAGGTCCAACCATGTCACCCCCGCCTCAATAAACTCCAGTGACTCCCTCTTGCCTCCAGGAGCAAATAAAAAATGCTGTTTGGCATTCAAAGCCCTTCACAACCCAGCCCCCTCCTGCCTTTCCAGTCTTTTCATACCTTACTAGGCACTATCCATCCAGGGACATTGGTATCCTGGCCATTCCATGAACACTGCCTCCTTTTGTATCCACAGAGGCTAGCACAGAGCTGGGCATATAGTATGTGCTTAAATGTTTACTGATTGACTGATTGATAGTCTGGTCAAGGACACCGAACCCAACATGGCATCAGCCCAAATGTCCTCTGAAAATGGAAATGGGAAGTAACCTAAGATTTGCTCTAATTCTTCTCGGATCTCTATACTAAAGGAATCTGACTAACCTTTGCAATCAGATGTCATACGTGCCATTTTCCTGACACACAGCTGTCTGAACACTGAGTTACATGTATCATCATCAATGAAAGTTTACTGAGCACTACAAGAGAGTACAGAAAATCATATGATGTCTGGGAAATCTGGAAATGAAGATGAAGATTCTAGGCATAAAAACAATAACAAGGATCGATCTATCCCATGCTGTCAGCAGCTTCAGACAATCTCTCTAGGGTGGCAGTTCTCTGAAATTTTACAAACCCAATGGAAATAGGAACATTGCCCATGCATTAACATGGACTGATCACTGGTTAAGTCCTTGGACCTGTCTTATAACACTGTGTCTGAAAAAAGGACACGAAACACTTAGTTAATAATTGTAATAAGCATTTTCAAAGTAAAATGTGTGGAAAGTAAACAGCTTCTGTTGATGAAAAGCACTTGTTACCACTTCTCTAGGCGACACTTCATAAGAGAAAGCCAAATTCCACTTAAAACAGATGACAGCAAGGACGAAAACATGTCAGCCAGGTAACAAGAGTGTTATTCAGCCCTCCTTTTTGCCAGGCAACACACTATGCTCTGAGAATACCCAGCAAGGCAAAAAGTCAATTCAGTGGGAGAGAAGATGAAAAAGAATCATCCTGGTGCCCAGGTTCAGAAAGTGCGCATTCAGTTCTGTGCACAAACTCAACAGAAATGGTCTCTGGAGCCCAGTTCTTACCTTTTTGGTATTTCAGTTAGGTGATTCTTGCTGAAGTTTATGGAAGTGATAATGTTGCTTCCCACAGCGTCAAATAATTCATCAGGAATCACAGCTGTCTGTTTCTCACTAAAAAATAAAAAGCAAGATCATTTTAGTAAGTGAGACTTTGTCAGTTGCCAAGCGTCTCTTTGCCACTACTGTTCAACTGGGATGAATAAACATTTGAGGACTGAGTCCCTGCAGTAAACTGGGTCAGGTGCTCATCCAGGGCAGTGTCTGTCCTCCTGCAGCTTACCAAGGAGAGAGGGAAGAGCAAACATCTATATATAATGAATAAAAAAGACTAACATGCTGAGGGCAGCAGCAGAAGTGGGGAACACAAACAAATTCTACCTGAGATCACCTGCCGGGAGGTTCTAGGGTGGGCTTTCTGAGAGGGGGCCTTTGGGCTGGATTGTCCAGGGTGGGTCAGGATAGAAGAGTGGGTAAAAGGAGGGTCCAAGAAGAGGGACAAACTTGGGCTCATATTGTTCTGCTCCACCCTCTTCATCCTGATGTAGAATCCCCCAACTCCAGCTTCCTCCAAAGCACAGCTGGGAGACACCTTCCTCCCCACCTCCACCTATCTAAGAGGTCTTTCCCTCTCAAAGTTACTTTGCGACTCTGTATACTGCTTTAGCTTTACTCACTTCCAGACATGTTGCTCCCCCACACAAAATGTAAGCTCTTTGAAAACATGGTTCATTTTTGTCTTTGTAGAGGGTCTTTCACAAAGAAGTGCTTAAAGTTTGTTGTAGTAATAATTCCACATTTATCGAGTGTCTATTGTGTACAAAGAATGCTATTCTAAAAGAGATCCTAAGTGGGGGGATGGGACCATAGCCAGATCATCACAATACACAAGAATGCTGGAAAAGTGCAAAAAGGAAAAAAGGATGGGTGAAGTCAGAAGAAATTAGAAAAGCGCAGCTCTATGGAAAGATCCACTACTGACCACTGGGCTCTGACATGTTTTAACAGTCCTCCCCAGTTGGAAAAGCTAAAGCTCCCTGGAAGACTTTGTCTGCTGTCTAGGCTAAGTCTGGACACACTCATCACCAGCCTGGCTGCAGGCCGAACTCCTGGCCACAACTCTCAAAATCCAGTGTAGGGAGCTTGGGTTGTAATCTGTGGGTCAGAGAAAAAGCAGGGCATTGTTGGAGAAGTATGGAAATTAAGTACACAAATTTCTAATTGCTGATGCATATCCTTGGTTCAGCCCTCCTTTCTGGCATCTTTGTCATAAGAATAGTATTGAGGGAATTCTGAGGGTGCCTTTCTCTGATACCCAGGTCATAGCTCCTCTTGAGCTCACTATCCTGGAGGCTAAGTCACTAAGGAAGTCAAAAATGTTAGCTCAGAAGGGTTGTTCAGTGAGTACAGAATCAGAAAAAAATTCAAAGGCTTTTTTCTCAAGAGGCCTTGCCATCAAGCCTAGAGAGCACCCCATAACAGATCCAGAGCTAGAAAAAACCTCAAGGGACATCCAGAGCCACAGCCTTGTTTGACAGATGAGGAGACTGAGGCCCAGGGAGGTTGGGTGAACTGCCAAGGTTGTACAATTACAAGCTGTCAGGCATAAAATCTGAACCCAGCTCTTCTGGTTCTAAAAGCTAATTTTTTTCCACTGAACTGCTTGATATGGATTATTCTTTTCTAATATTCATGTCAGAAGACTTGGCAATAATTATCTGGAAGAAAATGGTCACAATGGCAAGGGCCTCAAGATCACACCATCTAAGAAATGGATGAAGAATGTTTGCCCCAAACAGACCAGACTTGAGTGAGGACGTAAGACCTGTCTGGAGAGCTCCTGACTGATGAAAACCATCCCCAAGGGAAGTCTGCTGCCTGGAGATGCTGCAGCCTCCCCCTCAGCGGACACTGTCAGCTACAAGATAGAGAAACCCCCTCTGCCATTCTTAAGTGAGTCTCCGTTGCATCCCTTCTACCTGTGAAAAGGTAGGATATATCAAAAAACAACTTTTAAATCAATACAGAACCTTCTATCTTTGTAATTACATTTCAGCTTAGGTGCTTCACAGTGACATCCCCAAAAAAGCACCTTAATATCACATTTATGATTTCCTCAAGTCATACTGTAGGATGAGTTATTCCTGAAAAGGATTCTTATAACCAGCAATCTGTATTCAAAGAATACAAAATCACAAGATCTGAGATTTACAAGTGGAAGAGATATCCAAAGGCATCCCTTCTAAACTTACAAAGGAAGAGACTGGCCTTAAGCACACCTCTTGGAAGGTAGATCTGAACTCAGCTCTGCTGACTCAGAGTCCAGGGGGTTTGCCACTCTGCCAACCTGGCTCTTCTTAACAGATTTTTTTTTCTATCATACAACAAATTAAGAAAAAATAAATTTGAGAATATTGGAACAGGGAGGGCAACCTTAAATCCCTGAATGTGTCTCTTTTCTGACTTGAATATTCTATCTCTGCCTCCATTATCTCTTGGAATCTATCCTAGAGGGCCCATAAGCTCAGTCCTTCACTCTGCATGACAATTGGAAGATCCCTTTCAATATTTGGAAGCAACAAAACCATGACCACTGCTTACCTGTAGTCTAAGAGCTTCAATGTTGTGATGGTGTGCGTGTTGACTCTGGCCTGACTTGGCAGGGTCATGGCTGTCTCAACAGGAGTACCATTTTGGTTTCCTGTGTCACCTGGGAAGAAAAAAGTTAGAGGCACATAAACAGAGGTTACTAAACTCAACAGCCTAAACATCTCACTCCTGAGATATAAAATTGGGCCACAATCTACTGCACCCCAGGAAGGACTTTTTATTTATGCACTTGTTCAGTGATGCCTCAGAAACCCCTGAGAACAGATTCTAATGCGCTACCAAGAGAGGGATGGTCAGGCAGCTATGAGAAACCTCGGCTGCAAAGTCTTACAATCAGTGTTATTTCAGAAGAACTGCCAAGACAAAGCTATAAGGAATAATGAGTCTCTTAGAAGAAATCGTGGTAACCAGCCCTCTCTCATAAACAAAATATTAGGGTACATTTTAAAGAAACTGCTGACGAAAGATACAACATTATTCCCAAAGGATGTCTATGGAACAGGCATTAAATCAGATCACAACGAATCTGGTTACTGCCATGAACACTGAATGTCTGACATCTTTGCATAACTTAATCTAGTGAGTTTTGTTACATGACATATGTGGAGGTTATTTCTTCTGACAACTGTAAGAATTTAGGGAAAGTGCTTCAAACACAGTACACAGGCCCTTTAACGCTGTCATCCTGTAGTACAAAGAATCACACAGGTTAAGGAGCGTAGGGCTTTTTTTTTTTAAGGCTTTATAAACATAGGTAAGTCAACCCTTGGTCTTCCAAAATACTTACTCCTTAGAGTGAAAGGCCCTCGTTTCTCTCATAAGAATACAAGTCCTACTGTATCCCAAAGAGGTCATAAAAATGTTCAAAAATATTTACAGCAGCTCTCTTTGTGGTGGCCAAAAACTGGAAATCAAGGGGATGCCCATCCATTGGGGAATGGCTGAACAAGTTGTGGTATATGAATGTAATCGAATACTATTGTGCTCTAAGAAATGATGAGCAGGAAGACTTCAGAGAGGCCTGGAAGGACTTGTATGAACTGATGCTGAGGGAAAGGAGCAGAACCAGGAGAGCTTTGTAAACAGCAACAACCCCAGTGTGCGAGGAATTTTTCTGGTAGACTTAGCCCTTCATAGCAATGCAAGGACCTAAAAAATACCCAATGAACTCTTGAGGCAAAACACCTTCCACATCCAGAGAAACAACTATGGAACTGGATCGCAGAATGAAGCAGATCATTTTCTCTTGTGTAATGTTTTGTTTTATGGTTTTTCCCATGCATTTTAATTCTTCTATGCAACATGACTAAGGTGAAAATGTATTTAATAAGAATGTATGTGTAGAACCCATATAAGATTGCATGTTGTCTCAGGGAGGGAGTAGAGAGGGAGGGAGGGGGGAAGGAAGGGGAAAAAATTAAAAATACAAAAATACAAGTCCTATACTAATGCCTTGCATGACATGAAGGTGAGCCGGGAGCGTCACAGACCAAGCCTGCCTCACAACACACTGGCTCTGCATGTCCTCTGGATGATGAATCTCTTTGGCAAATACAAAATCTGTTTACATAGTCATAGTGGCAGAGGGTGTTGATAACTTAGGCTAGCTATAAAAATAAGCTTAGCTGTTGGTATCAACTGTAAATGTATGTTATCTTTGTCCAGTGACTGAAAGACAGGCATACTACTGGGGGAAGTGAATCACAGTGATCTCAAAATTCTCACTATAAATAAAACTAGGCAACAAAAGTTGGAGCTCAGTTGAAGGATGGCTCCCAGACACTTTTTGGAGAGGGAAAACATGGGAGCTGGCAGAGCTGATTATGCAGTGTATACAAAGACAACCAAAAGCATTCCACAGAACATTTAGCTGGCGTGGCAGTGTTCAAAACAATCTTTCCAAAAACACCATCCCAAGGATCTGAGGTAGAGAAGACAGAGCTTGAAATGTTTTTAAGAGGCAAAGAAACCTCTGAAAAGTAACTGAACATATACCAAGATAGGAGGTGACAGAAGCGCAAGCGTGGGCGTAAGGGAGGGTAGGAAAAGGGTGGTGAAACGTATCAGTCATAAGAAAAGCAGGAATCTGCAGGCCTGAACGCAGACTGTCCATTGACACATTTCCTCTGAGAAAACGGGAAGGCAGGTGGGAACTTCTGGGACTTTTCCTATAAAAACTAACTTGTGAAGAAGGGACATTCTTCTTGTGGCTGCTATTTGTATTCAGTTAATTTTCTGTGGATTGGACTTACTGTCCAGTCTAGGGGATCTGAGCCTACTTCTTCCTCTGCCACTGCATCATCACAGACACTCCCTGCTAAGGGCAAGGGCAGAGTCCCTCCCACCCCCTCCCAAGACTTCTTGAGCTTGAAAGCAAGAAAAGAGGCAGAAAAAGTCACCTGGCCCTTCTCATGAAGGAGCCAAAACACCAGGTCAGTTTTTCACACGCAGAGGTTAGTTAGCAGAAATGCTAGCTGCCAGAGGGTCGGAGGCCGGAGGCCATAGTCAGGTCAAAAGCAAGAGGATGACAGCATGAGAGAAAAGATGAAAATATGTGTTCTGAATGAGGCTGAAGATAATGGACCTGGATGAAGTAGAGGAATCTAAATTCCAGGGTTACAAAAAAGGCCTCCTGGCCACTTGTGTGTTTGTATGTTAGGGGACAAAAAGTATGCTTCACCCTTCTTATGTCCACTTCAGCATCCAACCATTCCTCCCCCACAATCGCACCATCAGCATCCAGGAAATGGCTTGTCAAGCATCAGGAGACAGGGATACTTTTAAATGGTGTCATTGTAAACTAAGCATGAAGCAATCAATCAATCAGCAAACATTTACTGAGCACTCATTGTGTCCTGTACTGTGTTAAGAGTTAGAGGTATAAACAACAATAAAAAAAAGGAAAACAGCGCCTGTCTTTATGGAATCTGTATTCTAATGGAGGAGAAAACATGAACAAAGACAGACACCAGGATACATCCAAAGTGGATGGAAGGGAGAGAGTGAATGGCATCTTGATGGAATCGAGACTGTTAGAGGCAAAGTTTAGGACACAGAAGATTTCAGGAGTGGGGAGAACCAGGGCAAAGGCACTGAGATAAGAGATGAAGGGTGCGTGCATGTGTGCGTGCGTGCATGTGTGTGTGCGTGTAAGGAAGAGCAAGAAGGCCAGTATGACTGAACCATAAAACTTTGAAGAGGGCTGATCTGTAAGAATACTTGAATGGTAGGAAAAGACAGCTTGTGAGGAGCTTTAAATGCCATAAGGGAGTGGCTAGGTGGTGCAGTGGATGGCGTGCCAAGCCTGGAATCAAGAACACCCGACTTCAAATCCAGCCTCATAGACGAGCTGTGTCTGCCTCAGTTTTCCCATCTGTAAAATTGGGATCATAACAGCCCCTTCCTCCCAGGGTTGTTAGCACAATGCCATTCACACAGTAAGCACTACATAAGCGTTGTTGTTACTGTCATTACTATTCATATCATTACGTGGAGTACAGGGCTAATAGCGTCACACAGCCTTCTAGGCAAATCTCCCCGTTAGCTGGGCAGAGAACAGATTAATGTAAGGAGACATCTGAGAAAGGTAATTAGAAGTGATGAGAGACTGAGTGCATGGGATAGCTGGGTGAGTGGAGAAGAGGCATGTGATGATGGTACAGAGAAAGAAATGACAAGACTAACAAAATGACTGGATACGTGGGGTGAGTAAAGTCAGCAGTCAGATGACCTGGAAGCTACATGCCTGGGTGCCTGGGAACATGGGGGTGTTTTTGAGCAAAATGGGAGAGCTAAGAATAAACAAGGCTGGAGGAAAGGGAAAGACACTTAGGTCTGCTTCGGCATGAAGTTTGAGACATCCTTGGAATACTTATTTCAGGATGTCCAAAAGGCAGTTAGTGATGAGAGACTGGAGCTCAAGGGAGAGATGCGGGCAGGCTACAAAAGCCAGAATTACCAACATATAGATAACCACTGAATCCATGGGAGCTAGTGAGATCACCAAGTGAACACAGTGAGAGAAGGAAGAGGGCTCAGTTAAAAGTCCTGGAGAGCACATGACACAGATGGAGATGCAGCAAAGGAGAGGGGAGAGAATTGAGGAAAAGACGGGGGAACAACGAAGTCAAAGGCTGCACAAGGACCAGAAACGGTCACCATACCTGGCACTTAAGGGATTGCTGGTGACAGCGGAGAGTACAGTCAAGGCTTAGAAGAGTAGGAACACCTGGCACAGACAGCTGTTTCTGAGATATGTAATGCCAGTAAGTGGTAGCGAGACAGCAACATCCAATGAGAACACTACCTGGGGCTCTATTATTGACCATTAATCCCAAGCATTTGAGGGAGGAGGATATAGTGGAACAAGCTGAGTTTAGAGTCAGATGACCTGATTTCAAATCTAGGATATGTCCCTACTAGCTCCATGACTCTAGGCAAGGGATTTCATTTCTCCAGCAGTCCTCAGTTTCCTCAGCTATAAAATGAAGGGGCTGCAATACATGACCTCTGAAGTAAGGCCCTCTTAGGGCCCAGTCCCAGTAGATGAGTCAGTGTCTGAAAGACACTGATGAGACAGTCCCAGTCCTAGTCCTCAAGGAAACCAAACTCTTCCATCTTGGGCAGGAGCCCACTCCTGTTTAGAGTATAAACAGTCTGGGTGAGTTGTTGGAGGAAATGAGCCCAGTCCTAGGAACTCTCCACCAGAATTTAGGGTGGCCCAGCCCATGAGGGAGAAAACCACCCAGCAGTCTGGATGGAAATGGATTTCCCCACCTCCTAATCAAGTTCAGAGTTGAAGCCTCCTTAGCCCAGCTCTTCATTAAATGCTCACGAATGAGGGCTGATTTTCACTTGCCAGGGGCATTTTCTTTTGCAAAGGTAGTTTAAGCATTCATTATCTCCACTGGGGGATCTCTAGTTTTCCAAGAGAAACCACTGACCACCAATTTATTATTGGCTAACCTAATTAAAAAACTGATCCTCAGGAACTCTGTCTCTTGGATTTCTCATTTGTCATAGCAGGAATCCTAACTCTTATAAGGCGAGCTTCCAAACATACTGCTCTTGGTGAATTTAACTTGTCCTGATGGAGTACGGTGCTCTTGATTGTTACACAATCTTATTTCGGTGGGGAAGTTTCAGATTCATTAAACCAAGACGTCAAAATCACCCAGTAAGTCACAGTTAGGCACTGGAAGGGATCACTTTAGCTAAACATCTTGCTTCTATCAGTCTAAAGATAAGGATCCCAAGTCAATATAACAATATTGTTATCACAAGTCAATATAAGCTTAAATTATATAAATCAATCAGGAAATTTAAATTATATAAATCAATTAGGATTTAGCCAAGTCCTGCACAAAATTAAATGTTTCAAAACAATGTTGTAAGCAAGAAAAAATGAGCAATATCTTATAATCTCTAATACTTCTTTAGATTAGTCATGCTTATCTCTATAATACATATATGTACGCAATGACCTAAAGAATAGGTCTCCAAGTCTGGGAAACTCCCTTGGCCACAACTTCTTCCACTCCACTCCTTCCACTCTTCATTAGGTTAAATTAGTTTAATTTGGGGCCCTCCTGGCTCCAGAGTGATTATCAACAGTAACTGTTGCTCTTTCCCACCTCAGCTGGTTTTACTTATTTTTTCTTTTGCTCATTAAAGGGGCCATTCCCTGTTTACTTCTTAAAGAGGCCCATTCACTAAATGGGCATTACCTCACTCTAAGTGAGTACCTGAAAAGGCCAAGGTCTCCCAATGCATCCTGGGCCTTCTCCTGTCATCCTGATGAATATCTGGTCACTGGATCCACATGGCCCAGGAGGGGAAGTGAGGCTGGTGACCTGCACAGCCCTCCCTCACTCTAAGCAAAGTCAAGTGCAAGTCATGTCATCATTTCTCTGATGTCAGGGTCTTCTTTGAAAAACGAAGGACAAACACAGACAGACAGGTAAAATTAAGGAGAAGTGCTGGACAATGTGGACCTAAAATTTACGGAGCTTCTTGTAACTTCAACCTGCTTGTTCCACCTGTCTTCTCAAGCCACATAAAACATAAAAACCTTTTCCATGTGACTCTTCAAATATGTGAAAATCGCAATCTTGTCCTCCTAAATCTTTTCTTCTGCTCAACATACTCAGTGCCCTCACATGGCATGGTATTCAAACCCTTTAACTACCTGCCGGCCTTTTTCTCAAAGCAGTCCAGTCTGCCAACTCTCTGAAATGGGCCATGTAAAGCTGGCCACTGTTCTCCAGAACTGTCTAGTCTGGACAAAACGAAGGGCAAATACTCCCCAACTTCTTGTGAACGGGGTAGCTGCATTTATGAGCACGGTCACTGCTGACTGCCTCATGACACCATGTGCTCACACACACGTGGGGTTTCTATACATCCATCGTTGTCTCACTACATTCCCCCATCTTACACCTGGAAGCAACTGGTGCAGGACCTAACGTCTGTCTCTGTTCAAATTGACCTTAGTGGTTTCTCCTCATTATTCTAGACCGCGGAGACAGTACCAGGTCGTGACTCTGTAATCCAGTGTTTAGCTACTTCTACCAGGCTCCTAACACTTACAAATTTGGTGACCTTGTCAGCAACGTCTTCACTGAAGCGGATGATAAAAATACTGACCACAAGAGGGCCACCAAGAGCTGAGACGTGAGAAAAAGCCTCTGGCTAAACTACAGAGCACACAAAGGGGAGTTAAGGCAGAACGGAGGGGAAAGGTAGGCTGAGAAGCATGTTTCATGATGGGCTTTCCATGTCAAACAGAGGAGTTTATATCGGACTCTACAGGGTAAAAAGGTAACAATGTAGCTGAGTGATGTCAGGACTGTGTTTTAGGTCAACACTGGCAACTGCGGAAAGCGATTGGGGACAGTTAAATTTGAGTGAGAGATACCAATTAAGAGGGTATGACAATGCGACAGGTGGGAGAACGTGACGAGGACACGGAGAAGGTTACAAAACGAAGCGATGCTGTGAAGGCAGAATAGATGACACTTGAGGAGTGCCTGGCTATGCAGGATGCACAGCTCAAAGTGACTATGAGATCAGGAGCCTGGCTGATGGAAGGACGGCGGTACCCTCAATCGACACGTAGAAATTCACCAGATGCGGGAGTTGGGGGGGAGAGAATGAGCTGTTTCAGACATGTTGAGATTGAAATGGTTATGGGACACAAAAGCCAACTGGAAATTCATGATAAAGGACTAGTGTTTAGAAGAGCCCACATACGCAGGTGTAGGAGTCATCATTAAACCCCAGGGAGTTGATGCAGCCACAAAAAGGGAATGGAGATCTGAGCAGCCAGGACAGAGATGTGGGGGATGACACAGATGATGCTCCAAGAGCAGACTGACAGGTACAGAAAGAACCAAGAAGACAGAAGAATCACAAAAACTCAGAGAACAGAGGATGTTGGGGGGGCAGAGGGCAGGCCAACAGTGAAAAATGCTGCAGGCAGGCCAAGAAGGGTGACAACTGAGAAAAAGGCCACTGGACTTGGCATTTAAGAGATAACTGGTAACTGTGGAGAAGGCAGTTTCAGTTAAATGGTAAGACTGGAAGTCAGACTGCAAAGGGCTGAAGATGGGAGGAGAAGTAGAGTCACAAGAGTGGGCAGACTGCGTTTGGAGTCATTACTTATTTCCCAGGAGTCTTACAACAAGAGATGGAAGAACAAATATTCCCATTTTACAGATGGGAAACTGGGAGCTGGAGAAGCCAAGGGTCTTTCCCAAGACTGTAACATCAGTTACGTGGCCTCGTCAAGATCAGAACTCTTCCTGATCGACTCTCATTCTGGCACATGTCCTAGAACACATCTTAGCACACTGCCAGGCTGGGGTCTTACAGCAAACTCAGCTGTGTTGTGTTACTTCTGTATTTTAAACAAAGAACAAGGAATACTTGTATAGAAAGCATCGTGAATGAATGTCCAACGTAATTATTTTCACAATATACTTTGTAGGAGAAAATGGAAAACAACCAATTACTTTTAAAAACAAATTTCATCCCATGAATATAACTAAATAAAATTGTAATGAAAAATATTCAATATGATATAAAGGTTGTCTTTCTAGAAAATGAGTAGGAAAAAAATGTACCAAGGGGAAGGAAAAAATGTGACTCTTTCCTGTAAAAATATTATAAACTGATGTGATATGAAAAAGATTAATTTTAAAGAGCAGCAAACTGCAAAAAGGCCCATTTAAAAATATGCACCACCTAAAAGGGAGGCTACTTATTCATAATACCATAAGTAATAGTGGTGGTATGTAGCACCAGACATAATATCATGTACTTTTTATTTTTTAAAAAGGCTTTCTCCAGACATTCCAAAGGTCTTCAAAGCAAAACGGTGAGGAATATTTCTGCTAAAAAGAACATATTTGCTGCTTATTGTATTGCAAATAGCCTCGCAAATGAATCTAATTTCAAAAGGGCAAAACTAAAGGAAGTTTGCACTTGTCCAGCAGGACAGACCAATTCAGCCCTGCCCTTCATCAGTTTCTACAATATCACATTTCCTTTCCTCTACCTCCACAGAAATAGAGATGGCTATTAATAAGTATGCTGCTCAAATCTAAAATTGTTCTGGATGAAGTTTAACAGCATCCAGTCTGAGGTAACATATCCCAGCACTGCACTGCTGACCAGATCTTGCCTAAAGGGAAATAACTAGCCAAGTTCTAGTCTCTACTTGATAATTTTCAGAGAACTGGAGAGCTGGAAATGATCTTAGAAATCACCTAGGTCAGCCTCCTCCTGTCTGAAGCCACAGAGGAGGAGGTGTGGTCAGAGTAGGCAAAGGACCTGCTGGAGCTCCCCCAGACAGCAGGCATAAGAGTCCAGGAGAGCCTGGCATGGGGTGCCCAGCATGGGGAGCCTAGCACTTCAAAGGACAGAATGTTGCTGAAAAGGACAATACCTTGGTTGAATTCAATGGTTTTAATAAAATATTTTTGAAATAATTAGGCTTGGATATAAACACAAAGGACATTAAATGTCCTTTTCAGAGCATGTTTCAAATTATCTCATTCCTCAGTATCACAACATCCTGTCCCCAGTAGAGAGGTTCTCATTTTATCAGTATTATAAAGCCAGGTGGGACAGTGCCTAAAGGGCAGGGCCTGGAATCAGGAGGATCTGAGTTCAAATTCAGCCTCAGACACTTTCGAGTTGTGTGACCCTGAGCAAGTCACTTCACCCTTTTTGCCTCAGTTTCCTCATCTGTAAAATGAGACAGAGAAGAAATGGTAAATTACTCCTGTATCTTTGCCAAGAAAACTCCAAATGGGGTCATGCAGAATCAGACATGACTGAAACAACTGACTACCACCACCACCAACAACAAAAACATAAATGAAAGTCAGAGAGCTAAGAAAGTGTCAAGGTGCCTGCAGGGCTTGAATCAAAGTGTGCCACCCACCATAATTTTCTGAATTATGTTTGTCCAGTCTGGAAAAAATTTTGAACCCAAACTTAACTTGGGAAGTATCTGTACAACAGCAGAACAACTAGTCAATTCAAACAAAGGCACAAGTGAAAAAATTTGAAGAGACAATTATTCTAAGGACCCCCATTTAAATATAAGATTTGGGGGCAGGGGAGAGCTAAGATGGCAAAGTAAAAGCAGGAATTCCTGAGCTCTCCCCTAAAGACCTCCAAATACCTGTAAAAAATGACTAAACAAATTCTAGAGCTACAGAGCCCACAAAATGACAGAGTGAAACAAATCCCCAGCCCAAGACAGCCTGTAAAGTTGACAGAAGGGTCTTTGGCACCCAGCAGGGAGCGGAGCACAATTCAGTGTGGACTCCGCTGGCATAGATCAGCCGGAGCAGACCTCAGAGAACTGAATCATTGGCAGCTGTGGCAGTTTCCAGACTTCTCAAACCACTAATACCAAAAAGGTCAGTGGGAAAACTCTGCAAGGCGTGGATGAAAGGGGAGAGCAGACTCGGGCCTGTCCAGTCCGTCCCAGGGTGGTGGGGGTGATGGCAGTAGTAGCGGCTGCTTCTGGAACTCTGGGCCCACAGACGGTGAGTGATCTAGCATCTGAAGCCTGGGATAGTACACCCACCCCCACCCCCACACTCCCACCCCCATTCCTACCCCCACTGGAAGCAGAGGTCTACCCTGACAAACAGTTAGAAAGTCAAGTGTTTGGCTGAGAAGATGAGTAAACAGCGTAAAAGAACTCAGACAATCGAATCTTACTTTGGTGACAAAGAAGATCAAGACGTAAAACCAGAAAGAGACAACAAAGTCAAAGCTCCTACATCAAAAGCCTCCAAGAGGAATATGAATTGGTCTCAGGCTATGGAAGAGCTCAAAAAGGATTTTGAAACTCAGGTAAGAGAAGTAGACAAAAAATGGGCAAGAGAAATGATAGTGATGCAAGAAAATCATGAAAATCAAGTCAGCTGCTTGCTAAAGGAGACCCAAAAAATACT
Organism: Notamacropus eugenii; assembly: GCF_028372415.1. Taxonomy (NCBI): domain Eukaryota; kingdom Metazoa; phylum Chordata; class Mammalia; order Diprotodontia; family Macropodidae; genus Notamacropus; species Notamacropus eugenii. The sequence goes on from NC_092873.1 coordinate 530,916,122, forward strand.
GAAGAAAATAACCTTAAAAAATAGACTAACCCAAATGGCAAAAGAAGTCCAAAAAACCAATGAGGAGAAGAATGCTTTAAAAAGCAGAATGCACCAATGGAAAAGGAGGTCCAAAAGCTCACTGAAGAAAACAATTCCTTCAAAATCAGAATGGAGCAAATGAAAGCTAATAACTTTATGAGAAATCAAGAAATTATAAAACAGAACCAAAAGAACGAAAAAATAGAAGACTAAGAAATATCTCATTGGATAAACCACTGACCTGGAAAAGAGATCCAGGAGAGAGAATTTAAAAATTATTGGACTAACTGAAAGCCATAATCAAAAAAAGAGCCAAGAAATTATCAAGGAAAACTTATCCTGATATTCTAGAACCAGAGGGTAAAACAGAAATGGAAAGAGACTTTAAAAGGAAAACTCGTAGTAACATTGTAGTAAAATTTAAGAGTTCCCAGATCAAGGAAAAAAAAATTTCAACAGAAAGAAACAATTCAAGTGCTGTGGAAATACAATCAGGATAACACAAGATCTGGCAGTTTCTACATTTGAGGACTTAGAATATAAAATTCCAGAGGTCAGAGGGGCTAGGATTAAAACCAAGAATCACCTACTCAGCAAAACCGAGTATAACCCCTCAGGGGGGAAAATGGACATTCAATGAAATAGAGAACTTTCAAGCATTCTTGAAGAAAAGACCAGACTTGAATAGAAAATGTGACCTTCAAATACAAAAATCAAGAAAAGCATGAAAAGGTAAACAAGAAGGAAAAATCATAAGAGACCTATTAAAACTGAACTGTTTACATTCCTACATGGAAAAATGATATTTGTAATTTATGATCCCTTTCTCAGTATTAGGGTAGTTGGAGGAAACAGACATATGGATAGATGGATAGATAGATAGACAGATAGAAAGACAGACAGACAGACAATCAGACAAAGGGCACAGGCTAAGTTGAATATGAAGAGATGATATCGAAAAAACAAAATTAAGGGGTGAGAGGGGAAAAAATTGGGAGGAGAAAGGGAGAGACAGAATAGGGTAAATTATCTCACATAAAAGAGGCAAGAACAAGGTCTTACAATGGAGGGGAAGAGGGGAGAGGTGAGAACGAATGAATGAACCTTACTCTCACTGGATCTGGCTTAAGGGGGGAATAATATATACACTCAACTGCATATCTTACCCTACGGACAAGTAGGGGAAGAAGGGGATAAGAGGGAGGATGACAGAAGAAAGGGCAGATTGGGGGAGGGGATAGTCAGAAGCAAACACTTTAGAAAAGGGAGAGAGTTAAAGGAGAAAATAGAAAACAGAATGATTGGGGGGCAGGACAGGATGGAGGGAAACACAGTCAGTCTTTCACAGCACAACTGCCATGGAGGTGTTCTGCATAACTACACATGTACAACCTATGTTGAATTGCTTATCTTCTCAATGGAGGTGGGTGAGGAGGGAAGAAGAGAGAGAAGTTGGAATTCAAAGTTTTAAAACCAAATGTTAAAAAATTGTTTTTACATGTAACTGGGAAATAAGATATACAGGCAATAGGGTATAGAAATCTAGCTTCCCCTTCAAGAAAGTAAAAGGGAAAACATAAGGGGGAAGATGATAAAAGGGAGGGCAGACTGGGGGAAGGGATCATCAGAATGTATGCCACCTTGGGTGGGAGGGAGGAGAAAAATGGGGAGAAAATTTGGAACTCAAAATATTGTGGAAATGAATGCTGAAAGTTAAAAAAGAAATAAATTTAAATCTAAAGAGATTAAAAATGTAAATTCCTAGAGTGAGTCTAACCATGGTCTGCAACACAGCTTCTTTGTCCTTCTTCTGTCGTGGAAACCAAGGGCAAGCTGGTGAAGAATGTTTTCAAATGTATAACATGAAATACATAAGATTAGGAAGGATAACGATCATATTAAAAAGCAGTTATGAAAGCATTAGAAAACAAAAAAGTTCACCAACCCAGGTTAAGGACCCCTGGCCTAAGATAACAGCATACTTCCTCTAGTGATTTAGGACTAGATTCTGGTTTTCCAGAGGTTTAATTCCAATTAATTATGATTACAAGTAGTACAATTAAGTTAATTTAATCTTAGAGCTTTGGCTGCTACTTCCTTTGCATGAAAATACAGAAGGAAAAAAGATGATACCTTTAATTTTGCTTCTTAGATACTTGAGGACTTCTTGGGTCCCTTTCTAAATGAAAAAAAACAAAACCATCATTGAGAGAGATCACTGCAATTTTATAAAAGATCTACATGAATGGCTAAAGGTAAAATAAATAAAACACAAATCTGAATTCAAAATACACTTACATTGAGGAGTTCTCGCCGAATAGTTCTCAAAGGGTTTCCTTCTAATGCCAAAAACTGCAAACGAGGAAGGTTTCCTAACGCATGGGGCAGACTACCAAAAACAAGATAAAACCCCTTAAATATACACATACATACATACACACACATGAATACATACATACATACACACACATATACATATATACACATAAAAAAGCCTGGCCTATTCTACTTTCTCATCAAATGAAAGTTTAACTTTAGAAAAGCAAACATCTGCTTAAGAGTTTTGAATGATAAAAAGAAAGAACTTTGAAAATTTTCAATACTGTTAATTAATATTTACTGAATTGCAAAAGTAAAATAAGCTTTTTTGAAAAGCCAGTTTTGAAGAATCTGTCACTCCTCTACGGTCCTATCTCCGGCTCATACCTCAGACACCAAAAAAGGTCCCACAGTCCCTCTATGTGAAAAAGCATTTGTAGCAGAAGGTACATTACAGATTAAACACAAAGACTTCTCTGACACCCCTCTCACTTCAATAAAAAGGATTTCTCTCAAAAACTGACAGTGTTAACAGGAATATTTACTAAGTACTTGCAGCCTCTTCACATGCTTTGGTTTCTATTCTCTGGGAACAACATTTGGAGAGGAGCCACGACACCTGAGGATGCACCACTGAGTCTGCCTAGGGGGTGGGCTTTCTTCATTGTTTTATATTTTTGTTTTAATTAAATAACTTTGACGTGTCTATGGAAGGGGGGGGAAGAGGGGCAGGGAGGGAGAAATGATCCACAGGAAACTTTGGAGCAGACCAGAAAACTATAAAGTCCATCCATTTTTACAAGCAAATAGCCAGCTGATCTTCAAGACAGTTTTGAGTAAGAGGTGGGAAAACGAGTTTCATTGCTATTCAACAAAGCCATACGCATATAGCAAGACTATAACACAGAACATGATTTTTCTTTTTAAGTCAATACATAATTGTATGAATTAAGTCCTTTTCTAGGAGTTTTGGAGGAAAGTAGACTATCTGCTAGTAGATTAGATAAAGTGGCTAATGCCCATTTCTTCTCCTCCCCTCATGCAGGGCTGGGCATTGAACCTGTCACTTCATTAGGCTAGGGAACTCCCTGCCAGGGCAGAGCGTCACTCCTCTGGGTACTGGAACACCCTGTGCTTGCGGGGTGGCCTAACCAGCTGAGAGGCAGACGGGCCTGCCGAGGGGTCCGGTGCCAGCGGGTGTCAGAGGCCAAACCTGAACCAAGCTTTCTGGGGTTGGAACCCAGTCCTTTACCCTCTAGCCTACCAGTGTCTCTGGTATGGACCTCAATCACAAAGATACTTTAAAAGACAATCTAGTTCTCACATCTCTCTAAAACACAAATAAACAGAATAAAGAAGTAGCATCACAAGTCACTTCAGAAGCTTAAGAATGATTTTAGATTTAACTATAATGCCCTATACAATTTAAATCACTGTGAAAAAATCTTTATTAGTGGATTTTGCACTGCTTTGGTTTTAAGTCTCTGAACAGCACAGACGCTGTTTTCTACGCTTAACATCCTGTATCACTTGAAGGTTTGGGCTCTTCTCAGCTCACCTACTGAGGTCATTGTTAGTTAGATCAAGTCTTTCCAAGGCCTGGAGCAGGGTGATTTCATTAGGAATAGATTTTAACTTGTTATCTCTTAGGTCCAGCACATGGAGAGACTGAAGATGCTTCAGATGTTCTGCCTCTAACATTTCGATCTGATTCTCACCAACATGCAACTCCTACAAGAAAAAATTAAAGCCATTCAGAGTTCTCTTATTCATCACCTACAGGATGAAATATCAAGTAGATGCAAACAAATTCAAATCATTCAAAGAATAAAATTCAAATTACTGATAAGAAACACAGCTTTTCTGCTGCCTTGTTTGAATTTTCAGCAACATGAAAACAAGCTCTTTTTTTCCCCACAACTGAACAAAAATCTCCAGAGGAAAACTTTTCAGAGATTTTGTTATTTTGAAACTATTACAAAGCTTCTACTAGGGGATTATTTCAAACCCTGAGGGATAAAACAAAACAATTTAGACAAGATATGTAAAATCGGAGGTGGCAGAGCAGCAGTTAATCCAACCAGCTAGATCCATAGATCTAGGGAGTGTTAGAAGGGAGACAAGAAAGGTGAAGGTTTTGCACAATATTTAAAAAACACAAACTCTAGTGGCAGAGCCTGGCCTCAAATCAGCACCTACAGCTTAGCAAGTGTTGACTCACTAGTCATTCTGAATGAAGAATGGGTAACTCTTGGGCATAATCTCCCCTAAACTGGAGCCTGAGGTTTCACCAACATGCCTGGGACCTTCCTCACGTTCTCCTGGCATCTTTAAGACATCCGTAGTGTAAATTAAACCATGAAGGCCACAAGAAAATGGGTTCTTTAATGAAAGAAGTATTTCATGATAGGATATCAAAACACAAGATGATTTTTTTAGTGACTAGGATTTGAGATTGCCAGTTTCCCTCTAAGTTCATTAACATTTAAATGATCTATGTTGTTCAGTGATTCTTGTCAGTGTTATTATTGACATTACAACCCACTTAAAGAAATTAGATTTCCTGTGACTTGGTTGCAGAGCACAGAGCTAGAAGCCAAAGAGAAGCAGACTTTAGATCCACACAGGACACGGTGAGTTCCTCACTGTTAACAGAGTTAAAGAAAACTTAGATTCCTACTTCTTTACAGTACTGTAGAAGGGGTACCCACTTAAGTCTGGGTTGGACAAAATTTCTCAAAGTCCTTTCAACTCTGAGCTTCCATGACTGGACATAATTAATATAACCTCATAATCAGAAAGCAAAATATTACAAATTATAAAGTGATTTTAACACTAGTTATTAAAAAATTACAATATTTCTTAAGAGACCTACTTATCAGTGGATGAATATGAGTAACGATGAGATCAAACAAGATAGTTCATTACTTTAAAAACTATTTTCTACTTAAAACTACTTACCAACACTAATATTTGTGACACTGATTTGAACAGCTCTTAGAAAAATCTCCTTCGAAAGGTCACTGTAAAGCTATACATATGCTATTATTTAAACAGTATTTTTAAAAGTAATATACTTTATATTAAACAGCGAATGGTACCTTCAATAAAATACAAGAAGGAAATTCCGGCAGAAAACGCAGTTTATTCCTCCGTAAATAGAGCAGCTCCAGTGACTCCATGCTAGCTAATTCAGAAGGTATAGTTTCCAAGCAGTTTGCAGTGCAATCCAAATGCTTTAATCCTACAGAAATGATTTGGTGAAAAACATTTATTTCTTCAAAGATCAAATCTTGCCAGATAACACACTCTTGTTAATAATGGATAACAAATTCACCATAAAGATAGTCTTATAATGAAGTACACCACCACTCTCCCAAAAACCAATGGACCTTTACAAATTTAGGTGGCCTATCAAAATAGTTTTTAACACATTATCTACTAAAACTTTCAAGTTAAATACCAAGTACAAAATGCTACACACATGTAAGGGATTCTTTTTGCTCACTATCCTTTACCTTTTGCTTAAATATACTGAAGGAAATAAACACGTGAATGGGGAAAAGAAAAGACCTTTCAACTTTTCCCCCAGTGGACAAGTGTGGTTAATAAAGGAAACATTATTTCTATGGTTCATGTTGCTCTAAATTCTTCATTCAGGAATTCTGAAGAGCCCCTAAAACTTTGTGCAGCTTGTAGAAGTATTAGTGTGGATAAGTAACATCTCTAGGGGAGTGACAGCATCTCCTCATTACATATAATGACAGCTGAGCCCGTAGGGAAATGAACCGACAACTTCGGCATCATTACTGGGCTCTAACCAACCCAGACTGTTATTATTTAAAAAGTCAGGGGAAAAAACCCTCAGAAAATGATTCCTTTTCTGGAAGATTTAGTATGCCCTGAATGTCTCATTACTTAGGAGTTGATTACCCAGCTTTTCTTACTTTCATTAGCATTCAAAGATTTTTGTGGAGGAGAAAGTTGAAACTACTGTCACCCTTTCAAGCAAATAGCTTTGGGAATCTGTTTCTAAGACCCAGTTCACAATCAAGTTGTACCCAAGTAAATTCCTGCATGTCATATATTTTATACAAGCTCCCAGCTACAGAGTAAATGAGAAAAGTAACTATGAAGAGCAAATTTTCAAAAAATACGAAAACGGAGAGGTAGACTAGCAGAGAAATCTGTAATTGGAGCTGATGGGAATGGGGTGAGGTAAAGAGGCAAACCGTCAAAATAATTTAAACAATTTTATTTTTCTCTTCTGCCTCATCCTTCCCTGAGTGATGAGTTCAAAAGTAGGCAAGGTAAAGCACAGCCTGTGGCAGAGTCAGTAGCCAAGAGATATACCAAATCACTGACATTCGAGGTCAAGTCAGGTGTAAAGTTAAGGACCACCCACTGGAAAGGCTTTTTATTCCAATTTTTAAATTCTGGGTGAAATTATAAAATATAAAGATTAGAGAAAAAGGTATCAAATTAAACTTGTTTGTCTTTAGAAACTGACTCTAAAATACAGTTTTAAAAATATTTCCCTCAAGGATCTGTGATTTAGCTGATGTAGAAACTCTACCAACACAGACTGGTTTGCAACCCTTCTTTGTCTTAGAAAATAGTTTCTGAGAGTTGCTGTGGCTAAAATAATTCAACCCCCAGTAGCCTTACTTGAAGTCCTTGATGACAGCAGAGCACATGCCCAGGCCTGGACTCAACTGCTAGCAGAGCTTTCAATAGCCCCATGGTGCCTACAACAATGTCAGCACAAGGCCATTTTCATGCTTATGCTGGCTGGGTATTTAACTATTTTATTAAAAAGCTATTGTTTATCTTTTGAAGTGTAAAAATTAGATTGTTTATCATTTTAGATGTAAACACTTTTAAGTGTGAAAATCTGGGCTCAAGCAGAAGGCCAACTTCTGGAATTCCAGCCAAAGACGCTTGTTCCTTGAGCCTTCTGCAGGGAAGGCTGCAGGGCAGCAGTGATGGTTCCCTGCCTCCCACCTCGAGAAGGTGGAGACATGAGGTCCTAGCAAACATCACAGAACTAATCGGCTGCTCGACTCTACACATGTACTAAGCCCATAATTTTAGTTTGCTTTTTTTAGTTTTGCAAAGCTGACTTCTTGACAGTTTTCCATTTTCTACCTCAAGCTACCAAATACCAAAGTGCATTATACTCATTATTATACCTGTCCATGTCCAACTGCAACAAAATATTTTATTTTAAACATATGCAATACATTAAATTTTAGATATCTGAACACTGAGTATGTTTACTTTTCATCCTAGTGATTTCTGCTGGCAAGTGTTTCATACGATTGCTGGCAAGGTTGAGTCGCATCAGGTTAGAGAGAGAAGAAAAGCTAGCAGGAACAGCAGTAAGGCAGTTGTTGGAAAGATCCTTTTGAAAAAGTAAAAACAAAATTAAGAAATGACACTTTCACATGCAGTTCTGAGATCCTTGTGGGCAGTGCAACGTGGTGAAGAACAATTTCACTCGGCAAGGGCTTTCTTCTCTGATTTCATCTCTCCAACTATCACCTCTCAGTTGGGATTATAAAAACGAATCATTCTCAGTTTTTACCAGGTGTTTATACAAATCCAGCCTTAACAATTAATTCTGCCTTTTGGGATCATCAAGGATTTCACCGTAATAGGAAATGGACTGAAATCCAGACATGCTGTATCACTTTACCCTGACAGTCTAGAGATTCCTTTTTGGAAATGTTAAATGCCTCCATTGTACTATAAGCTCTTAAATCTCGATGTACCCTAAAAGAACCCTTTTCGGCCGTACTGGGAGAGTTCCATGAATCGATTAAGTGTTTGGCTTTAGACTTTCACAATTGAAAGTGGGAAGGTGAAAGAATAGCCCATACACTGCATGAAGAAAAACTGCTCTTCCTTCTCCCCTTTTGGAAAAAATGGATCAGCCAACCCTTGGTAATTCTCTAGGGTCTGATTGACCAGTATGGCCAATTCTCACTTTCCATGGAGCCAAGACTGCCTAATTCATTTACATGTCCTTCCTCCTAGATGCCCACATCAGTTCAGGGCCAGGTGGTTAGCAATCTTGGGAGAGATGTTTTAATGCTTGTAAATTTTTAGGGCCCATGTGCTCGTCATTATTTTTACTACTTTTTCAATTCAGTCCTACATTAATAACCAAGTACTGAATGGTTGGTGGAACTGAAGGATGAGAACAAGGAGATTTAGCAGCACTTTCCTCACAAGTTTTCCTTAATTTCTTAATTCAAAGCTACATTTGGAAGAAGTAGAAGGGGCTGTCAGTGACAGATACTGGCTAAGTCTTGTCATTTCAAAAAATGGTTTGCAGCAAGAGAAATACCACAATTAACATGCCAAAACTATTCCTTACAAAGAGTTTTTCTCACCATTTCTCAATCCTTCCAACACAAAGAGTGACTCTTATCCTCAGGAAGCAAACACAATGATGGTTAAACTCAAAATGATGGTCTGAGATTTTACCTAATGCCTCAAGATAGTTCAAATGTCTACAAGATGGAGTTGCCCTTTTTATGTGCAATAAAAAGACCTGCCACCATAAAGGGAACTCTGATCAGCCAACTAATAGGATTGGAGCCTATCTGTTACTTATTTCAAGTTAGTACGATGTTTTTTAATTGGTGTACCTTTTTCCTTGCTTAAGTATTATTGATCATTTCAGATTTTTTTTCCCCAATATTGGGTCCTTAATAAGACTGATTCTCCAAGAATTAAACATCATTCCTTTGGGAATTATGGGACTGACAGTCCCCTTAGTGGCATGATTTCCAAATGCAATGCAGTGTAAATGCTAAGGATACCTACAAACCTAGGATCATGACCTGGGAGTTAGAAGGCCCTAGAATCTATGGAAGCATAATGGATGATGTCATGTGACATGGAAAGCAAGCATCTGAGACAGATCTGGACCCGGGTCTAGCCTTTGTTCTACTGCTAAGGACTCCTGCTCTCCTTGTGCCTCAGGTGCTACCTGCAGATGCTAAGAGAGAACCTCCACTGGATTTTGTGAGTCAGCTGTTTTCTTCTCTCCCAATCATTCCTCCTATATCTCACCTAACATCCAGAGGGCTCTTAACCCTGGTTCAGAACTTTAGTCTGAAACAAGGATCAAAGAGAACAGCTCTGCAGGACCCTCAAGGCTGAGCAACTTTTTAAATAAAAAGCCCAAAAGGATTAGAAAAGTCCAACTCACTAACTCCTCTAATTTGTGCAACTGGCCAAATTCTTCAGGGACACCAGTCAGTTCGTTGTACTGCAGAAACAGGCTCTTCAGGTTTTTTAGTTTTGTAAGTTCTTCAGGCAGTATTTTCAGTTTGTTATGACTATTGAGAAAGAAAAAAAAAAGCTAAACAATTCAAAGAAAAAACATTAGAAAATATAGTCAAGTTTTGTAGCCATTCTGTTAACAAAGTACATGGCCTCGTTAAAACTTTATTAGTTACTACTTTAAATGTAATTCTATTTTCTCTGACAACACCAGGCACTTAAAAAAAGATCATAAGTGACCTCTTAGACATTTCAAAGGAGAAAAAGAAATCCTTTCACAAAAGTAATTTGTGAACTATCTTTCAGTATCTTTTGTCATTAACTCTTAATACTATGGACTAGAGAAAAGGAGTTTTTATTTTTAAATGCAAATCATCTCAAATGTACGGCTGTCCAGCTTACAGAATGGCAAATGCTTGGCTTCTTTATGCCCCCTCATCCTCCCATCATTCCAGCTCAGTCCCCTGCAGCAGCCCCAGAGCCAAGTGACTGTTTACAGGGAAAAGCTGCAGCTTACTTTGGATGGTCCATTCACAGACAATCTATGATCTATAAAGGGAAGAAGAGAGGTGCAATACAAGCTCTAATGCCACGAAATGCATAGAAAATGCACAGCAGAGCAACCTAAAGGATCCAAGGTCAGGACAGTGAGTTTGGAATCTAGAGAAGAGTTAGTCTAACAAAGGCAGAGAGGCAATAGGACAACACCAAAGAAAAGGTTGGAGTCTAATTTCCTAAAAGCAGATGCATGAAGGGAAATAGTATGCAATACACTGGAACGTTGAATGAACAAAAGAATTTGGAGGGCTGAGAATCTTCAGTTAAGGAGTATGTTTTACATGGGGATGCTGGGGAGCCCCTTCAGGTCAGGGGCCGGCTGCATGGGGGACAGGCTGTGTGCACGAGGAGCTCTTCTGTGAAGGGCAGAGAGAGAAGCCAGATCAGCCTGAACCTGGACCTCCTTCTCCATCTTTCCAATGGACTCTTCTCTTTCCCTCACCAATCGTATCCAGTAAACGATCAACTCCTGGCAATTCCCCTGCTTAAAATCTCTCACATCAGTTCCTCTTCTGTACTGCTGCCAGTGAGGGAAGTTTGGAGAGAGGCAGAAGATCTGTGTTCAAATCCTGCCTAGGACCCTGGGCAAGTCACTTAACTTCTCTGAGCCTCAGTTTCCTCATCTGTAAGATGGGAATAATAGCACCTCCCTCCCAGGGTAATTGTGAGGACCAAATGAGATCAGACATGTAAAGTGCTTCACAAATCTTTAAGAGATGTACAAAACTAGCTGCTGTTATTATTGCAACTGTCTCCTTACGGGTCACCTTGTCCACTCTTTCCCCGCCACCTAGCCTTCAAACTTGGGTTAGAATAAGGTTTCTTAAGCAGAGAACTTGTGATAGTACCCTCTCCTCTGTTCAAAAATCCTAATCGCTCCCTGTTCTTTACAGCAAAGTTCAGGCTCTGCTGTGTCTAGCCTGTAAGGCATTTCACATTTGGCAACCCACTTATTTTTCCTGCTTTCATCCTACTGCTCCCTTCCATGAAGGGTATGCCAGAAAAGCCTCTGCTCAGACAGTTCCCTGTGGGAGGGGGCTGACCATCCCTGCCCCTCCCAACCTGCTGAATGCTCCCCTGCCTTTCAAAGGCCAACTCAAAGACCCCCTAGCCTCTCACTGGCAGAGAACACCTTCCTCCCCAGGATCTCCCTCAGTGTGTGGCATCCATCCTATAACGTTATAATTACCTGATCTGTTCTCCTGGTCACAGGTTGCTTGACAGACCTTGAGAAGATTCACAAAGCACAGCTGTCAGCCCACGACAGCTGGGCCCTCGATGTGGCATGGCAATCTTTTAAAACAGCCCTGCTCTGCAGTCCCACTCACCACAGCAGCTCTTCCTTCAAGATTCCAACAGCCACCCTTTCTCTGCCCCCTGAGCTGAGGCTCTTATCTCATTCTTCAATAAAGACACCGAGGGCATTCACTGAGAACTTCCCCTGTGCTGCCTGTGTGGCACAGGAAGAGGTGGGTTTTTCCTTCCTGTCTTCTTCACTCTCCATCTCTTATGCACTGGCTCCTTACTAAGGTGTGTTTTCTATTTTCACAACATCTCCTCTGTGTGTCTCCTCTGCTTTGACATGTCCTCCCTCCTGGTTCAGGCCCTGGCAACCTCACATGTGAACTACTGCAACAGCTGCTGGGGGTCTGGCTGCCTCAAATCTATCCTTTCTCCAGCTACCAAAGTGACTCGTCTAAAATTCAGGTCAGATCATGCCATACAGATCCCCTCTGATCAGCTCTAGTGTAGGCTCACTACTGCCAGCAGGACCAAAGAGAAAATGCTCTGTTTGCTATTCCAGCCCTTCACGGCCTCGCCCCGTGACCTGTCCATGTACTTGAGCATCCAGACACACTGGCCTGTGCGCTACTACCTACACACACACACAGACACACACAGACACACACAGACACACACACACACACTCTATCTCCCCACACTGTGCCTTAGCCCTGGCCATCCCTTCTACCTCCTGGCCTTTCTTTAACACTTTGCTCAGATTCCACCCTCCACAGAAACCTTTCCTACTTCCCTGTACAGCTAGTGCCTTGGGAGATTATCTTCCATTTATACTGTAGGTGTGTGTGTGTGTGTGTGTGTATGAGTGCATGTGTGTATCTTGTATGGACAGTGTTATTTTGTATAGGGTATCTACAATCAGAATGGGAAATCCTTGAGGGCAGTATCCTAAGCCCTTAGCATGATGCCAATCACACATAAACACTTAATAACAGATTTCTATTTTGTCATCTTATGAGACCATCTATTCCACAAGGGCAGGAATCTTCTATCTCCTTTGATACCCAGCAAAATAGACAAATAGCTGGTGTTTCTTGAATGAATTGCCCTGAGAAGAGTTACTAAAGATTTGAATAGAGGAAAAAGGACAGGGGGCTAGAAGGGAGGTTCCAGTGGGAAACAGAACAGAAAGGACAGACATAAAGAACATTGTGAAGGGAGAATTAACAGGACTTGAAAAGGAATTTCGATGTCTGAACAAAATCAAATCAAGCCAGAACAGAGTAGAGTGACTAAATTATGGTCAGCAATTTTAGTATTCAACCAAACAAAACAGTATCTAAATAAGATAATAGTTTAGCAACAATAAAATCACCTTCATGATGAGGCTAAATTTATAATCAGCCAAGAAAGAATTCAGGTAATTTGAATAGTGGGAAACAATTATTCTTGGATTTTCCAAACTGAAATTGTTCTACATTCACATAAATGTCATTAAACTATTATTGTTACTGCTTTCAGAGCATCCAGAAAAGAGCAGGCAGTGCTTAATAAACGTAAGTTTGTTGTTAATTAATAAATGATGAATTAAATGATGGGACTTCATAGGATCAAAGATTTCAAACTGGACACAGCCTCAGTTCAACACCTTAAACTTTAAAGACAGAAAAGAGACAGAAAAAATGTCTATGAACTGCCCCAAATCACAGAGGTTTTAAGTGGCAGCAGAGGCAGACACTCAATCCAGATGCCTTCTGTCTGTCTATATGCTTATATGTACGTGGATTATTTTGTTTTGCCAACCAGAAAATGGAGGGTTCGGTACCTTCCCCATGATCAGAGCAGGAACCCCAGGTTTCCTCAAGCTAACACCAGCCCTGTTTCCACGATACCACCCACTCTCCCATTCTCTATAAAAAAGCAATAAAAAGTAACAGCCTTCTGGCTTTACCTGACATTAAGCTTCTGAAGATTCTCCAGCTCGCCTATGGCACAAGGAAGGGATGTCAGCTGATTATCGTGCATCTAGAACAAGTCCACAGACTCAGTCTCAGACAAACAACATTTGTTCCTTCTTCCATCCCCCACAATGTCCCCCACCAATCCCTCTTCTCCCACTTTTCACCCTGAGTCCCTCAATCCCCTTGTCAACTTAGTAAATGAGGCTCTGTTGGTCAGAAATCATATGTGGAGGCTGAAGGCTCCTTGAAGTTGACCAAACCTCTGCAGCAAGGCCAGACAGGAGGAGGCTGCTGACCAAACCTCTGCAGCAAGGCCAGACAGGAGGAGGCTGCTGACCAAACCTCTGCAGCAAGGCCAGACAGGAGGAGGCTGCTGACCAAACCTCTGCAGCAAGGCCAGACAGGAGGAGGCTGCTGACCAAACCTCTGCAGCAAGGCCAGACAGGAGGAGGTCTGTTTCCAGCCTCAGTTCAGCTTCAAAGCAAAAGCGGAGATGAGAGGAGTGGACTTGCAATCTACAAACTTTCTCTTCTGGCAGAAGCAATGAGCTGATCAACTGCAAACATGGCAGAAAAGGAGAGGACACTCTTCTCTCAACTTCTCTTCTACTTTAACCACAGAATCACTGACTACCACAGTTTCTCATGCAAATCCCTACACATTTGTTCCAGATTTTCTTAAAATTTTCAGTGCTACAGAACAAATGTGCAAGGAAAAGAATGGGCTGATGATACTCTTACGGATTCAATGAGCTCAAAAATATGGTATCTCAAAATTTAAAACCTGATCTCAGAAAGAACAGTACAATTCAGTTAACTTTAATTTTAATTTAGGAGCAAAGCAAAAGTAAAAACATTCTTTTGTCACGTTGTAGAAATGGTCAGTTCTAAATGTCAAATGGATGTCGACGCCTAAAATATTATGCCGCATAAAAATAAATCCAGAACATACATATAGTAAGAAAAGCCATTACCTCTGAGGTTACTATATAATTAGAGTCTCTAAAAGGAAGTCTCTATCATGATGGCTGGATGCTCTAAAGAGGAGGAACAAGAACAAGTGTGACCAAGTAGAAGATGAGGCCAAGCTGCAGTTTGCATTCCTAAGGGAGTAGCCCTGTCCGTGAAGTTCCAGTGAGCTGGGAGGTTCAAGTCTGCTTAAAATACAGAACTTTAACCTCCCACTCCCTCCTTGCATTCTGCTGACAGGATATGGAGAACTCTTCCTTTCCAACTTCACTGTCAGGATCTAAGGAGCTCCACTTTCTCTCTACAGCATCAGATCATATTTCAATCAAGTACAGTCAATCAACTTACATCAAGTATCGTCAGTGCTGGAAGAAGCCTGAGGTCATCTGAAACTGACTGAAGTTTATTGTTGGATATGATGAGTTTAGTCAAATCTGTCTGCTCCCACCATCGTTCAGAAGAATTAAAGGAATGATTCTGGTTCGCTTCCTCCGGCAGATCCAAATTTATTCGCCACACTGTCTGAGGGACTATTTTCCCCCAAAACAAGAAGAAAAAAAAGTAACTACATTAATATATTCTCATTAATATTAAAGTTTATGAAAATGAAAATCACAGACTAATACAAAGTATCAACAAAAAAATTTTTCAAACCTGTGCTTATAACTAAATTTAAAAAAAAGGACTAGGAGTAAACAGGCAGTATTGTACAGTGGAGAAAACAACAGCGACAATGGATTTGAAGGCCCAGGGGCTGAGTTTTTAAATCCTCAGCACAGAGACTGGTTATTGTGCGAGCGTGAGCTCTGTCATCTCCCCTTTCTGGTAAGTACTGATTTACTACCACTGACATATAAACTGGGGAAGGTTGGCCTAGATGAGCTTGGGTCATCCTTTCTAGCTCTCCATGTGATTCTGTGCCTCTAAAAAAGAAACTAGCAAAAAACAATTGTTTCTCTTCTAGCAAAAATCAGTTTTATTTTAAACAGTCTTGTTGAACTCTATTATACATTCAAAGAACAATTAATTTCAGTACTACACAAATTGTTTACAATAAAATGAGAAGAAGGCACCCATCCATCTCTTTCTACAATACAAATATGGTTTTGCAACCTAAGCCAGGAAGAAACAAAACAGAAACAAATTGTGCCTAATGAAAAGAGAGGTGAATATCTTAAAGTAAAATACAAGTAAGCTACAACACATATGAGAAAGATTATATACCATGACCAGGATGGGTTCATGCCAGGAATATAGAATTAACTCAACAAGGAAGACTATAAATATATAATTCAGCAACTAATATAAATAATAAAAGCCATATGATTACATCAGTAGATGCTGAAAAAGTGTTTTGACAAAATCCAACACTCCTTCTGACATTAAACACTCCAGAAATCATAAGAAGTGGACCATTTCTTTAAAACAGCATTTCTCTAAATCCAAGAGTAAACATTATGAGTAATGGAGAAAAATTAGAGACTTTTTCAACAAGATGAAGGGTAAAACAAGGATTCCTTTATCACCAAAATTATTTGCCACAGTGGCCAAAATACTAGCTATATTGGTGATTGTCCTCCGTGCTCGTAGAGGACCAAAATGATAGTTCTGTGTCAGGGTCAAGGCACAGCTCTGACTGTGGCTGATAAAACAAAAAGGAGTTTGGGAAACTCTCCCACAGGTTGGGCACCAAAGTCCCTATGAATGTTGAGAGTGGAGATGCCTCTAAATTTGTGCATCTCAAGTTTCGTGGAGCACAGCGCCTTCTTTGAGGAGGGCATGCCATGCAGGACAGTCCTGTGCATGTCTCTCATGTGATGTAATCAATTCCAAAGTTCTTCAGAGATCTTGAGAGTGTCCTTGGGTCGCTTCTTCTGACCACCATGTGATCGCCTGCCCCATGTGAGTTCTCCATAAAATAGGCTTTTTCGCAAGCATATATTTTGCATTCGAACAACATGGACAGCCCGTTGGAGTTGCCCTCTCTGAAGTATATCTTGACTACTTGGCAGTTCAGCTCGAGCAAGGACATCAGTGTCCGGTATCTTATCCTGCCAAGTGATCTTCAGAAGCTTCCTAAGACATAATGGAAGCTATTCTGTTTCCTGGCATGGTGCTGGGAGGATGTCCAGGTTTCACAGGTACACAACAAGAAGATCAGCAGAACAGCTCTGAAGATCTTCAGTTTGGCAGATGGTCTAATACCTCTTCTTTCCCACACTTTCCTTCAGAGCCTCCCAAATACTGAGCTAGCTCTGGCAATGCATGCACCAGTCTCATCACTGATGTGGCCACCTCTGGAAAGTATACTGCCAAGTGAACTTATCCACGGTATTCAAAACTCTTCCAGTTGCTGTAACTGATGGTTCCACATATGGATGGTGTGGTGATGGCTGGTAAGGACCTGTGTTTTCTTGGTGTTAAATGTCAGGCCAAAATGAGCACAAGCAGCAGAGGACTAATTCATAATTTGTTGCATCTCGTACTCGGGCTGCACTGAGTGCACACCACACATGCAGACAAAATTTCATGCACCAATTCTCCCTCCACTTAGTCTTGGCTTGAGAAAACCAGTATACAGTGCTTTGAAAATCTTAAAGTGCTATACAAATTCTAGTACATTATTAATATATTTGATAACATTATTAACATGTAATCTAAGATATAAAACTTTCATATTGTTATTATCAAAATTATTATTGTTGACCTACAAACGGCACTAGGCATTTTGCCAACAGTCTCTTACTTAGGACTCAGGACTTAGAAATCTGTCCTGTCAAAAAGCAAGCACATACTGACTCTACACCAACCCCTACCATCCTGAGATAACACATAGAAACTGAAGCAGAATGAGTTCAGTTAGTCGCTAGTTACTTACCGATCTGAAAACTCAGGCTCAATCTCTTCTTTTTCCTGTTTGAGACAGAATTAACTGACCCTGCCTTCTGATCCTAAATGCCTCCGACTCCAACTCTTTGAGGTTGGAGCATATACCCAGTATGTTGCCAAACATGGTCATTTCTATCTTAACATTTCACATAGCCTTCAACCTGGGATGGGGCCCTCAACAACCTCACTAAAATCAACTGATCAGTAACCAATCAATAAGTGCCTACTATGAACCAGGCATCTTAGGATACAAAAAGAGGCAAAACACAATTCCTCCCCTCAGGGAGCTCACAATCTAATTGGGGAGACAACATGCAAGCAAATATAGACAAAGCAAGTGAAATATAAGATAAATGTGAAATAAGGAGAAGAGTCTGACAAGTACTCGAATTAAGAGGGCTTTAGGGAAGACTTCTGTAGGTGGTAGGATTGTAGCTGAGACTTAAGGGAAGCCAAAGAGGTCAATAGTCAGAGAAGAGGAAGGAGAACATACCAGGCTTGATGCCCAGAGCCAAAAGATGGAATTGTCTTCTTTATGGAACAGCCAGGTCGTGCCAACAGATCAAAGAGTATATGAAGAAGACAGAAGAAGATAGGAAAGATAGTAGGGGGCAGGTTAGGAAGGGTTCAGAATGCCAAGGAGCCACTGGAGTTTGAGTGGGGAATCACATTATTGGATCTGTGTTTTAGGAAAATCACTTTAGTGGTGGAGGATGGACTAGAGTGGAGAGAGTCTGAGGCAGGCAGACCCCACCCCCACTGTTACTGCAATAGTTCAGGAGTGAGATAATGAGGGCCTACACCAGGGTAGAGGCAATGTCAGAAGGGAGAAGGGGGCATACTAGAAAGGCAAAATTGGCAAGCCTGGCAACAGCTTGGATGTGGAGATGAGAGTGAAGGATCCAGGATGACTTTTAGGTTGCAAGCCTGAGGGACTGGGAGGACAATGCTACTCTCTACAGTAACAGAGAAGCAAAGAGTGGAAGAGGGCTTAGGGGGAAAGATAATGAGTTCTGGTTTGGACATGCTGAATATGTCTACCAAACAAGTTCATGTCCAAAAGAACAAGCCTAGAGGTCAGCAGAGAGAATGGAGCGGGAAATGTGGATAAGAGAAGCATCAGCATAGAGATGGTCACTAAACCCATAGCAGTTGATGCGATCACCAAATGAAACAGCATAGAGCAGGGCTTCTTAAACTTTTTCCATTCCGCAAGCCCTTTTCGAGTTTCTGCATTAGTTCACTGGCACTGCGGGGCCTGAGAGCATGCACAATGCAAAGAGTTTGCACATTGCGTTTAGATCCAAGGCTGCAGTGAAGCTGCACAATGCAACACGGGCAAGGGCTGCCAGAAACACCTCAGAGTCATTGCATATTTGATTTTGAATTTTCAGTCTTTATACACTCAAAAACCTTTTACTGCTGCCAAAATTTTTTTGACCCCATATGGGGTCTCAACTCACAGTTTAAGAAGTGCTGGGGGGAGAAGAGAAGAAGACCCAGGACAGAGCCCTAAGGGGCACCTACAGTTAGAGGGCATGATCTGGGAAGAGGAGACAGAAAGAGAAGGACCAGTCAGGTAGGAGGAAAACCCTGGGAGAGTAGCACCCCAAAAATCTAGAAGGGAAGAGTGATCAACAGTGTCATAGGCAGCAGAAAAATTGAGGAGAATGAGGACTGAAAAGGCCAATGGAGTTGGAGTAACTTTGGAGAGAGCAGTTTGGGTGGAACAGCAAGGTCAGAAGCCAGACTGCAAGGGGTCAAGAGGATGAAAGAAGAGAAAGTGGAGGCACCACTGTAGACAGCCTTTTGACGTTGAGCTACAGAAGGCAGAAGAGATATAGGATGACAATTAGCAGGGATGGAAGGAGAGAAGTGAGGGTTATTTCAGGATAGGGGAAACATGGGCATGTTTGTAGGCAGTGGGAAATGAGCCAGTACAGAGGGAAAGACTGAATATAAGTGAAAGAATGGGGGAGACAGAGAGGGAACAGTCTGTTGAAAAAGATGGATGCAACAGGCTCACTTGTGCAGGAAGAGGGGTTAGCCTTGGTAAGGAATAAGGCCATCTCATCAAGTGAGACAGGTGAAGGAGGAGACAGTGGCAGAAGGAATCCAGTGATAGGAGAGAAGGAAGCCAGAAGGAGAGGAAGGTCACAATGAACAGCCTTACTCTTTTTTCCATAAAATATGAGTCAAGTTTCTCAGCTGAGAGTGGGAAGTCTGAGGAGGGATCAGAATTGTATTAAAATTATATCTTATTCTGGTCTCCCTGACCACCCCTTCCCCTTCTAATTAGTACAGGAAGTTTTAGCAGGAAATTCAATTACAAAAGGGAACCTGGAAGTCACATAAAAACCATCCCAAAGACAGTTTACAGAGCATAATTTACAAATTGTATCCTATGTTAACCACAATTTACATCCTGATAATATGTGCCATCAGAGGAAAACACCTAAGGGCTACTTGTTAAAGTTCTGGTCCTAGGAGAGGTAGAAGTCCTAGGAGAGGAAGATCTTCACAGGTCCAGAACTGCAGAACACTCAAAAGAGGCTGATAACTTTGGGATGAAGACTTTGAAATTTTGCTATAACTTTGAGATGATTTGGATCTATTCATGAACTAATTCCCAGGTGACACAGATAGTCTGCTGTTTCCCCCCAAAAGACTATAAAAATGAGACCTCCTACCCTCTTCCACCTTCAACGGGTCCACACGGCTGCACACTCCCAACTCTAATGCATGGTTATGTGAGTGGCCCTCTCTGCCTCTCCCCCTCCCCATTCCATTCCCCTCCTTGCTTTCCTTCACCATGTTCAATTGTGGTCTTTCCTGGCGAGTATCAAAAGAACTGGGCATGCCTGCCCCGTTTCATAATTTCCTTATCAATACAAGGTTTGGAAAAGCCGCTGTGCAGAGTAGAAAAGTGAGTTGATGAGGTATGTATAATAGGATTGTCTCATTGAGGTAATGGAACACAAATCTGGAGTGGCCCCAGTCAGAGCAGTTGTGTGACTTTTTAGGAAGACAGGGTAGAGTTGAGTTGACTCACCAAGGAGTCAAGATGGGGAGGGGAGAATGGTTAGTGTTAGGGAGATGGCCTGGGAGAGAATTGAGGAGTCAAGGGATTAGAAGTCAGTGCAGAGTAAAAGCAAGGTTATGTGAGGGATGGCAGAGAGAAGTGAAAAAACAAAAGATGGTCAGATAAGGGAATTTCAGAATTCTTGACCATGGAGGTGGCATATATGTGGTCGACTGCAAGATCCCAGGTATGACCATCTTTGTGTGTGGCTGAGGTGGGGGAAGGGAGGAGGGTCTCAGAAGTTGAATGGTTAGGGTATCTGAGGGAGCAGCAAGGTGTATGCTGACCTCCCTTGATAGGAGTACAGGAGATGGGATAAGAGAGAACATTTTAAGTCAGGCATCAAGCTCACTGAAGAGGAGAGTGACCTGGGGGTCTGTAGATAACAGCTCCCCAAAGTCTCCCTAATTCCAATCACATCCAACACAGGATCCCTATTATCTCTAGGCCCACATGGCATTTCAATCTCTTCAGAACCTAACCCCTTCCCCTTTCAGAACGTCTCCAATATCATTCCTTTCCAATCGCTGGTTTATGGCAGCACCTACTACATGCCTGGCACTGCCAATCACCAAGGTAGAGAGAGGCAAGAATGCGGACTGTGGTGGGTGGGCCCGGGACGAGTGAGCGCCAGGCAGTGATGCCAGAGACCTGGGCCAACACCTGGAGGAGTGACTGGCACGAAGATCGATGGGGTTTTTAAATTCGTTGTTTTTAGGAGACTTCCAAATCAAGAAAAGAGGCATTTCACTGGCATTTACTGTGTGCTAACAAGGCAAAAGTGTGGTGGGGCTGGGGACAGGAGAGCACGGGGGCATGGAGGAGGCACGGGGGGCACAGAAGGGCACGGAGGGGGGTGGAGGAGGCAGGGGGGCACGGAGGAGCATGGAGAAAGCACGAGGGGCACGGAGGAGGCACGGGGGGCACGGAGGAGCATGGAGAAGGCACGAGGGGCACGGGGGGCACGGAGGAGCATGGAGGAGGCACGAGGGGGACGGGGGGGGCACAGAAGGGCACGGAGGGGGGTGGAGGAGGCAGGGGGGCACGGAGGAGCATGGAGAAGGCACGAGGGGGACGGGGACACAGAGGGGCAAGGAGGCACGGGGGGCACGGAGGAGGCACGGAGGAGCATGGAGGAGGCACGAGGGGCACGGGGGCACAGAAGGGCACGGAGGGGAGTGGAGGAGGCAGGGGGGCACGGAGGAGCATGGAGAAGGCACGAGGGGCACGGGGGGCACGGAGGGGCACGGAGGAGCATGGAGGAGGCACGAGGGGCACGGGGGCACAGAAGGGCACGGAGGGGAGTGGAGGAGGCAGGGGGGCACGGAGGAGCATGGAGAAGGCACGAGGGGCACGGGAGGCACGGGGGGCACGGAGGAGGCACGGGGGGCACCGAGGGCTGCCCAAGCTGGTTCTGAGGAGCCATGCGTACCAAGCCCTGCAGCCCGGTCCTGGAGACCGTTCTGCGAAGGAGGCGACACGCCCACTTTTCCCAGGACCCGGGAAAGCTCCTCCGGACACCCAGTGTCGCGGCCCCCCGCGCCTCCTCGCCGAGCAGCCCTCCGCCCTCAGGCCTCACACCTGCGCAGTCAGGCCGCGGGGCCCTCCCGGGTACACGCCCCACCGTAAGTCTCCGGGTCACCCCGCCCTTTCCGGCCGGACCGCCGCCCGAGGGCCTGGGCAGGCCCGCCCGCGGTGGTGGGGGGGAGACCCCAGCTCTCACCCTCGCTCAGCTCCCGGCCCGACAGGTTGAGCTGGCCGCTCTTCCGCGCCGCCTTCAGCAGGCCCTGCGGGACTGCGGCGCCGCCGTCGCCCCTCTCGTGGCGAAAGCCCGCCCGGAGGTCCCGGCCCTGGGCCGCTCCCGGCCTCTTGGGCCGCGACATGTCGGAGCTCCCGCCTTGCTCCCCGATCGCCCCGCCCCACTCCCCGATCGCCCCGCCCATCCAGCGACGCACAACGTCGCGCCGCCCCATCTGCGCAGTGACGTAAAAACGAAGTGCCGAGTCCCGCTCCGATCGCGCGCCACGGCCCCAAGCCACCGTCCCGCCAGTCTTGTGACGTAGGAAGCAGCGCGCCCCGCCCCGGCCAGCCGCGCTCGAGGGGAGGGGGAGTCACGTGGGGCCGACCCCGGTCGCGGTGTGCGCGGTGACGTGTAGGCCGGCGCGCCTATGACGTTGCTAGCGGCGTCTAGTGCCCGAGGGAGGGAGGCAGGAAGGAGGATCCTGGAGAGGCGCCGGGGCTGATTGCGTGTTCCTCAGAGCCAGCGTCCTCCTCAGGTAAGCGGGCGTCGAGGCCCGGACCAGGCCCCCTCAGCGCCTGCCGCGGGTCGGGGACCGGGGTTGTGGGCGGACGAGGGGTGTCCGGGCGCGCCGGGGGCCGGGGAAGGAGAGCAGACAGCTGGGGCGGCCCGTTGGCCGGGAAGGCCCCGCGAGAGCGCAGGCCGCAGGCCTCTCCGAGGGGCCGCCTGGGCCTGCACCGTGTGGGCCCCGGGGACGGACCGCCCGCTGCTGGGGGGCCCCCGGAACCCCAACGGGCTCGTGGGCGTCCGGAGCAAAGACCGGACTCGGGGCGGGAAGACCGAGGCCCGAAGGCCCGTGCGAATCGGGCGGGGCCCGGCCGGGAGCTCGCCTGGGAGCACCCCCCCGTCCTCCCCCGGCTCTGGCCGATGCCCCCGGGCCCCTGCGGCCCGCGCGGGCCGAGACTAAGGCGGGGCCGCTCGGGGCGGTTGGGCGCGCTCCCGAGGGGAGGCCCCGAGCTCCGGCCTGCTCCCTTGCCGACCGCTATGGGCCTCGTGGGGGGAGGAGGGTGGCCTCTGCCCACGCCCCGCCTTGGACCTGCCGCCTTGCCGCTGCACCCCCTCAGCCGTTGGCCGTCCGGCCCGCTTGTTAGGGGGCACCGTGATAGGTGTAGGCCCTCCTGGGGCTGACTTCCTGTTCTTCCTCATTTTAAATCAGTCCGTCCCTGCTGTCTGCCAGCCCCCTCTGCCCCCCCTGGGGGCACCAAAAGCCAAGTCCCGCCCCCCGGGAGCTTCGCTGGAGAAGGCCGGGGAGGTCAGGAAGGGGCTGAGAGGAGGGGGAGCTTGTAGAGACGGACAGACGGAGGCGGGTAGGAGGGGACTGACCTGGCTGGACATCTCCGGGTCTTCTGATCGCAATGTGCGCTTGTTTTCGCTACTTACCCAGGAACGTGATCGGAGCTGTAGCTTCCCGTTCCCTTTCAGAAAGAACTGCGAACACTCGCGTACAAACACAGCCAGAGCTCTCCCTCAGCTTGTCACCCGTTGAAATGTTAACTCCGAAAAAAAGGACCATTATTAGCCTCGTATGCTTTAACGTACCACATTTCCTTTACCTAATTCACTTCTAATTCTTAATGTACAAAAGGGGTTTGTGGCGGTTTCTAGATAGCATGAGGAGTTAACGTTTTCATTATTGATGTTAACTGACTGTAGTACTGAAAAAGCGGTCCGATTTGTAGAAAAAGAAAAAACATCAAGCAATAGTCTTTTTCAGAAGTATTAGAGTAATTATTTCTGCTCGTTCATTCATCTCTTCTCCCCCGTATTTCTCCCTCTAAAAATTATTGCATACTTAGATACACATGCATCACACTGTACTGCTTCAGTAGGTCTTGGTTAGCTTTTTGTCTGGAATCCCCTCCGAGTTCCTGCAAGGAGGCAGAAAAGTAGTGGCAGGGAGCATTGGCTGAGTCTGAGGGCCTGGGTTCAACTCCTGCCTCTGACTTTGGACAAATCACTTCTGAGTCTCGGTCTCATCCTGTGTACAAGTTGAACAAGATGGTCCCTGAGGTCCCTGCCAACTCTACATCTTTGCTCCTGCCACTGACACCCTGGCTGTGGGACCTCTGCATAAGGCGCTGAATGGCTCCCTACTCCAGGCAGCCTTCTCAGGCTCTTAAGTGGCAAAGGGATTCACCTACATTGTTAGAGAAGCAGTGAAGATTCTTGTCTGTACCAGTGAAATCCCTAAGCTTGGCACCTCCGCATGGTGCCTCACACCTTTGTAGGCATTTTTTAAAATGCTTGCTGATTGATGGCAGAAAATGGAAAATGTGGACTGATGGTTCTAAGTTTTTACTGGTTGTACTTTTTAAAGTAATGTTTTACCAGAATAATGGGTTGGGAATCAGGTATGCAGAGATCATTCGGCTAAATTAATAATAGAAAAACTACCACAATTTTTATGAGTTGATGGAAGTTTTTACAGCCAGTCAGCTTGCAGCTTTATTTAGTGAAACAGGTACACTGACAGCAGTTATCTCAGTGTCAGAGTGCTGTCAGTTTGCAGTCTTTTTTTAAATTATTATTCCAAATTTTGTTTAAAAGACTTCAACACAGTTGTAAATTTCATCATTATGTTCCTTCTGTGCCTTAACAGTTACTTGGCAAAATGATGATGATGATGATGATGATGATGATGATGATGATAATCATCTTGGTCTGACTTTTTTTTTTTTTAATGAAACTGAACTTAGGACAAAAAACTATCTCTGCCCAGCCTTATGTGAACTTTTTTTTCCAACTTTGCATACAATCTTCCTAGCACTGCGGTGTCAAACTCAAATAGGAAGGGGAGGGGGAGACAGGACAAAAGTTCTCCTGCTTTTTAAAATGTACTGTGCGTTTTGTTGTATTTATATTTCTTTTGTTAAATATTTCCCAAGTAACATCTTACTGTTTGGGGCTTCACTCTGGGAGTGTTGAAGCGGGACTGTGCGTTCGACACATTTCCTGGACCTCTCTTTTTTCTAACAACTAATAATGGAGGGAAGCACACGTGGATGTGGCATCTTGGTGCGTCATTAGTTGTTTAAAGGCATCTTTTCAATATAGACATTGTAGTTTCTGTTAACATTTAAAACCAAAACAGGTTTAAAATCCGTCATTAATAACAAAATTTCGAAACATTAATATTTGTGGGGAATAGAGACTTCACAGATTTCTTCAGCAATCACATTCGAATGTTTTGATTTTTGTGCTTTTGTTTTCTTTCTGCCAATAAATTAAAATTACTGTTCCATTTCACCATAGAAAAAATGTCAGAAGCATTCTAGATACAGCTCTTAACTGTAACACGTTAAAATGTAACTGTATTTGTCAGTAACCACATTTGGAGACATTTGTTAAAATAGTTTTACTGCTAACAACATTGTTAATATTTCCATTTAAAAAAAAGAAAAACCCTTTAATCCCCCTTGAACTAGTTTCCCACCCAAGCATATGCCATTGTTTCCAAAGTCTGGAGGACAAACTTGATTTGACTTGGAGGAGGAGGCAGTAAACACGAAAACTGGCATCATAACGTGAAATATTTCTTTACCTTTCTCAATTAACTTTTAAAAAGTAAATCATTTGGCACATTTTAACATTTTTTTGTAATAATGATCAGATATAATTCCCATCTTGATGAGGGTTGTTAATTTGTGTTTAATGATACATAATTATAATACATACGTATATAACATTAAAAGTTTTGTTTCACGTTCACATATACTTTTTAGGCTAAGGACTGGACTTGCTGTTTCCTTGGTATAGGAAGCTTCCAGATAAGGGCGTCTCTACCAAAGAAGACCCTCTCTTTCATTTTTCCATCATAACCAGTCTTGAGAGAGCTGCCTGGAGGATAGGTTAAATGATTTGCCTAGGGTCACCCAGTCTGTGGAAGCCAGGCCTTCCTCACTCCTGGGCTTTCTAATTGTGACATCCTGCCTCACTACTTAGTTTTAATTTTTGGCATGGTTTATAAATATTGTAGACAACCAACCCACCTAAACAAATTAAGATCATAAAGAGACCCTGATGAAAAAAAAAGTTTGAGAATCTTTGCTTTAAATGAACCCGAACTGAAAATGAAACCATGAAGAGAACAAATTTTTTTGTGTGTTTTCTTTTTCAAAAGTTATATTCGTAGCTGGGTCCCCAGTTTCTCATTTTACAAAAAAAGTTGTTCAGTAAAAATTCAGATTAAATCCCTCTTTTTTTTTTTGGTCTGTACAGATAATCTGCCTTTAAAAAAGCATCTGTTTAACTCCCTAAGTGTCTTATTTGTATCGTAGCAACAAGTATTGACACATTCTTACTTGCAGCCTCAAGGGGAGACTGTAGAGCTGCTACTTCTTCTATAGTTTTTCCCTGAAACACGCCCTTGCCAACAAAGCCAAATTCTTTTCTGTGGCCTTGTAAGAATACTAGTCCGCTTGTTGCATTTATACTTTTTCAGTTGATAAACAAGTCGGCTGCTCTGCAAGACTGTAGTTGTCCCTCAGACATTTCAGATGTTCTTCCAGGTCTGCTTAAGAGGCTCTATCCAAACTCTTTCCACCATAAAAAAGATGCGGTGGGGAAAAATCCCATCAGCCTTGGCATTTTCTGTTATCTGCTGCCCACTAATTCTTTTCCACTTGACTGAAGATGAAAAATAGAACTTAATAAAATGAAAATTATTTGAAGGTGAAAACAAGCTTTTGGTTAGAGAATCAAAAGTTTGTTGGGGTATTGTCCAGTTGAAAAAGAGTTGTTGGGGCAGCAAGGAAATTTAGTCTAGACATTTATTAAACACCCCATTACAACCATGGGGGCACTGTGCCAATGCAAAACCAAACTTACTTCGTGTTGAACACACGCAGGAACATATAACTAAGTACAAAGTGCACACAGGACATGAATATTTGGGCAATTTAATTGAAGGGATCAAGTTTTCAGGAACAGCGTCTTGGAGGAGATGGTCTTTTGAGAGTACCCAGAGATCTCTACCATTAGAATTTTGTGGGAGCATTTTAGGCAAGTGCCCTGAGGTGGGAGATAGAATGTCCTGCCTCAAGGAGAAAAAGTAGACTAGATTGGCCCCCCTGGGCAGCCCTGAAGGTGAAGGATGTGAGGTTGGGGCCACCTAGTGAAAAATTTATCTTTGAGGAAGCGGAGCCACACTCACCCCCCTACCCCCAGGAGTAATGGACCAGGCCTGGACTAAGGCAATTAGAATCAGCCCTGGCAGTCTGGCCAAGAGTTGATGAGGGCCTGGCCCTGGGTTGTGCCCTTGAGGGTGAGGAAGAGAAGGGAAGGATGGGAAGATTGTGGAGACAAAATGACTGACCTTGGCTTTGATTGACTGGCTACAAGGGATGAAAGAGAGGAGTGCACACCAGCCTGTGCATCAGGGCCTAAAAGGATAGTGGTTAGGATCCGCATGGGAGCCGGCATGGTAAATCCTGGGCCTGTGTAATTTGGGGGTTTTCATTACCCCCAAAAGATTTTATGATTAGGTTATTCACATAACCATATTTTTCATGGATGGTACTGTCTTAAAAAAATAAAAACTACTTCGTTTAGTCTTAAAAACTAGTCATTATGATATATTGCTGAAAATGTTTCCCCTTGAACTGTCCAACAGCCAATACTCATGTTTATATAGCGTTTTGTGGTCGTAATGCAGGTTTCTTATTTTCTAAGACTAAAAATGTAGTTCTCTTCAGAAAAGAGGTCTCACACAAATTTTAAAAATTTAAAGAGTTAAAAATTTAAATTTATTAAAAAATTAGACCACAAAACATGATTTGGGGATAGAGAAGTCACAGTACAGTTCCGCTGTTTTTTGGTCATGTTGATATCCACAAAACAAAATTAAGGGCAAAAATTTATAACACTGCCTCTAAACATAAAACTTTCTCTCTGGATTAAAAAGTTGTGGCATTATGCAGTATGACATAATATTAGCATTAGAATTTCTGTACTCTCTAATTTTACTTAGAAATTAATCTAAAGTGGTGGTGTCAAAGTCAGATAGAAACGGATCCCAGCAAGGTGAATATTGACTTAGAAAACCACAAATTAGCATTATTATCTATGTTGTATTGTAGTTTTTGTTATTTTGTTAAAACACGTCCCACTTACATTTTTTTATCTGGTTCTGGCTGCATTCCTGAGTTTGGCTGGCATGAGTTTGGCATCTGTGCTGTAAAGGATATCTGGATTTGGAGGGGGAATCCCTACAAGAGCTTTCTTTTATCCTGCAAATGATGAAAGTGATTTTTAAAAATTAAGCATTTTATTATTGGCCCTGGAGGAACATGCATAAAAACTAATTGACATCTGAATAAATTTTGGAATTCAAACCAAGTTGACGAGCTCAGGCTTTTCAAAAATGTATAGTTGACTTTTTCCTTAGCTGCCAGGGGCCTTTCTTTTTTGCTTTTAAGCACCCTCGTTTTCTTTTTCTTTATGTTGTTGTTGTTGTTCTTGTTGTTCTTGTTGTTGTTGTTCCCCACCCCCTCTGTTCCCTAGTTAGGACTTAGAGTAAACCTCTAATCAGAGTTAATTATTACTTGAAGCCAACCCTGAGCTACATTTCATGGGGACTAGAGGAGGTGAAAGCCCAAAGAAAACAAAGGGATATTAAGAGTTTCAAAATTCTCTGAAATGAGGATTTGCTTTGGTGGATAAAATTGTTATGTAAACTTTGGTTGTTTGGGCCTTGGACATTTTGAGAAATGCCCTTCTATTTTGATCATAAGGGCCAGTATTTTCTTTAGCAGTTAGTACTAGGTACTGAAGTAATAGATAGGCCCTAGTATTTTAACAGCTTCTTTGAATCAAGACCATGAAATATCCCCCTACTCTAAGCTAAATCACATTATACTTATTCTGAATGGTCACATGCACAAGTAGCATTCAGCGGAAGGTTTTGTTTTCATTAAACATGAAAATGAATATGTTGGTAGTAGTCTAAGCCTTTAAAGGTCAAAATGATAGCTAGTGAGAGCTTTTCATATTCTCAACATTTAACCTGATTGTATTCAAGCAATAATTCTTATCCTTGGTTCCATGAATTTGTTCTAAAAATATTGTAACTATGGTGCAATACAATTTGTTTTCCTTTGCGATCCTAATTATTTCATTTAGGTAACTAACATGCAGTTAACTAACCTTGAATTGTGAAGGGGTCCTTGAATAGCACTAAGGCTGCTTAAAAGGCCCATAACCAGAAGGGTTAAAGATTTTTCTGTTAGAGGCTTACTCAAAATACCATTCCATTCCATTTCCCATCAGTGAAAATTAATAAAATTATAAACCCCTCGTTACTTAGAGGAAATTGGCAGTATCTTAAGAGTCATATTAATTTGAAATGATTGGTTTTCATATTGACATTTAAAATAATTTGAGTGACTTAATTTTAAAACAAATTTGAGAAATTGTTAGGTTGCTTTATTCATTTTAGTATTGCAGTTCAAATGGTTTGAATATGTTCCTTTGGAATGCTCATTTGTATGAATGAGATGATAACTTGAAAAAATATTTTCTTTGGTAGTCAACCTTTCGAGCCTGCCATCTTAATGTTTACTCTTACATACATTTTAATTTTTTAATGGTAGGTTTAGACCAGAGTGCCCAATATGAAATGCCTATTCAGGCATATCGTTTTAGATTTTCAGACCATCATCTTGGAAACAAAAATGAAAAAAGCACATCATATTTTTCCGTCCAGGATTTCCATAAATCCTTTCAAGTCAGGCAGTACCTGAATATAAAACAGTAGGGAAGAGATTTCCTTACCTTTGCTTCTTTATAAGGGTAATTATTGCACATACATAGTAGATGTTTAATAGGTAATGGTTGAATGACTATTTGACTCTTCCTCCCCCCCCAAAAAAAAATTTATTCATAATAGAACAAAAAGCTAGCCCCCCAAGGTACCTGCTGTCTACTTTATGGTGCCACAATCACGTGGGATTGGCTTCGGAGCCCTTACCATCTCGGTGTTATATGTTTAAAAAAATTTCTTAAAATCATTTTCATCCTCCTAAAAGACATGAATTTTTTTAGAGAATAGAATAAAAGTTAAATGCATATAAGAATAGTATGGCATCTTTTTTTTTTTTTTACTCATAAAACTGTTTTCAGATGGTCCTGTTTAAACTCAGATTTCATCCAAGAAACATTTTAATTAGGGATATACATTTTTTTAAAGGTCACAGTATTAGTAAGGACTTGGGTCAAGGCTTCCTCCACTAACTTATTGTTACCCCTGGTACTCCATAGCCACAGATTGAAAACAAAATTGGAAGAGTTACATAGAAGATTAATTTCCAGAAAATTTTGGGTGTAATTCTACACGCTGGCTTAAAAATACCTTGGCAGTGAAAATAAGCCCATACTTATAGGGTGTGGGCAGAAATGACAACACCCAAATGAGTCCCATACTATTTTTTTACATTCTATGTTAGGTTCAAAATAAAGACCTCTTGCCCTTTGCACCTCATGTAGACACGTGGGGTAGAAGGGAGGAGGAAACCAAGAAGCAAAGGTTCGGCCATGTTGTTTTGGAACACAAACAAGTCCTGGTATTTGAAGAGGACTTCCGTAGCCATTGAGCTTTGGGTTCTGCTGGTGCTAAGTACCTCATTTAAATTTTGAGGGAATAAGGAAGGAAAACCTTAGCAGACTTCAAAATACAATTTTACGTCTGAGGAATCAAGAGAAATTTGTTTTATCGACAGGTCTGAAAAGAAGTGTTAGATACTTTCTCATTGCTCTGCATATTTCTACTAAAAACATGGCTAAAATGAAATACAGTCACTTCACAACACAGAACCCTCCATCTGCTTCTGTATCTCTGCTCTGGCTTCCCTACACCTGGAGTGCCTTTCAAACTTCCTTCACTCAGATTCTAGTTTGTGCAAGCCTTTCTTAGTCCAGTCTGCCTGGATTTGTAATTACGTTGCATTTACACTCCATATATCTTCTGTGTTGTGGTTTACCTGTCGTCTCCCTCATTAGAATGAGGGCTGCTTGAGATCCCAGGACTTTGTTTTCCCCCTGCCTAGTTCCTTATCACAGAACCTGATCTCTCCATAGTAAGTGCTTAATAAATGCTTGTTGATTGTTGCAATAACAGTGGACATCAAATAATAGACTTTCATCAGTTAAACATTATTAAAGGCTTACTGCTCATATAAAGCCTTCTTTCCGAGTACATCTTTGTGTGTAGACACCAGCCCAGAACTCTATATTCAGCTCCAGTTTCTTCCCCTGAATTCAGCCCCGCATAACCAATTGGTGATTGTATGTTTCAGACTGAGTATCCTGGAGTTAACCTTAAACTCAAATATCCCAAATGTGAAATCATTATGTTTCTCCCCCACAAAAACTCTCATTTCCAAACTTTTTGTCAAAGACACCACCAACCCTTCAGTCTCCCAGTTTCATAAGCTCACTCCCTCAACCCACACAATCAGTCTGTTGGCAGATCTTGTCAATGTTTCCTCCACATCTCTCCTGTCCAATCCAGCTCTCCTTTCCATCAATCATGTGGCTACTACCTTACTGCAGGCCTCAATCACCTCTCACCTAGATTATTGCATCAGCCTCCTCATTGGTCCCAGCTTCAGGCCTCTCACCAATACCACTCCAATCCATCCAGCTGCCAAAATACTTTTAGTTAAACATAGATCTGACCTTGTGACTCTTCTACTAGACTTAGCCCCAGTGGCTTCCTGTTGCCTCTAGGACAAAATATACATTCCTGTTTCCACTTTTAAAGTCCTACATAACCTGCCCCTGATCTTCTGCAGTCTTTTTGGATGAGGCTTTCTACCTGCCCTACTCCAAAATCTAATCTGCTTCTCCCTCAGGACACCAGTTCCCTCTTTTGTGCCTTTGCACTGACTGTGCCCACGTGTTTGGAACGTATTCCCTCTTTACTGCCACCTCCTAGATTCCTTCTCCTTTAACATGGCACTCAAAGAGCATCTTCTGCATGAAGACTTTCCCCATCCCCCCAGCTGGGAGTGTGCCCCCCCCTTTCCAATAACCTTGTATTTAACTGCTTCGCATATATTTGTATATTTCTATTTATGCCGTGTCTCCTTTTATGTGTTTGTTGTCTCTGCCGTTACATGTGATCTCTTTGTGCATAGGATTGTTTCATTCTTTGTACTTGTGTCCCTAGTGCTTAATTAGCACAGTGCCTGACAGGCAGCAGGTACTTACTAATGCCAACAATATATTATTCCATCACTAGTTGAAAGAGCAGGTACAACATGTAGATTTGCTTCAAATCCCTTTAGACAATTGTCTCCAATGTGGGTAAGCTGAAATCCATGACTGTCCTATCTGTGCCTGAATAGTTTGTATCTTTCATTTGTAGAGCACCCATATAAAGGCACAGGATTCTTCAAAAAAAACCCTGTATCTGATAGGAACTGCATATTAATTCCCTTGGATGAAAACTGTGTATTAGCAGGTGAGTTTGGCCTTTTTGTTTTTATAATGTCCAGATGCTGGCATTTTTTAGTATTTTCAAGTATCTGTCAAAATTCAGTGAATTTGTTATTAAATTTATCCTTCACTTGGCATTGTGCTAATAAATTCTAGGTAGAAATACAAAGACAAAAGCAAAACATTCCCACCTCTCCAGGTGTTTAGATTGCTTGTTAACTGGAGTTGTGTCCTTCAGTAATCCCAAAGAATATTTGTATGCCCCTGATGCTGTTGGATCACTAGGTAGTGTTCCAGGCTACTTGGTTATTTTAAGACAAATCTTGAAAGATTAATACTAAGTGGTTATAACGCAGATTCTGTTCTTTAAATTTACACGTTGAGGTTATTTAAGACAGATGTCAAATGGGCTTCCCAGTGGCCTGAACGAAATTAGAATGAGCTTGGGAACATGTCACCAAATAAACAAGCGCAGCAGAACCACGTGGCCCTGCAGGCCGAGGGGCCAAAGAACAAGGGAGCGCAGCCCGGCTGGGAAGGAGCGAGTCTTTGTGTAGCCGGGCTTGGGCCGCCTAATCGACAGCCCTGACCAGCAGCGAGGCCGGCGCTGGGGAGTGCAGGGCTCACCCGCCCCCTCCGAGCCCTCTGTGCTGACCAGCGCCCCAGAGAGGGGCCCCTGGGGTGGGCCGGGATCCGCGGACGGAGGGGAGCGGGCCCGGGAGGGGCGGCTGCTCCGTACTAGGGGTGATGGGCTGGAGGGTGGACGATGGCGGGGGGAGTCTCCTAGCCAGCGCCTCCGTCACTCCGGTCTGACGGATGGGGAAACCGAGGCAGGCCAGGTTTTCTGCCTGCGGGGCCCAGCGCCGCGAGAAGTGGCGCCCCCTGTCGGGTGGGGGAAGCCTCGGCCCTGCCCGGGCCCTGAGCCAGTTCTCCAGTGACGTCACTGCGATGACTCCGCCGGTGTAGCTGGGCGCGCATGCGCCGGCGCGGGGCATTGTGGGACGCCGCGGCCCAGCCCGAGCGAGGGGGGGCGGGGGCGGCCGTTTGTTCTGTGCGTGCCTGGGCCTGCGCGCGTTCCGCGGCCGGACCCCGCTCTCCGCGTCCGCCCTCGGCCCGCCGGCCCCTCGCTCTCCTCCTCCTCCTCGTTCCCCGGGCTCCCCTCCCCCTCCCCTCCCTCCTCTCACTGTTTGTTGTGTGTTTGATGTGTTAAAGCAGGAGCGAGCGAGGCCCGAGAGCGCCATGAGCACGCCCACCGTCGTCCCCAGCGCCGCGGGCCCGGGCCCGGGGCCCAGCGGCGGCGGAGGCCCGGGGGGCGGCGGCGGCGTCCCCGGGGGCGGCAGCGGCGGCGGCACCGAGGTCATCCAGGTGACGAACGTGTCTCCGAGCGCCAGCTCGGAGCAGATGCGGACCCTCTTCGGCTTCCTGGGCAAGATCGACGAGCTGCGCCTCTTCCCGCCCGAGTGAGTGGCCGTTGGGGGGGAGGGGGAGGGAAGAGGGGGCGGTGGCTCCGTCCCGGAAGTGGCCCGCGGTGGGGCGTCCGGCGGCGGAGCGGGGCCGGGGCGGGGGCGGCCTGCGGGGCCCGAGTGACGTGTACAATGGGCGTCCCTCCGTCGTTCTCCTGGGGGATCGCTGCGGAGGGAGCGGGGCGGGTTCTGGGGTGGCGGCGTTTGGTGACCGGGACTGAGAACAAAACCCTGGTGTCGGCTCGGCGTAGGGCCGCTCCTGGGCCGGGGCCTGTTAGAGCGGGGGGCAGGGGGGGGGTCTCGGGCCTGGTCCGTTTTCGGTCAGAGCCCCGTTACGCTATTGAAGAGTCACCGGGGGTCCCGGGGCCTCCTGCGCTAGAGCTAAGCTGGGAGAAGACCCCCAGCGGGTCAGTGACGGTTATAAAAAGTAGGACTTCCAGGCCAGGAGCAGCGAGAGAGCCTTTTTGACATGTTTAAACAAGTCTTGTGAAGCCTGCCGCGGTGGGGGGCGGCCCGGCTCGGCTGTGCTGACGGGGGTTCCGACCCCGGGAGATGAGGAGCCCGCCGCGGGGGAGGTCTGCAGAAGCCCCCCCGGACGCGGTGCTTGGAATGCGCCTGTCGCTGCGTGAGTGGCCGTGCTGTCCCACACCGGTCACTGCAGAGCACTGGCCTGTGCCGGTCTGAGACTTGACCGTTTCCCCAAGGACTGCAGTGACGCTGAAGGGCTGTCCCGGGGTTAAGCAGGGCATCCAGAAGCCTAGAGCTCTCTGAGCCGTCCTGAACGATTCGTTGGTGCCGGTACCGGACCCACAAGCAGAACAGGAGCCCAGCTCATTTGTCCGTCCGTAGATAAGATGCCAGCTCAGGGTCTCTGGGGCTCTCCGCCATGCACTGGTGAGAAACAGAAGTGGGGAGGGGTGGTTCTGACCCGAGGACCCCTGACCCCGGCCCGTCTGGAGACCCTGCGCTCCTAGCTGAGTTAGAGCAACGGGCTGCCTCGGGGTGGAGCTTCCCTTTATTTGACAAGATGATTACCGGCAGAGGCTGTACAACGATCGTCATTCTGCCTTTAAAAAAACAAGGTTTCTTGAGATGTTCAAGACACTTTCTTGGAACAGTTAAAATGTTAGTGGGATGAACAGTGAAATGAAGCACAAGCCACAGTCAGCATGAAAACGTTCCTCTGGAAAAGGCGAGAAGAGAACAGCTTGTCTCTCCTTCCCTTATAACGTCCCTGAAGAGTGAGGTTCTGTCTTGATGAACCATCTTTTCTTAAAAAATAGAAGCCGGGGCTTTGTCGCTGTTCACACCACTGCACGCCCCTTTTGTTCCAGCGGGATAGTATCCTAGAGAATTGTGCAGCTGGGAAATCCCATCAAAGTCTATACATCAGCGTTGGATTGGTTGGGAACACCATCCGTGGCGCTTTGTCCGTGGTGAACGCTAAGGAAATGTCTGGTGAATGATACTTCTTTATTCTGAAAACAAGTTCTGATGCTCTTTGACTACCAGATCGTTTTCCATTCCTTCCCCTCTTAACCAGCTGCTTTTTCCCTTTTTTTTCAGCTGTCATTAGGTGATGGTGGTTCAGTTGAGATTCTGAGAGAGTTCTTTTCCTAATTTAAAAATAAATATATGTTCCCATGACAACATCAAACACTATGATTGGACTCTCTACGTTTTAAGTTTTTGGATCTGACTCCTTGTTATCTTTATCTTTCCTGCCACTGCAAATAACACTGTATCTCTCGAGTTCTAGATGGAGGACTAATCAGATAAATGGGTGGAAATCTTACAACAATATAAAGTGATATGTAGCCCTTTACATTTTGC
Source organism: Notamacropus eugenii (assembly GCF_028372415.1). Taxonomy (NCBI): domain Eukaryota; kingdom Metazoa; phylum Chordata; class Mammalia; order Diprotodontia; family Macropodidae; genus Notamacropus; species Notamacropus eugenii. The sequence goes on from NC_092873.1 coordinate 530,951,986, forward strand.
AAACCTCCTTACAGGAACTTGATTTGGGCCTTACACCAACTTTTGAAATGTAGGTATTAGGTACATGGTATTTTACCTTATTTTTACAGATGGAATAACTGAGGCCCAGAGTTCAAGTGACTTATCCATGGTCCCAATGATAGTAAAAGGGCCAGATACAGAATTTTTTGAACTCAGCTTTCCTGGTTCCCAAGTCCTGCACTCTTTACAAATACTTGGTTGTCTTAGTTTTGACTCTGGTGTCAATTTAAAAAAAAAAAATCCTCTTCCTCTAGATAGTCCTTAAAATATTCAAAGTATAACTCTTGACTGTCAGACGTGAGATCTCTCCCCTTATCTTCCTCCCTCCTCTGAGGCACAGTTTGTTTTCCTCTGTTCCCCAAGCTAAATACTCCTGTTCTGTCTAGTCATTTGATGGCATGGTGTCCGGGTCTTTTACAGCTGATTAGCATTCCATCATTTAGCTAAAAAGCAAGTGATTGAGATTGCATTTTTGAGAGAGGCTGAGTCTCCAACTCACCAGCTGTTTGAGTTCAGTAAATGCAGCAAAACTAAAAGCAGCCTCCTTGACCTGGTAAAGTTTTAAAGGTGGTGTTGTCATAAAGCGCATATGAGGGGGAAGGAGGAGGAGGACGCTCAGTTTCTCAGGTTGTATAAGTTTGTAATGGACTTCAGAATTCTCTCTTACAGCTTTGGAAATTATCATTCCTTCACTACACTAGAATAGGGGTGCAGTTGAAAATGCTCCCAAACTGGGATAAAACAAAAGAGTCTGAAGTGATCAGAGCAATGGACATTGGATATTTTAAATAGGAACGCGTGCAGATGGTATAGCCCTGTCCAGCAGATAGGTCCCCTGCTTTGAGCACTAATGGATAAGTACTTGATAAATTGTTCATCTCCAGATTTCCTTTTCCTGGTTGTACTTAACAGTGGTCATATTTTCTGTCATTTATGTTTGATAAAGGACATTTCTTTTGTAAAAATCATAAATGTGTTCTTGAAATTAGGAACATCCTATTGTATTTCTGTTCTGCATAGATCAGTCATGTCAAACTGTAATAGAATCATGGCCCCTAATTCATACGTAAGGATCCTTGCCAACCACATAACGACAGTGTAAAATGTAACATCTGTATTTTAATTTATTAAATATTCCCTAATTACATTTTAATACAGTTCAGACTGCTTGTTGTCACCTGCAGCAGCAGCACATTTTCTGATCATCTCTTAGGGTAGATTACATTTACAATTGATGTAAATATCACTTATTTTATATTGATTCTTAAGAGTTTTAATACCAGTTATTTTCATGTTGTCCCTAAATATGCTCTTAGGGATTTGTTTCCTTGTAATTATTAACTACAGGTGGAGGATTTGGGTAAAGTACTGGTGGTTTTTTATTATCTTGGATAGCATGAAGATAATTTTTAAAAATAGCTTTAGACTTTAGAATATTCATTTTATAGTTTGGGGTGGGGAACCTGCCACTATGATAGAGTGGAAAGAGCACTAGATTTAATATCACAGAACCTTGGCTCACATGCCAGCTATGTCAGTTTAGAATCTGAGTTATCTGGGGCAAATTCCTGTATCTCTGAAATGGATGATTTGGGTTTCATGATCTCCAGATCCTTTGGAGTTCCAAATCTGTTATCCTCGGAGGCATTTAGGGTCATGTGACTTCTTCACTCTCGTGGGCAATTTGAATCCAGTGCTTCTACATCCACCTGCCTTCTGGCTACACAGATTATCCTTAAAACAAGTTCTGTGGACCTTTATTAAGAGGAAGAGGGAATCTGAAGTGTATTCTAAGATGAAAACTATTAGCCGTCAGAATTATTTTAGGGGCTGTAGATCACTAACTTCATTGAAACATAAATATGAAAGTAATTTAGAGGGATTCTACTGAAGAAGTAGAGAACCCAGCCTGAAAACCTGGGTTTAAGTCCTACCATAATGTAACTCTGGGCAAGTGACCTCTTCCTGCCTCCAGGCAGCTCTCCCAACTTCTCTGAAGGTCCCAATAGAGGCACTTTCCTTCCCTGGGAGTTCCCTATACCAGTGCAATCTCAAGTCCAGTCCCTTCTCCTACCCAAGTTCTTTGACTTGTTATAACCTTTGAAGAGATTTACCGACTGCTGATTCACATCTTTCCCTTGTATATTCTGCTGTCCACCAAAAAAAGGATGAAAGCTTCTTCACACCACCACCTCCAGTCTGTTGACCCAGCATTTTTACAAATACATGAACATTCTTGCATCGCATTTAGATAGACTTATCACAGCAGCATTTATGTAGTTGATACCTACTGAATTACTTGCAAACTTAGTAGAAATTAAATAATTTTGACATTTTGGTTTATGATTAAATATGTACAATAAAGAGAGACAATGAAGAATGTCTAATGGCTTAGGGATCATGGCTTTCCCATTAATTCTAAAGTTTAGGATTTTTTTTTTTTTTAAAGTATCACAGAAAGAGCCAGCACAGCTGGAGTGGGAGTTTAGAAGAGACTCTTTTTTTATGTTACTCACATAACAGCTACACAATCATGTTTGAACATGGAGCACTCACCTACTGTCACCTTAAACTTGATAAAACCTCAGAGTTCTTGAGTATAAATGTGAATCACTTCAGGCTTTTTGCTCTGTTGGCTTGAAAGTCAAACGTAAAGCCTGTGGCTACCCTCCCTAAATTTTAAATAAGCTCCCTAGAGGAAAAGAAGCCACCCTTGCTGAAGTTTACCAAGATCAGCTTGATAAGCAGAGCTTTTCACTTTTCCTCCATCTCCAGCTCTCGCAGAAACCTCTATAACATTTGCTCTCAAGTTTATATTTAACTATAAATTTCTTTTGTTTTTTATCGTTGTGGTTTATACAGAAGATTGGGTAGGTATGTGAAGCCTAGAAGGTGCAGGCCAAGGGAATTAATTCAGTTCTCTTGTCAGGCAACCAGTTTTGTTGGAATGTTCATATCCTGCTGGAGCAAAACCATCCCAACTATTGGGAGCATGATCTTTGGTGCATTGAAAATGGAACGTTTCATTTGGAGCTTGTTTGTGTTGTCTGTCTTAATATTGGTTATTAATACTTATTAGACAGCTAAAGTTTCAACAAATACATAGTAAATTTTGGAAGATTGAATGACTTTTGGTTTGTTAAATCGTAAAGTAGAATCATGCTTGTTCTTTTGGAAATCCCTGTACGTGAATTTAGTGTTCTAGATTATGAACAGTATTTGGAAACTTTTGACTTGTAGCCCCCAATTGTGATTCCTTTGTAATAATGTAGTACTATGGTAGCTAATCTATTTTCTCTGTTGTGTCTCTCTCTCTTTCTTTTTTTTAGTGATTCACCTTTGCCAGTATCCTCACGTGTCTGTTTTGTTAAGTTCCATGATCCAGACTCAGCAGTTGTGGCCCAGCATCTGACAAACACTGTGTTCGTTGACAGAGCTTTGATAGTGGTTCCCTATGCAGAAGGTTTGTGCTTTGTTTCACTGCCTTGTGGCCATCCTCCCGATGACCGTCTACCTCAGTCTAGTTGTGTAGAGTGAGTAACGGTAGCATGTTCAAAACCGAAGCAATTAACATTTTGAGACCCTTGGTATACTGTGGTCCGTAGTTTTTGCTTACATTGTGGCCGATTTTTAGTCACTCTTCATTCTGAAAATTAGAATCAGCTCCAATTTTTCTAGGTTAGTTCTTTATTAGTAAAAATAAAATAACTGTCCTTAACTCCAGTTCCTAAAAGACATTTAGTAAGTGATTATCTTAATTGGTGTTGAGTTTAAATCCCTTTCCTCCCGCCCTTTAAAAAGGCCCTTAAACATCAGTAGTCTGATATGTGCACCTCATATAGATGCCTTTAAAACTGCATGACTTGGAATTTCACTTTCATAACACATGAGAACAGCAGTCATTTTCTGTCACTGATGTTTCAAGATTAAATTTACCAGATTGTAGATACCAGTATACCAAGGGTTGAATGATTGTGGTTTGTGTGAAAAGCCAAAAATTCCTTTAGGTTAGGTGCCAGAGGGGCACTGGGCATTTTATTTTATTCCAAGTTTTCTTGTTCAGCCTTGCTATACTTTATAGAATTTCACTAAATAATAAACTCTTCTCTCTGTTATTTGTGTGTGTGATTTTTGTAGTGGAGAAGGCAAATGCAAAGCCCTTCCAGATGACTGAAAAACAGTGGGTCCTCTGCCGCTACAGGGGATTCTAGACAATAACTAAAGGCCAGCAAGCCCTGCTCAAGCCCCCCAGGTGTTTTCCTGGTGTCACCAAATGTTAACCACATTTTCTCTCTTTTTACATTTTAGGCTGTTAAAGTAATTGGACAGGACAAAAGTGGGGTGGGTGGATCTTAACAGTGGGACAAGATAGCACTTTTACAGCCACTTTATGAAATTTAAGGCAGACTTTCGTTCAAATGTACCTTTACTGGATTTATTTCTCTATAAATGTAGCACATGGTTAAGAAAAATCAGTGAAATATAGGAGAATTACTGGGATTTAGGTAGATATGTATAATGGCTGCATTTATTGGCCGGGCATTTAAAATTCTGCCTTTGTTTCTTTCATGAACTCGTCAGGGCAAGTAGCTTCTTGATACTGCCTTTTCTAAAAGACAGATTCCATATAACTCTCAGTATCAGTCTGAAAATTTTCGCCATGTCTGATAATTGATTGGGTTTCAAGATATCTAGTCCAGAAAACCTGGAAAGGTTGATTTTGTTTTTCTGAAGAAATCCCTTTGGTTTTCTGCTCCTGGCACAGGCACGCTCTATCACTATAGCAGTTTCAAGTGCCAAAGAGGAAGAGCCTGGCCCTGAAGAAACTTCCCCGGGGTAGTGTGTGTTGGTTAAGCCATTTCCTTTTTGTCATTCTCCCTCTTAGAAAGGAAACATGGCACCCAAAGAAATCTGGAACATGAGCCTGACTGATGGATCTTGGTGCAGGCCTTTGGGGCAAATTGCCCGTAAAATAATTTGTAGGGAATTTGAGTGAGGCTTTTCTAGAAAAAGGAATCTTTTGTCGGATAAGCCTTCTATTCAAGTTTTTCCAGATGCTAAATAAAACAGCATACCATGGGATACCAGCAGTTTTTCATACGCAGTTTAGAAGGAAACATTGCTACTTTTTCAGATGAGTTTTTGAAAGTGAATTTTTTTTTAGTCTATTGGATTATGGATATTTTTCATTTCCGAAACCTGTTCTTGGTGTATTTCACTTAGGATGTGCAGTGTTAACGTTTCCTCACCCCAGGGGTCTCGCTGCACAGATGATCCTTCCCTCACACTTGCACTCCATTTTTAGCTCTTGCCCTTTGGTGTTGGCTCTTGCTCAGTGTGTTAGGGTTGTACACACGGAGTCCATGGGAAGGCATAGCCTTAAATTGGTAACATTGTGATAACAGTCAGATTTGGCAGAAACTCTTAATATTAATGGATTTGGGAATTATTTAGGTTTCTTGGTTAATGTTTGTTTCTTTTGTCTGTTTCTTTTTCTTTCATTTCTACACATTCATGCAGTATTTCATGGTTCTATCAAAGCAGCAGTAAAAAAAAAACTCTTGACGCATGAAAATTAACTGGTGAGGGGCCTCATTGCTATTTTCAAATTGTAGTTTTATTTTTAAATAGTTTTCTTTTTTTAATCAGAGGATCGGATGCATGATTTTTTTTAATGAATGCAGATCTTCTCTTAGGTGTCTCACAATAAGTTCAAGAGGATTTAGATTTAGATGTCCAGAAATGTTTCCGTTGCACTACTTTGAGATAGAGATGTTGCTATTTTATATATCCTCTTTCTGAGACATAATTTTGCATGCAAAATGATCCCTTAATCTCTGTAGGTATGTTAATATATTGATGCATTAATTAGTGCCCCATATCCAAATGATCTTCTCCCCCTTGTCCCTCCATAACTCTTGGTATCTAAATGGATGACAGCTCTGACACAAACAAGATAACAGTGCTGTGTATTATACATTTGTTTATATTATCGGCACTCTCAGTATAGGTGGAAGGAACCATTACCTTTATTTAACAGTGGTTTTTCTTTTTTGTTGTTGTGTTTTACAGTTCTTTTCCCTGGTTCAGCCTGAACTATATACCAGGCCCTGCTGAAAATACCACCCAACAGTTTTCTTCTGCAGCTTATCCAGTTTCTCTTAAGTGCCCTGTACATATTGTATGTTTTATGATGAGATGCAGTTTCTTAATATGTATTACAGAAATACTACTGGTATTTGCAAATATGTAGTTAAATTGTATTATTGAACTCTCATTTTGGGGGCTTGGGCACATTAACAGATTAATCCATCTATCTGTATAGGGCTTTTGCTGTTGGATAGGTTTAAAATTGTCTACTGAATATGTGTCTATAGGACTCATTAATGTTTATGCTGAATATGTAGACTGGGCATTTCAAATGGACATACTTGTCTTTTGGCTTCAAGAGTTTGGGCCAAAGTTTGCTTTTTAACTGGCAGTGTGTAGCAGCATTTTTGGTACAGTTAGCGTGGCACCTATGGGAGCATAAAGCATTTCACTGCGCAGGTAAGGAATGTGCCCAAGTCTGTGCCCTTCACACACCCAGTGAAGATGCAGAGATCCGCAGAGCCATTCAGATTCACTTTGAGTCAGCAAAAGCCCTACGCTTGATTCAACAGAAAATTTCCTTACATACCTTTCTTCTCTTTAATTTTGACAAGATTTGTATGGTAGGTGTAAAAAAAGATCATAGTGAACTGTGCCATATTATTAACCCCTAAATCACCCTTTTTTGTCTTGTGTATCTTGATTTTTCTGTGTGCTTTATAGTGAAGCAGCCGACACGAGTCGTGTTCATAAAACAGCTTTTGAAAGTTGAGAGCACACCCTGGACAGCCGACTGTGCTTGCTTACCTTTGGTTCATGACTTAAAAATCGAGTACAGGTGATGACATCTTGGCAGTGTTAACAAAAAAGTAGTGTGTATTGTGCTATTTTTTTTTACTCTAGAAACTTAACCATTTGTAGAGAAAAAGGAAGTCAATTTTTCACACATTGAAGTTTCATTCTGACATAAAATTAGTGATAAATATTAATAGAATTCAAGCTTTATATTTTAGCCAACATAAATACTTTCAACAAACTCAGGTGGTGTATCAGGGAGACATTTTCTGGGTGTTTTTGTGTGTTTTCTGTCTTGAAAAAGAATGTATTCTAATGCATGGCTATCTCTCTGCAGGAGTTATTCCTGATGAGACTAAGGCTTTGTCTCTGTTGGCACCAGCTAACGCAGTGGCAGGTCTTCTGCCTGGTGGTGGACTTCTGCCAACCCCCAACCCCCTTACCCAGGTACTGCTCCTCATTCTTTCTGAGAAAATGTCCATGACACTAGTGAAGGCTTTTTAACTGCACAGGCAGACAGTTAGGAGCCATCCATTCACTTACAGTGCTTCGTTACTGGCATCTGTGCTGTCTAGAAACGTTACTTCAAATCTTAATTACATCACGTACAACATTGCAAAAACAAAATTCCAGGTGCAGCTGTTTCCCAGCCCTGAAAAACGAGGCATTCACTGAAATTGGCTGGCTATCCCATGCCAGTTAGACCTGTAGGAACGAAACATCTGGCCATGCTTATTTCTACGAAAGTGGCTGCTGCCAGGTCTCATGCTTTCGTGAATTCAAAGTTAGGACCTTCCTCATTCTAATTGATTATGGGAATAATTTGATTGAATTTACAGTAAGGATCCTGGGGTCCATAATTCATAAGCATAAGGACTCTGAAGATTCTTAACTGTACTACACGCACAATACAATAATGTCAGTACTGTGCTGCATAGATTTAAAAGAAAATCTGTGTACCCATTTAAAAAGTCAAAATTTTCTTTTTCTCAAACCACTGTTTGACACGGTTCAAAGATAACAAAAAAGCAAAAAAATACATGCATTGTAAATTGTAAGAAGTCAGAATTACCCATTAATGGCTGGCATGATGGAATACTGACTGCAAAGAATCACTGAAGAAAATGAAGTTAACCACTTGGTAAAGTTAGCAGTCCAGGAGAATCACCAGCATTTCTGTGTCTAGAATGAACAAAAATTAAGAAACAATAAGAAATCATATTCTAGATAATTACAGAATGCTTGAACTATCTGAACGTTAACCTGCCAGGACATATGCATGGCTTCTATAACTACAACTCTGAAGCATTTTATAGGAAGAAAGGAGACTCTGATAACTGGAAAGGTGGATACATTGCTTATTGTGATAGCATTCACAAAGCTACCTGAATTTGCTTGTTGGTTTAGGGGTTTGTGATGGTTCACTGAGAACTTCTTTAGAACTCAACAAAATCCATTTGAAATCAAATATTAAGGGAAATGGGGAGATAAACAACTGAAAGAGTTGGGGCATTGCCATACTTTAAACAAGATTTTAAAACCGGAGGTGTTAGAATGGTTTGTTCTGGTTTTTTAAAATGTACAGTGATGGCACAGTGGATAAGCAAGAAACAGACTGATGTCTGCTAAGCCTGAGAATTGAAGGAAGTCCTTCTGTGGGGGAAAGAGTGGAGACAAAGACTGCTGGGAAAACTGGCAAGCAGCTTGGCAGAAATGAGGTTTCGACCGTCTTCTTAACTTTTACAGCATAATAGGTTCACAGTGGGGATGTGACATTAATGTACAATGTGATGTGAAAAATTGAGGAGAGAGAATCGAGTCCCTTTCCCACAACTGTTGGTTGACTAGTCATAGAATTCTTAACAAAGGATATGTCAAAAATGTTCAAGATGATTTTTACTTCCTAAAATTAGAGTTTTTGTTATTTTTAAAGTTAAAGACAGAACGTTTCCTTCAAATACCAGAATTAGAGTGGACTGCAAAGCCAAGAAGACTTGGTTACCTCCTGACACAGACTGACCTGAGCTAGTTACTTGAACTGTCTGCCTGCCCCAGGCAGCTCTCCTGAAGCCCTTTACATGTCAGAGAGCATGCTGGCTTCAGAAGTTTCTTCACCTGGAAGTTCCTAAACCAATAAAATTATACAGTTCCATTCCTCCTGCAAAATAATCAGCACAAAGCACAGAACAGCTCCATTCTTTAAAGAAGAATTCAAACTATCAGCAACGACCTGAGAAAATTCTACACATCGGTAGGAGAGAGAAATAAAACAATGAAGGCTTTACCATCAAACCATTCAGTATTTCAGAAGTGACAAAAAATGTTTCGGTACAGGGGAAATTGGAACCAAGAAGTGGTTTAGCATTTGCATCTAATTATGGTTGTCCTAGTGAACCCATGATGGATTCCAAGGAAGTCAGAAAAAAAGAAATGAACCCTGTACCTTTCATGGTCACGTTAAATTGAAGCAAAGTGAATTTCCATTGAATGAGGACATGGATGAACAAATTGGAAAGAAGGGTAATGAGTGGAATAGTGTTGGGCCGAAGGAAATCACAAAAAGGAGTTCAGAAAAGGGAAAGCAATCTGGGGTTTATATGGATGAATGTAGTGAAATAGAATCTGCAACTCCAGGTGAAGAGGGACTTGGTGCAAGATTGAAACACACACCCACCTATGACCACTGGGACAATTTGTTTTGTTTGTTCATAAGGTATTGTTTCTTTCTCAGTTGAGGTCAGGAAAGGATAGAGAGGAAGGAAGGAGAGGAAAGCAAATTTTGGGTTGATAAAAAAAAAATAAAATTGATTTTTAAAAAAATCACCCAGAAGGTGCTTGTAACTAAAGCGATGTAAATACAAAGATTACTGAAAGGCACTAGACTTCTGAGTAGCTACAAGGGTAAAGGACAGTGCTGTTCAGGGCAGAGATGGGGACTGTTAGAAGTGAGGTCATGTAAGAAAGGACATTAAAGTAACACAAGTTGTTTTTAAGTCCCAGAAAACATAAATGCGTGTGTTCTGAGAGGCAGGGGCAGTAAGACATTCTTCCGTATAGTTATTTGTTACGACTGGACTTGTGATTTCAGTAGTGTGGGAAATTCAAGGTGAGAAAATGCCCTCTACCAGGGGAGGTAGCTCTGCTTCAGAGTGGCCTGCCACCTGCCACCCTACAGTGGCCATCACATCATTTGTATCCTTTTCAGTGGATGGTGCTTCTACCCCTGGGTTCTTGGCAAATGTTAACCCAATGGTTCCTTTGCAGACTATCATTGGCCAAGATAGTATGAAGAAACTTAGTTGTTATGTCTGTGACCTCGGTTTTCCAGCCTTGTGTGTATCAGAAGCAGGACTTGAACCCAGGTCTTTAGGCCCCAAGGCCAGCTGTCTGTAATACTGTGTTTTCTGTCTGATGTTTTCAGCCAATTGATTTTCTTTTCTCAAGGGAGGGTGGAGCTTGAATGAATCACAAAAGGCATCAACATTTATTTGAGAATCTTTGGGTTATGCTGTGGCAAACCTCAGAAAACAACTGTGCTGTTGAAGTGTCCTTATAAAAAATAAGTTATAACAACCACCAGAAATTTTTGTTACAGTTTTTCACAATATTTTTGCCAGAAATCATATTTCCAGCCCATAGAAGGACCTCGATTAAAAAATACTCTTTTACAAATTAACAAGTAAAGAGAATTGAATTTCCTTTGGTTGTGGGGAAAGAACATAGCAAGCATTTTGACTTGTTGGTAGGTCTTGGGATATTCTTTCCCTTCAAATGATGTTCAGTAGTTACAGTAAGGATTCTTGGTAGGGCTCTTTGAGTTGAGGGAAGATCCAACTAAATCCACCATAAAGATGATGAAACACTTGATTGGCAGAAAGTCTGAAAATTTGGAGCTGGCTGGGGCCTGAGAAGTCAGTCTACTCAGAAGAGCTGAGGCCAAGAGAATGGACGCAACTTGGGAAAATCGGCCTGATTCCCTCTCAAGCGTGAATCCTCTTGATAACTGGACATAAACCACATGTATTTGGAGGAATGAAGTGACTTTTTGATCAGAATTTATCCTTATTTTCTGCTGCATAATCTCAGTTTTCTTTTTTAAACTTTACCACTGGGTACAGATATTCTCCAGCAGTGAATCTGAGACGAGTTGTTTTGGGCAAACGTTTGTACCCAGTTGTTCAGCTCACCGTAATTGACCAGCTGACACACTTGTGGTGCCACGGTTGGCTTGTGTATGTTGAAGTCTCTAGACTCCTTTTTCTCCTTCACAGATCGGTGCTGTTCCTCTGGCTGCTTTGGGGGCCCCTGCTCTGGACCCTGCCCTTGCTGCTCTCGGGCTTCCTGGAGCAAACTTGAACTCTCAGGTAGAGCTTCCTTTTTTACTTTCTCTTTGTCCTGAATAATATTCTTCATTTGTGAAGGCCACGTTTCTGTGCCTGTGATAATTGTTGTTTAAAGAATTATAATCATGTCTTTTTCTCTTGGTGTAGCTATAATTGTTTTCTTCATGTACATTTGATATGATGAGGCCCAAGTGGCATTTGGGGTTATTGGTGTTGCCCACTCAGTATTGCAATGTTTATAGCTGCCAGTTTTGTCTAAATTTGGATAAGTAGTCTATGTGTCAGCAATTTGGGCTAGTCACAGAAAGCATTCACATTTACCATTGTGAAGGATGGCTTATGTATCCTAAGAGTGTAAGTTAATTTGGGCATATTCTTTCCTCTTTCACATATTGTTTTCTAAGACTGGGATGGAGGGGATGCAGATCCATCAGTTATCTTATAGGACCATTACTATCATGGAACTCTTGCTTCTCATGTAACATTAGTTAATGAACTTTGGGCTTTTAAATATATAAAACCTGTCCTTTTGTTCCATCCCTACCAACCCTTAGAGGCCACGCCCAGGAAACACGAGAACTTTGTCAAGTCAGAATGGTGTGGGCAGTAGTGTGATGGCCACTTTACATCCACTGACCCCCCCCAGGGGATGGGTTGAGCCTACAGTTATTAAAGAGATAGTATGTTCTCTTTTTTAAATGTCCTTTTTTCTTTTTACAGTCTCTTGCAGCAGATCAGTTACTAAAGCTAATGAGTACGGTGGATCCAAAGTAAGTTTTCTTTAATACAAATCAAAGTGTTACAAATGAGGAATATGCATGTTTAGGACACAGCTCCTTTTTGAATAATTTATGTAGCAAGTTAATTGACTGTTACATGGATTTTTATTTGAACTTAGAACGTGTCCAAAGAGATTTCCTAATTTTACCTGTGTGAATTCTCACTTGTCAACTATCTGTGTGCCATATATGGTTTCACAAGTTAAATACAGTTATTTTTACCAGCCCTGTGGACTCCCAAAGCATTTTAGGGGTTGGGGTTATTCAATTTAGTTGGGTGGCTTGGCCTTCAAGAATGCAGATAAGGTTTTGTGGGTGTGTGGGTGAGGCAGTTGGGTCGGCATTTACTTTGATTTCTGAAAATACCTGAGTCCTAATATTTGAGCAGATGACTGAGACTTTTTTGGTTCTCTGAATCATATGCATCATTTTATGTACTTGTACTGTGGCCCATTTGTGAAATGGGTGCTGAGAGCTTATTTCCAAAGGGTTTTTTAAGCCTCAGAAACTTCTGTTTACTGTCTAATGCAATGTCCTATTTCCCACTAAGTATGTTAGCAGAGGGGCAGTGTGACCCTAGGAACATCACTAGCTAGTCTTGGAGTCAGGATCCAGAAGGTTGAGATACTCAAATCTTGTTTTCAGAATGTAACTGACATATCTGTACTCATAAGGAAATTTCTGCAGAGGGAATGAACATTGATCAAGGGGTCCCAAAAGTCAGTATCAGGCTGCACTAAGACTTTTGGGACACTTTGTGAGTCAGGTGTGGTCAAACTCCAAGGCATTATTCTTTAGTTTCCTTTTCAGTCTTTTGGATACCCTGATTCTCTCCCAGTGGTTTCAGGATGGCTATGGGTCCTGTCACCCACCATAAAAATATGGTAGCTTTCATCATTTCTTGGAACCTTAAATCATTTTAACACATTAATCAGTAAACATTAATTTATTAAATGCCTTTTATGTGCCTGGCAGCATACTAAAGCTCTGGGCTTACAAATGCAAAAAAGAAAGAAAGAAATGTCCCTGCTCTCTAATGGGGAAGCCAGCACACAAAAGGAAGCTTGAAGGTAGGAGAGCATCCTGATGGAGTCAGTCAGAAAAGTCGCCAGGGAGATAAGCCAGGTGAGAAAGGAGGAAGTGTCTAGTGAGGCCTGCTTAGCTGGTGCTGGGCACTGCTCTCAGGCTCCCCAGGGGTGTGGCATTTCTTTGAAGGCATTGGAGCCTTGCATGCTCCAGCTCTGTTCTTGAGTAGACTTTGTATCATTATAGATAATATAAAATATTATATAGACAAATAAATATTATTATGAATAATATAAAAGGAGGAGGATGGCTCTGATTTTTTAAAATACAAAGATCTGGTCTGAAATCCTATTTTTAAAGTGCACACTAGAACTGACCTCTTTGATTGATTTCAGGTTGAATCATGTAGCTGCAGGTCTCGTTTCACCAAGTCTAAAATCAGATACCTCTAGTAAAGAAATAGAGGAGGCAATGAAAAGAGTGAGAGAAGCGCAGTCACTAATTTCCGCTGCCATCGAGCCAGGTAAATCCTGATTTTTCATGTGTTCATGGTTATGTCTCCTCTTCTTAATCATTCTATCCGAGTGTCCAGTAGACTTAAATGCATTTGAAACAAGGAGTATTTGCGGTTTGGGGCAGCTTGGTGGCACCAAAGTGCACAGAGTTCTGTTCTGAGGTCTTTCTGAGTTCAAATCCAGTTTCAGACACTGGTGCTACTGGTTAAGCCAAAGCATCTAGCAGAGAACATTCTGAGTCTGCAAATTTGCAAATATTTTACTAATACGTGAAGAAATGAATAGTAGTAACCAGACATTTGGGTTTGTCCTTTCTGGCTTATGAGACATATATAACCCTGGCTTTAATCTGAGAAGGGAGTTAGGGATGTCCAGCATTACTGAGAAGCAATCATCTGGAATGTTCTTTGAGGCATCTTTTTTTTTGTAGACTATAATGCAGTGGAAAAACCAGTCTTTGCAGTATATTAACTTATTGAAAAGTGAAAAGATGAGTAAAAACTGAAGACTTGGCTGAGCCCATGGATGGAAAGGCCTTGGCAGGGCCATATAAGTTTGGAAGGATCCTTAGAGTTTTCTTGTGGGTACCTCTCATTTTAATGATAAAAATAGAACCTTAGAAAGGGGTGTGTTTCTAGAGTCCCAGGCCAAATCTTTGAGCTCCAACTTCAGGGCTCTCTCATGAAGAGGATTACCTTGAAAAAGGCCTCACACTTATTAGGTACCTCATAGCTATTTCTTGGATTGAACTAGAATTCTGCCATCATAGATGCTAAAGAGAAGGAGCCCACTGTAGCCATTTGGGATTAGACATGAGAAGGAGAAAGAGAGGCTTCTTTGAGCGTGAAAGTCTTTCTCAACCCCTTTGAGGGATCCCTTCCTGTAGGAAAGGATGTAAGAAGAAAAGATGATGGTTCTGAGATGGTGAACATTGTGAAGAGAAGACCTTGAAATCGGGGAGCTTGATGGGTAGTGGAATTTGTCCCTTGAACGGCCAGTCTCATAAAATGATACTTGTCCTGAGCTCAGGGGCTTATTACTAAAATTCTCTTTTATGAAGAGAAATCAATCCTGCTTCAGAAAACTGAATTCTAAGTGCCAGTAAGAGGGGAGATAGAGAAGTTACAATAAGAAAATGGCTGTTGTTAAAGATACTGTCTCCAAGGAGTTGATGTGTTATGATGCTGTCCAACATACTTGGAAACCCAGGCATTTTTTTTTCCCTTTTATTTTCAGATAAGAAAGAAGAAAAGCGGAGGCATTCAAGGTCACGGTCACGTTCCAGGAGGAGGAGGACTCCTTCGTCTTCCAGGCATAGGTTAGAGCACTATGTCCCATCTGTAACTGCCTTGTCCGAATGTTCTTTCGTGTGTCACACACTTTTTGGGTACCTTGCTGGGCATTGGTCAGTTTTGACCAGAAAAGTAATGCAGACTGGAGGCTGCTTATACAGACTGGAGGCAATGGTCTGTTTCACAAGAGTGAAAGCAGTATGAACATAACCTCACTGTCTCGTCTCTTGAGCCACCATAAGCATCTTAAACTTAGTAGGTTTGAAACTGAACTCACTGAGCACTAGTCCTTCCCATTTTGTTGGCTTCCCCCACTTACCATTTCATTGACATGTTTGCCTTTATGCATTTGTGTGCTATCTCCTCTTTTCTACTTGGAAGTCTTTAATCACCTTCATCATTGTTAAGCGTGGTGGACTCTTATTAGTGACCCTGTGCACCATATTGTCCATGGAGTTTTCTTGGCAGAGATACTGGAGTGGTTTGCCATCTTCTCCAGTGGGTTAAGGCAAACAGAGGTTAAGTGATTTGCCCCGAGTCACACAGCTACTAGGTGTCTGAGGCTGCATTTGAACTCCCGCTTTCCCTGATTCCAGACCCAGCAGTCTGTCCTCTGGGCTCCCTCCCCACTACATCCCACCTTCTGCACCGGTGGCAAAATGATTTTCCTAAACTTCACCCTTCTCAGTGGTCTCAAATGGCTCCCTGTCACAACTTCTCTCTTGGGTACTTTTCTAGTCCTGCCTTTTCTCTTTTAGTCTTGTTACCATTGACTCCCCACCATGGGCTTTATCTTCCCACCTCAATTGTGTGACCCATGATCCTCTGTTTTGATTTGTACCAGTTGTCCCTGGGCCGTTCTCATTCTGTCCTCCCCACCCAACCCCCCAGACAGACACCAAGCAGCCAACGCTGGAGCACATTGGCACTCGGCCTTCTTTTCAGAATCCCTGCAAGTGGACAGTGAACAGTTACTGACCACTCTTGTCTTTGTGTGGGATTCCCTTCATCTGCCATGAAACAAAGTCTAGTTTGCTTTTGCCTTTTATTGATGAGGTGCTGTTATTTATATAATTGCTTGCTTCCTTGGATATTTGAAAACTTTATTTAATAATAGATTCTAGAATTTTGCCAGGCTAACTCTAATCTTATGATGACTTTTTTCAAAGCTGAAAGAGTCCACCAACAAAGACTGAGCGGGAATGGCATGGTTAGACAAGAGTTGGATTTTAAAAACCAAGCCCAGTAAGATTTGAGCACACTTTGTACCTCAGTCAAATAGCTCTCTGGCTCCTTTACTAAGTGGCACAGTTCCTGACCTAGAATATTGAGCTCTGTTCTGGGAGGGACAGGGACAAGCTAGGGCTTGACTGGAGGCCATGCCCTCTCTGCTCCCTTTCCAGCTGCCTGCAGGCTTTGAAGTGCTGCAGACTCCGAGCTCTGGGCTGCGGAGAAGTGTATAGTTCAGGGAAGTTCCAAGGGATCACAGCTATCTGGAAGCAGAAGATAATTGCTTTCAGAGGGGAATTTTGTAAAGAAAGTTCCTGTTTTATAATGGGTGGGGCTAGGATGCCCCTGAACCTTTCTGTAAAGTCGCCTCTTGTTCAGTTACATTGATCTCCACATTCAGTATCTAGCCAGGTACTGAGCTGAATCCTTATCTGAGCACGTTGGAGTTGTCCTCATTTAAAAAAAGGTAGAATTCTCTGACCTAACCGCTCCTGTTTTAGCTAAGTACTGTATAAAATTTATATTTTTGTCATTATGTTGGCACTTAAATATAAACCCTGAGTGGGATTTCTTGAACTGATAGTAACTTTGTAGCTTCTTTCCTCTTAGACGATCGAGAAGCAGATCCAGAAGAAGATCACATTCTAAGTCAAGAAGTAGGCGACGATCCAAAAGTCCACGCCGGAGAAGATCTCATTCTAGAGAGCGAGGTCGAAGATCCAGGAGCACGTCAAAAACCAGGTATGGCACACACACCTCAAGGTCCCAGTGCCCAAGCTTTGTATCGCCTCATATGCTTCCCTGTGATAGAAGAAAAGACTGATAGCAAATCCACTTGTGCCTTGTTGGCATGGACTGGTGGAGATGAGATGGGAGGCATGGCCAGCAGCCTCCTGGGTAAAGGCACCTGTGGTTCTCTGCGTAAGAGGAAAGGCCATTTTCTTTATGTCTCTGAGGCCACCTCAGCGCTCTTGGCACCCTCTCCACTCTCATCCAGCCCTTCTGGGGTTAACAGGGCACGTTGAGGAATGAGCCAGCCCTCCCATTGGTAGCATAGAAGAAAGGGGGGCAGGCCCATAGACCACACAAGGATCAGTCCACTTCTGCCTGGTCCACTTGATTCCCCTCAGGTTTTTTGAAAGGGACCTGCATGATTGTGGTCTTTCATTGTTTTGAGATGATTTATAAATTCAGCGTAAATCGATAAAGAGCTGACTTGGAGCATCAGAGTGCCCCCCCCCCCCAGTGCTCGGCGCCTCATGGCTGCTTCATAAAGTTTGGAATGAGGGGGCAAAGCTTTGGCTTTGGGGTCCTGAGCGAAGAAGTCAGAGAAGCTTTAGCCTTTAGGTGCTCAAGTACCCAGCACACTGTGTTGGCTCTGAGTGTTCTCACAAACAGTTTTAGGTCATTGGGGGAGGGAAGCGATTTTGCTATGGAAACAAACATTCCCATCATCATGATAGAATACAATGAGAAGATGGATTTTTAAAGAAACCTCCCCTCCACCTGCAGGTGCTGTCGTCTCCTCACATGCCCCATAAAGAGAATGTTAGGGGGTTTTCTGTCTGATGTGCCTTAAGAGGCATGTGCACATTAGATTGATGGAAACTTTTAAAACGAATCTGTTTTATCCTCATTTTAGAGACAAAAAGAAAGAAGAAAAAGAAAAGAAGCGTTCTAAAACGCCCCCCAAAAGCTACAGTACGGCACGGCGGTCGCGGAGCACTAGCCGGTGAGTTGAACAGTGTTGGTGATCTCTCCCCAATCTGAGTAGCTCCTCACTGTGCGCAGTGCTGGCTAGACTAGTATCATGTAAGCAAGGCTGCATGGAAGTTGGATTCTTTTGGGTGAGTGTTGTTGCCTTGCCCTTGATTCCCTCCTTGGGCTCTTTGACCTCTGCAGTAGTAGGCCTGAATGCCTGCCCTTCGGCCCTTTACTCCTGGGCTTCCCTCCCCTGGCCCGGGACACTGTGTGTTCACTCCTCATCTTCCTCTGCTTCCATGGCCCAAGGATTAGGCAGGCTTTGTTATTTTGGGCCAGGCTCTTGACCTCACTGGGCCTTAGTTTTTTCATCTCTAACATGGCAGCATTGCAAATTCTGTGTGTCTAAAATAGAACTTATCCTCTTGACCTAGAACCTACCCCTCTGCTTTATATGAGGCTATTTGTTTCAAGGGTACATGGTCCTTCTCATCCCCTAGGTTCAAAGAAGCCTTTGCCAGCTTGGCCTCTCCCTAGGTCCTGCCCATTTTGGTTCCTAAGGATGCCCTTGGCACATGCGAATCCACTTGTCATTCTGCTGCCCAGAAGGCCTCTGTGGCTTCGGCCGAGTCCTGGCAGGCTGCCTGACTCTTTTTCTCACCTCCACTTCACAAGCCCCTGAGCCATGGCCTCAGGAATGCTTTTTTTCTCCCCAGTCCCCTCAGAAATGGTTGATTGTGGGCTGGCACTGTATTTGCCTTCATGGTTAGAAGCTCTTTTATGTCTCAGCACCTGCCAAGAGCCTGCGACTCAGTAGTTGCTGATGTGCTAGCTTCCCCTGCCATATCTTGGTAGACAGTTTGTTATAATACAAGGTTGGGGGAGGAGGGGTCTCAATGGGGGTGGCCCACTGATAGCCTCCTGGCCTGCCCTGTGTTGATGGACTTTCTTGGCTATTTTACGAACGTTGATCTGTCAGTTAGCTTTCCGCAAACTCCAAGACCCAATGTCTTTTGTGTAACCTGGACAACTCATCCAACCTCTCTGAGCCTCAGTTTCTTGATCTGTAAATTGTAATAATATCTGTAGTATCTTAATTTGGAGATGATCAAATGAAAATATCTGTGCTTTTCAAACCTTAAAGCATGGTATGTGGTGGAGTGTCGTATTGTTTTTTTTTATAATGAGATCATTTGATCTTATGGCATCAGTATATTGACCCTGCAGATAGTGGGCTTTTAGACTGGAGTAACTTGCCACTGCGGGCAGGAGTCACAGCAGGCAAACATTTGGGCTCCCTTCTTGGACGCACATGACAAGAATGGATGCTTGAAGTTGCCTTGCAAAAGTGGGTGGGTGGCAGCTCTGGGCAGACTGTGCTTGATGCTGGGATGTTGTCTTGAGTTCACCAGACAGCTGGGGGACAGGGAAGTAGGTGTCGTAATTGTCAGAGTGGTTCTGTACGAAGCGAGAAGTGTCATTAAAAATTAAAGCATTGAGGAGATCTAACTAGTCAAGGATGGACCTAGGACTGCAGAACCTGGGCACATGCCAGCTGGGCGTGTGTGCTCCATGGCAGATGAGAGCAGAGACCTGCATGCCTCATGCTTGGTTACATTTTGCAGACCTTTGGTGACCAAACATTTGGACAGTGACCAAAAAAAAAAAAAGTGTGGTCCCAGTCTGGCGCTGGGGAGAAGTGCTCCTGCCCTAGTTTTGTGACAGTGCTCAGGACCTGAATGCTGATTTAACTGAGGAAATGGTGCCCTGCCTCTTTGGTCCCAGCAGGTATATCTGGTGGCAACATGGCTCAGTAGCTTCTCTGTAATGGGACCAATCTGCCCCTGAATTGGAAATCTTTTGCCTTCAAGTCCCCCTGCCAGGTAATGGAGGATAAATTTATTCTACCACGACCTATGCCATTTTTTGATGATTTTTCTTGAGAGTATACATTCCTTAGGGCATCACTCTCTTCCCTACTTAAGTTCAGGTTTTGTATTGGGCACAAACATTTCAGGACTGAAGATGGATAGAAAGAGTATTAACAGGTGGAAGAATCCTGAAGGAGAGCGCACTTCTTGCAGCTGAGCCTTGAAACAATTGTATTCTAAGAGGTCATGGTCTTGAAGGCAAGAGATAAAATACGCATCCTTTGGAGACCAGCAGAGTTGGTATTTTATGCCAGTGTCAGAGTCATGCCTGGTTTTAGGAAGATCCCTATGTGGACAGTGGCTTAAAAGGTGAACAAGTGTAAAAATGAGGCCACAGATTTGCTCAACACTTGGACGTAGTTCAAGAACAGAAAGAAGTGATGGCTGAATTGGCACAGGGAACTACACATGGAGGGAAGGTGGAAGGGGATCTGAGGAAGAGACAAGTTCCATGTTGGATGTGTTGGTGTAAGATCCTGAAATGATGCACACTTGGTGGTGTCTGGCAGATAATGTGGGCCTAGAGTTCAAGAGAGAGCTGAGGAGTTAGGAACCTCCTGGGTAGAAGTGAACCCCAGGAGGTTGGTGAGGAGGAGTGGCCCACGGATGAGGACTCACCACAGGGAAGAAGACCTCTCAGTCAGGAGAGGTGTCGCCCTCTTCCACATGCTCATCTTTGGGGACACAGCTGTCGTGTGCCAGAGATCTTAGCTGATCGTTGAATCTCACCAGTGTCTTGGTTGCCTTGCTCTGAGTGTGTTCCCGATGGTCACTGTCTTCTCCAGATGTCCCCCTGTTGTCAGCACATCATCCCTACGTCACACTCCAGGATGCCATTGTTAACTCAGGGATCTTGCAAGCCACTGAAACCTACCACCCGCCATCCTGACTTAGGAAATGGAATGTTTCTCAAACCAAGCGTGAGATTTTGCCCTTATTGCCATTACTTAATAGAAATCAACCTGAAAACCAAATAAGTACTAATGACATTACACATTAGAGAAAAGGACTCATTTGAGAAATGATTTGTTCAGATATTGGCAAAATGGAATGGTTATTGAAGTTAATCAAAGGGCCCTAGCATTAGGGCATAAAGGGTCCCTTTAAAGGTCATCAAGTCCAACATTCCCATTTTACAGATGAGGAGACAAAGTCCCAGAGAGGTTGTGACTCACCCCAGATCACACAGGTAGTAAATAACACCTGGAGTCAAACCCCAGTTTTCTGTGGTTATCCTTTACCCCACCAGTTTTGTAAAGAGCTGTTGTGATCCACAACAAAAGCCAGAAGGGGGGGGGGGGAGTACATTGAGTTCAGTCCTCTTGGGTCCCATTGCATGAACTTAAGGGGAGGCCTTAGAGAAGCTGCTGGAACCACTTGAGGAACTCCTGCGGAGTGGGGAGGGGTTGGGTTCTGGCCTAGCCTGGCCTGGATGGGCGGGCAGGGAGCCACAAAGGGAGGCAGGCCCAGTAGCAGTTCTGGACCCTCCATCATTGGTCCTTGGGTCTGGCGAAGAGTTCAGAATGAATCCTGTCAGACTGGAAAAGTTGACTTTTTTTTTTCTGTCTTTAAAGGGAAATGATGCCCCCCTCACAGCTATGTCACATAATGACCCTTAATGACATGAAAGCTCCTTTAGATAGGTTGATATTTTTGAAGTGTTACTTTCACCTCTTTGGCCTAAGGTTCAAAGCTATTTCCAATTAAGCTCCATTTATGAATTCACATTCTGGCATTTTAATAGCTATCTGATCGCCTTCTGTTTGCCTCAGTTTCCTGTCTCCCAAGATGGTTGTGAGGATCAAATGAGAGAATTGCTGTAAAGGCATTTAGCCCAGATCCTGTAGAACTGTTACGAGAGGAGAGTTTCTCCTCGCCGTTAGTTCCTTGTGGTTTTCTTTAGACTGGCAGTGCCAGCGCTCAGTAACCATTTGGCTGTCGGTAGTAGTATTGATGTTGTGCTTCTAAATCTTTTCAGAATAAAGGATGATGAAGGATGTTTGGGGTCAAGAAGGAAAAGAGGGCAGTGGGCAGAGTGCCAAAAAGGAGACTTGGATAAGACACTGGAAACAGCTTTCATGTTTAGGAGACAAAGGAAAAAGAGAGGTTATCCTGGGTCAGTCGTGTGTCCTGGTGCCCAGGGTTTCCTAAAGGCCACCTATCCTTTTGTCCGTGCAGGGAGAGGCGGCGCAGGAGAAGCCGGAGTGCAACAAGGTCCCCCAAAAAGCCCCGCTCTCCGAAGAGGAAGCCGTCCAGGTCGCCCTCACCCAGAAGGTGAGAAAGTGCATATTGGGGGGGAGGGGAGGGTTACCCTGCCTGAGAGGCACAGCCTTAGAGCACATCCTTAGACGGGCATCAGCTGCTTTGTCATAACCCTTACTCTACCTGTCATTCTAGGCACAAAAAAGAGAAGAAGAAAGATAAGGACAAAGAGAGGCGAGATGAGCGAGAACGCTCAACCAGCAAGAAAAAGAAAAGCAAAGAGAAAGAGAAAGAACGGGAAAGAAAATCAGAGAGCGATAAAGACGTCAAAGTATGTCTAGGGTGTGGTTGGGGAGGGGGGCGGTGCACCCACACCTGGCGTGGGCAGGGCCTTCCTGTACAGAGTTTGACTTGGCTTGTCCTTCTCGGCAAAGCAGGTGACAAGAGATTACGATGAAGAAGAACAGGGCTACGACAGCGAGAAAGAGAAAAAGGAGGACAAGAGAGCCCCCGAAGCAGGCTCCCCCAGGGCCAAGGAGCCGCCTGTAGAGAAGGGCAGCGGGGATTCTCTGAGAGAGTCCAAGGTGAATGGGGATGACCACCATGAGGAAGACATGGACATGAGCGACTGAGGGGCTTTGGCGTCCTCCTCCCCTCCCCTGGCAAGCTCCTGATCCTCCTAGTTCACGGCCGCGGTGCCTCCGTGGGATTCGTAGCCGAGTGGCCTCACGGTGCGGGGCCGCCGGCGGCCACAAGAGTGACCAGCTGCATGCATCTCCAGCGGGCATGGATTGTGGGTGTTGTGTGATCTCCTCCTTTATTAAATAAGCTCACGTAGACGACTTGTAGAGTTTGATTCCTTACAGTCCTAGAGCCGTATAGGGAACGCACTGATTGCATGTTATTGTGGCAGGAATGTCCTCAACGTTTCTTCAAGTCTACATCATAGACTGGAGTCTGCTTAGGGCCTTCAGTGGGGGCGACATGACAAAATTAACATTCATCGGTAACATCGAGAATCTCCTAGGAGCCTTGTGGCTAATTTTTTTTTTTCCTGTGCGTTTGGTTTGGCTTTCAAAGGTTAAAGATGCACTAGACTTTTTTTTAATCATTAGGCTTTTTTTAAGTTTCTCCCTTTCATTCCCCTCTCTCCCCCAAAAAAATTAAAATGGAGTTCTACACTTTTCCATAACATCTACCTTGGGAGTTGAGATTTCTTGTAATATTAATTTATCAGTGCCCATCTTTGACACTTAGCTTGCACCGATTTCCATTCATAGCACTGTACAGTTTTTGTTTTTCTTCTGGTTCTTACGTTTTGAACTCGATGTTGTGGGGGGAAGGTAGTGCATTTTTAATTGACATTTGTATGCTTTTAAAACAATTATCCTTGATAATGTCCTTTTTCTTTGATCTCAAGTTGTATAAACTAATTTGTGTTAACTGTCCCTGCAGTAGTAAACTCACACACAGTGACTCCAGGTTATAATGCATAGTTAGGCAAGCTGTTTTCTTAGTTACCCAGTTCCAGAGCTTTTACTTTTGTGCAGATTAAAACAGAAGTAGGCGACATACAGTCTGTGCCATGTTGATGTACAGTTTCTGAAATTGTTTTACAAGACTTTGATAATAAAACCCTGAAACTTAAGCTCATGTTCCTGTAAAACTGTACTTGTATTTATTTACACTTTTGAATGTATGAAATTTTACCTCATCTACAGAATCTGCTTTTTCCCTCCATGTATTTAAGCAAGGTACCAACATGGCCATGTTTACGTCTATCAAGATTTAGAAGAAGGCATTGTAAAACTCAGTTCTTTTACATGAGGTTTTTCCTCCATTTTCTGGTCTTTTTTTTCCTGGTGGGAGGGGGTTGAAAGAATGGTGAGCTTTAATTGACTGTAGTCCATTAAGAAACAGCCCTATCCATGTGAGAACATTCTATATTTTCAACAAAATCTAAACATTTGCCTTTTCTGGAATGGTATTAACTGCTTAGTGTCCAGGGTGTGTATCTATTGAGTGGTTCCCTGCATTATTGTTTGTTCAGGTGGCTGGCAGGAGAATAGGAGAAAAGACTTGGTGCTTTTAGATTTTTAACCAAGTCAATCTCAAAATTGTTTTTAGCTGCCTTTTTATCACAGGCATTTTACAGTTTGCCATCTATAAAAGCAGTAGCATTTTTAGAGTTTACAGAATGTAACTTTTTAAAAAAATTTTGCCTATACAGTATAAAGTTAGTGAGTTGGTAAATGAAGGGGTCCTAAGTAATCACTGCTTTTAAAAACAGATAAAACTGTTAAATGGCTTTTTAAGGTGAAGATTTCAGTCTTATTAAATCCTTATTCCATATGGAAACAAGGTCCATCCAGAAACGTTGTTACAGCATCCAATGAAAGGAAGAAAAGGCTGTGACCAAGGAAGAACCTGCTTACAAACATGGCCAGCGGTTCTGACGTGTGCTGCAGCGACTGGCGGACTGGATAGTCACACAAGGGCAGGGCTGGGAGGGGCCTCCCTCCCTAGACACAGATTCAGATACCCAGGGGAAATCAAGTGAAACTGCCTCCACGCTGAGCTTTGTTCTGTATTTGGTAGTAAAAAGAAGAAATGATTTAATAATAAACTGGTTTTATTAGAAAAATGTTTGCGTTGTTACACGTTATTTAACCTTGCTGGTTAATGTGGCTGGAGCAACGGGGTCTGAAGTCAGCAAGACCCGAGTTCAAATCCAGCCCTAGACATACCACTGAACTGGCCTGCCTCAGTTTCCTCACTTATACAAAGGGATAAGAATAACAAGGACTCATTCCTGGGTTGTGAGATGAGTTTATAAACGAAGTAGTACAATGCCTGTCATACAACATGTTTAATCAAGTAATTTGATGATTAAGTAAAGCTGGCAGGGAGAACTGTCTGGAGTTCGGGTCAGCAAGATGCCTCAGTTTGCTTCCTCCCTGACTTCTTCTGGGCCTCTCTTACCCTCAATTTCAGTCCACATTAACAATGTTAAATCCAACACTAATATTTTTTACTCTCAATCATTGCATGGAGAGGATGGAGCTACTCCTTCAGGTTTTGTGATTATTTTTTTTTTAAATGCCAGTGAAGCTCTAATGGGTTCCACCAAGCTGGAAAGGCTTCAGATCCAGTCCAGTCTGGAGTTTAATTCTGGACACTTATGTTTGTGAGAAGAGCCGTGATTGATAAGAGATAGTTTACGGTGAGTCTACTAAGACTGCCTAGATCCTGGGTTGAAAACATCTTATGCTGTCCTTTGAGGGAAGCTGACCTAGGACTCTGAAATGGGCTTCTCTAGATAGGCCAATTATGAAGTTCAGACCATGTGACAACTTGAACTAGTACCTAATCCATATTGGTATGTATGCAGGGATCAATTTTTTTTAATGTGTTTGCTTTCAAAGTATTAATTATAGCTATCCCTACGTCTGCCTCTAGCTGACAATTAAGTATCTCTTTAGAAGAGCTGGTTTTCTTCCTTTGCTGCTCTGGCACCTATAATGGTTAGCATAGGCCTAGCTGAATATTCTGCTTATTCATCTGATGAGAGAGTAAAATAGAGAATATAAAAGAGCAAAATCTTCAGGATTCACAAGGGGAAAGGAACTGAAATCACTGGAAAATTTAGGATTTTATTTATAATAACCAAAAGAAATGTCCTTGTATAAATGCTGCAGAGGGAGAGTGAGACATGAGTCCTTTCCATAACATTTTTTCACTTTAAAAGAAACAAAAAGTGGCTGGGTCCCCCAGTGCACATTTTTCAAAATCACAGAATATTTGCATTTACAAAAAAACTGAAGATGACACCTTATTACCAGAACTAAATAGCTGCATTTCTTCATGCTGACAAGCTGAAAGGTAGGCTAGCACATGAGTAACATAAATGGTAAAAGGCCTTGAGGACTGCTAAGGATCTGGGGTCACTGGATGTTGGAAGCACAGGAAGAATATAAATCAGCATTAAAGGAAATTTAACAAACCTTAGGAACAAGGTAACAAGCTCTCTACATGAAGAGTGCAAACTTAAAGCAGGGAAAGCACTAGGGCTGGAAACGACACACCCGTGAGTCACAAATGACTTCAAAGCACTTCCCACCATGTGAAAAGTGCGCGAAGATGACCAACAGGAGGCTGGTTGAGAGCATTTTCTACTCTGGCTCCAAAGATTGCTTTCCCACATTTTATCGTCACTAATGTAGTTAGGGATGTACAATGGTGCGGCCAAAACCGATTACGCAAATTTGCTATAATGCTGGACAACGTATTGAAGTCTCAGCATATGTAAATGAATGAAGTCTGTTAGATTTCTACCTTGAAAACTGCAATGACATTTTCTAAAGAATTTTTTAAAAACTTTTAATAGTGACTTAGAATCTTAAAAATTTCATTTTACAAAAGATCATTTGTAGACTAGACTTGGCAGATTCCTAGTAGGTAGTTCTTCGGCAAAATCCTTTTATTGGGTTTTATTTTTATTATTGCCATGAAATCGGTGGGTGATGAAAAGATGTCCTAGCAGCCAAAGCCTCCCCACCTTTGCAAAGTTTGTGATCATCCTTAACAACAGCTTCAAAGGTCAAGGACGCTGGGGAGGGGGTGGGGAGAGGAGAGGTGGCCCAGGCTCAGGACAGGGAGACATTGAACAGGTGAGCTGATATGACAAGCACACACAGCAGGTGCGGACAGCTGCTTCTTTCCATCTCCCTCTCATGCAGACAAAGGATAGATATTTTCTTACCGTCCGTTTCTCCTCAGTTCATACCAAACCACAGCCACTGGCAAGAGAAAACTGAACTTGGCATTACCATGGGCGTAAAAGGCTACTACCCTGCCCAACAACTCATCACGTTAAGATCGTGCTGAGCAGTGTCCCATCTCCTGTCCTTTTTTTTTAAATCTGCAACATCACCGGATGCAAGACAGTGCGCTCCAGCAGAAGGCAATGAATCCACCGATTCGAACAGCGATCCCAGCGAGCTCTATCTATCTATCCTGACTGTCCTCGGGCTCTCTCTTCGCCTTCCCCAACGTCCTCCACCCAGACCGAATTTGTATGTAACCTACGTAGCTCAGAGGGAAAAGAAATAAGCTGGTATCTGTTATTCTTAATAACTGGTCTTGGAATCCTATCTCCAAGGGAAGATCCTAGCTGACCTCCCTGCTTTCTAGAAGGGTGCATCTCTGATGCCAGAAATGCTCCCTTGTACCAGTCCTGATGTGAGACTGCATTAAGGTCATGATTCCAGTGTAGGCTCGTTGCTGGTTAGTGTATCTGTGTATGCGTCACTAAGACTTCCACCCCCGATTCCTGTGGATACTGTCAGATGGAAGCACACCTTTAATACCTTGAAGAGGGTGACGATCAGTCAGCCCTTATTATTTCTACGAAATGCTGCACACAGTAGGGGCAGAATATTTTCTGGTAAAAAACAGCTTGTGAATATTCCCTTCCAGCATTATGTAAACAGCAAATCCTAGTTTTAAAATGCTCAGTAGCATTTTAAAAACAAACTGTCCTATGAGAAAAGAAATATAGTGTTTGGATAATTTCCCCTGAAACAATACTTATCTGATAAACTAATTTAAAAATCACATTCCTGAAAATCTGTGAAATACTGTGAAAAGTTTATTTGCATCAGAGTTGATTCCTAATAGTTGCCACTGGAAGAGGTATGGGGGCATCTGTTCGTCCTTTGTGACTGGGGAGATGACAACACAGTGGAGCAGAACATGTGTTTCTTAAAAAGTACAAATGTGTGCAAAAAAAAATTCTAAGTGCAAAAATATTCAGTAGTTTTTCTACCTCCAGTGCACCCCCATCAAATATTCCCAGCTTTCAGGAGACACTGACCAAGCCCACACTGTGATTGGATGACATGTGATTCCTCCCTCCCCCCAATAAATTATATGACTTACGTAAGACTCTACAAACTAAGCACGGGAAACTAAAATCGCCCACTTGCCTGCTCCCCCTCCCCGGTGGGGGACCTTGAAGAGACAAGATGATTCCCAGCACAAGTCAGTAAATGCTGAAAGGGAGACAAGCTGAGAAATCAGCTTTTCTTCCTTCAATAAAGCAGGACTACAATTAACGCCCATTCCCCAAGGTCTAAGAAGCCACGTACAACAATAATTATAATTTTAAAAATTTAACCATGAATACTTTTCTGCACTATAAAAATTATTTCCTTTCTTAATATTAAAACATGAACATATATGCAAAGTCATATACACTGATATGGAGAAAGCAGCCTTAGAGATCCTTTTAGAAACTTTCCTCGTAACAGTGTTGCTTCTGACTTCCTAATCAATGCCATAACCCTGCTCTGTAAACATCAGCTTCCTGTGGAACCCTGTGGATCGCTGCGGAAACAACAGAACACACTCAGCTTCTGCTTCGACACCTTCCACGCTAGCGGACTACGACACAGGCTCGCCAAGGCTGTGCAGCTGTTTTGGTCCAGTGTTTGGTTTTTGCAGAGATCCTCTTGGAATAAAAGGCTAACCTCAGGATAGTCTGAAATTAGCCAGTCTGATTTTGTAACAATCAGATGACTTGTTTTGGAAATCCTGACAAACGTATTTCATGATCCCAACGGTAGAGATGAACACCTTGGTAAAGGAACACATTCCAATTGATTCCAATTCATGTGGGCCTCCTGAAAGAGGCTGAAGGACATGTTTATATAAATCGCATCACTCACAGCTGCATCCTCTAATATATACTGCACACTGTATGACTGTCAGACAGAATTCTTACTAATTTATTCAACTTTGGACCTTCAAACCAACTTGGAATAATAAAACAGGAAAGATTTAAAATGCAAAACTGAGAATCCATGATTTGAACACCTGGAGACAAAATAAATAAATATGTTTTCCTTTCAGTGGCTTAAGAAGAAAAAAGAAGAACCTTAAGTGTACATTTCTAGAATTTAACAAATGAATCTTGTACATCGTATGAAACACTGATACCCTATATTCAAAGTGTCTGATATAAATATGGGGATATATTTTCAGAGTTTTAGGTTTGTGGGTTTTTTTCCTTTTTTAAGACTGCAGACACTTCTAAGTTTACCCTTCACCCATCCCAGCCACAAACAAGGCCACCAGACTGATGGGCACTGAATGGGGAGCCAATTTCAAAAAACTTGTGAATTCCTTTTTTTGAAAGTGCGAGAATTTGTCAGATGAACGTTTGTCAGCATGCTAACCAATACTTATCATGAACATAGATTAGAAAAGAAAATTAAAGACTCTATGGCAGAAAGATCAGTAAGAAACATTCTCCACTTGAGAACTCTGATAAAAACACGGATAGCACCACACGGGAGTCGCACTAAGGTGCTGAAAGGAGGTACCATGTTCCCTGCAGAGCGAATGCTAGTTCTGAAATGTATTGCAATGGGAAAATGCAACTGTCTAATGGTCACCGTTTGGGTCGTTCATCTACAGAAAACTGCATCCCTTCCAGTTCATCGTGTTCACTCAACTATATATAATGTGAAATACCTTACAATGGATGAAAACCAAGCTCGAAGGATATCTGCCATCTTGGACAGAAGGTGACAAGTTTAAAAGGACTTCGATCTCTATTAAGACATCTCATTTTTTAAAACGTTAATGGTCCAGGAGTGTTTCCTTTATATGCTAAATCCATTTATCACCAAGAAGTGTAAAAAGGTGTAAAAACAAACCACAGCCCCCACAGCTGTCTGACATCCCAACTCCTTAGAATCACCGAAGTGCCAAAACCACCAGGCTTACAATGTGTGTATTTAAAAAAAGGCGGACAGGAGCACACATCAGGTCACCCGGATACTGACTGATGTGCTGATTCAGCGTTTCCCTTTTTTCTGCTGAAGGAGTACATCCTTTCCATCTGGACAAACGTCACAGGTTCTGTGCATCCACCTGCTTTCTCACTGGTGAGCTGGGATTGTTTTTCCAGGCAAGTTAAAGATCAGGAAACCGGCTTGGATCTTCCTTGTAGTCATCAGGAATAGTGAAGATGCACTCATCAAATTCATCGTATCTAAACTCCTGAAAAGTCACAGTGGCTGTGATGGTGGGAAACACAGGTATATCTACAGGAGAGGAAATAAACAATGGCCAAAACATGAACAGCTCAACAAAAGCATTCCCAGCCCGAAAAGGAGAGCTCTGTGCTAAGCAAGCAGTGAAGGGGCTAAGGACTGAGCAAACACCACCTGAGAGATAGCAGGCAAACATCCGCAGCAAAAGCAACAGAACAATCAACCGTTACTTCTGTGTTAGGAAACATCTGGGCTTCAAACCCAGCCTCTTGTAACTGTGGGAAGGGAGCTCCCCTCGCCAGAGGAGGCCCCTGTTTCACAGACCCTGATGATGGAGAAGCAGCCTTGCTGAGATGGACTGGCCACCCTCCCCAGCACCCATCCCCAGGATGGGAAGCCTCTATAGGGCAAGGCCTCCTTTCTCCTCCTGTGCCCGGCCCTTAAGGAGCACTTGGTCCATGTTTTAATTCTTCATTTCATAGGTGAAAGGGCCCTAAAAAGGCAGCTTCATTGGACAAAGGAGTGTGGTGAGCATGGTCTCCCACGCCCAAGGACTTCCCATGGAAGTTCATTCCACATCTCTGTGGCTCACTGTCTGGAAGGTTTCCCTCCCAAGGAACAGGAATCATCATTCTGAGCCCCATAAGCACATTAAGACTCCTTCTTCTTTCATGAATACTCTTGGAAACAGCTATCGAGAGCTCTGCATTTTTCTCTTCTCCAGGTTGGCTGATTATCTGAGCACTCTGGCTTCATTAACCATGTCACTCATAAAAGAATGAACCAGACCTCAAAAGGCCAAGTGACTTAAACTGCATAAACTGACACTCAATCTTGAATTACATTAGCCATTCTTTCACTCTTTCTCTCTTGTGTACCCTACAATGCTCCTCAATATCCTCTCTAGGATTTCATCGCTCCGAAAGCCCTGGAGAAAACAGATCTCCACCCTTCCTCTTCTCTCCCCTCCCCAAACCTCACTGTGCCTCAGTAAATCCTCTTCTTCTGAGGTTTAGTCTATTTAATTTGATGACCCCATCTAACTCAGTTTCCATTTTCCCTTCAAAAGCGAGCTAAGAGTGTCTCCACTCCACTCCCAGATATCAAACTTGGGACCCCAACATATGTCAGTGTCCATTTGAACTCCTGGCTTCCTAAAAGGCACTGAATTCAAAGGTTCTGTCACACAAAAGGATAAATACAACTTTCAGCTGCTTCTCACCCATGACTGTTCCATCAGCACAATCCAGAAGTCAAAAATCCTTCTCTTCAACCAATACCTCTTAGCCTTCAAACTTTCTCCCTCACCCCTTACTATAGGACTTCTGATTCCTCATCCCTGAACTCCAGCCACACCTAACCTTTCTTTCCCATTCTGATGAGTTCCAACATATGCTGTCCATTAACCCTTGAATCTCTTTATCCTCTATTGCCTTATCAAACTAAACCTGGGTTCCTCCACCTTAGAAACTGACTTCACCACAAATCTGTGTTATCTCATCTCAGATCTGATCCTTTAGAACATTCTTCTTCTCCACCACTATTCCCAACCTTTTAGCCCAAGACCTCCTCTCCCTGACTGCCCCTCAAAGCTTTCTCCATCAGCCACTCCATCCACCTTGGTCTTGGAGGATGAGGTAGACTTTCCGGACAAGGATTTGGCTTTTCAGCTCTTTTCTCTTGCAAAGCCTTCCCCTTTAAAGATGCTATTTCTTGTTTTCAATCCCACTGCATTCCTTCCTTGCTGCTTACAAGGATGCCAAGGTCTCCTCAACCTGACACCCAGCCATTGCCTTAAGGTACAGGCCTGTCTTCTCTCCATCACAGTCCCCTCCCCCTCCCCCATCTCTATTTCCTTACCTTTCAATACCTTGAGATCTGACTTTCTAAGCCAGTGCCTGACTCAAACAGCTCTAGAAGGGGATCCTCAGCTTCCATCCTTCCTGAGCTCTCAGCGCTTTTGACCCTGCCATGTCAGCCACTCTCCACTTCTCTCTTGGTCCTTCTCTTGGGTGTCCTTCCTGCTCCTTGTCAATCTCCTGTCTCCTTGGACACTGCCCCTCACCCTCTTCTGACCCATCTGTCCTGTGTAGCATGATGCTTGATGATCTGACCGTTCCCGGGATTCCTTTGTAGGATCTTTATCACGTTGGATCTGCTCCCCCCACCATGGGTGTCTGGCCAGGCTCCATCTGGGGGCCACTTCTCTTCTCCCTCCCTGTTACTTCCCTGCCTTCTCTAGTTCAAAAAATGCCTTTGGATTTATTTACATGCACAAGTACTGTATCTCACACACCTTACCCCTGCCCCAACAATGGACAGGAAGTCTCTGAAGGCATCCCTTATCTTTGTAATCTTCAAAACAAGGAGCTTAATAAACACTGACTAAAGTAAACAGAAGGAACCACAAGGTGACCCACTGTGAGAAGACTTCCGCTGAGGAGCAAGGCACTCCCTAACTCACGTGTGCCATTTACTGATCCTCAGCTCTGAGTGTGAGCACACTTTCCCTTGGAATAAGTCAAAATCTACTTGTTAGAATTCAGAATGACACTTACAATTCTGGGACATGGTCAATGCAGAAATGTGTTTTGCATGACTATTTATACGTGTTTGAGATAGGATTTTCATTTTCTCTCCCAATCTCAATTGAGGTCAAGGTGGAAGGAGAAGAAGGTGGATTTTTTGCTGACAAAAAAAATTTATACATGATTTTTAAAAATCTACTTGCTATATAATTTCTGCCCTTTGATCCTAACTCCTATTCTCAAGTTTAACAGTAAATTTAACACTGATCCCACAGAGCATCTTTCCAAATCTTTGGATCTCACCATCTCCTCCAGATTCAATAATTATCTTGGTGCTGATGTGTCTCTGATCTATTTCTTGGCCCTGCCTTCTCTCCCCTGGCCAGCAGACATCTCATCCTCAACATGTCCTTTTATTTCCCCCTAAACCCTCCCCCTCTCCCAAGCTTCCCTATTCCTTCCTCATGACCCAGGTCCACACCTCCTCACACCCTCATCCCTGCTATCCCATGTGCTGCCACATCTCTTCTCTCTGGGCTGGTGCAGGCCTCCCTCCCTCCCTCCTTCCTCCCGCTTACCAGGCTCCCTCCCTTCACACTCTCTCCACTCTGATCTCTTCTCCAGTCAGTTAGCAGGGACCTTCCTAAAACCCAGGCCTGACCATGCTGCCCCTCCCCAAGTCAATCAACTCCAGTGGCTCCTTACCACCTGAGAAGTCCCTCATAACTGGCCTCTTCCCACTGGTCCACCTCCTTACACTGCTCCCTTCCCCCACCAGAAGGGTATAATTCAGTACCCACTCCTTGCTCCCTGTTTCCATGTCTAGAACACTCTCTTCACATCTGTCTCCTGGCTTCCTTCAAGTCTCAGATAAACCCCACCTTTGGCAAAAAGCTCTCCCCAGTCCTCCTTCACATCAGTGCCTTCCCAAGGCCCGGATCCTGTACACGCACCATCTGTAGATCCTCAGACTGAGAGCGCACCTGGAGGCAGGGGTTGCTTTTGCCTTTTGTTATGGGGAAAGGTGGCAAGCACAGCTCCTGGCAAAGAGTAAGCACCTAATAAATGCTTGTCAACTTCACTAAGGCCTCTCTATTTCTCTCAATGACACTCTTTTTATGCCCTCTCTAGAATCTACACATCCAGCCCTAACCTTTCCCCTATCACCTCCTGCTAGAGGTCACCACCTGGACCTCCAACATGGACCTGAGACACATATGGAACCGAAGTCATGATGCTTCCTCAACAAACACTAACTAAGCACTTACTAAGTGCACAGCCCCATGTGAAGGATGGGGCTCCTCTCTCTTCAAAGAGCATGTGGCTAAAGGGGGAAGACAGACCAATCTATACAAGCTCAGTCCTCCAGGTCCATGACCCAGGAACCATCCTAGATCCTTCTTCTCTCTTCCTTAAGGCCCACGTAGCTGACCCCAACCTCCATGATCTCTCTCACCCTAATCACTCAGAGTTGACCAAGTTCAAACTTTTGCCTTGGCTGGCCTGGACTACTCAAATAACCTTACTGGTCTCCTGGCTCAACTCTCAACCTTCCCTCCTCTTGGGCCTATCACCTCCAGGAGAAAATACTAACTGCTGGGGTCAAGATATAAAGCCCTTCCCAGCCTGGATCCAGAATCTTTCCAGAATAATATCAACTAATTCCTCTCCTATACAACCTGCTCCAACACAACAGACTTGCTACCTCTTCAACCTCTATCCCTTTGGAAGTGACCACCCAACTGGGGGATGATCTCATCTCCACTCCTCCAAAGGACGGCTGAGGGGACACTCCCACGTGAGGCCTTTCCTGGCTCCTGCAGGAGGCCCATTTTCTTTCTCTAGATGTTATTTAGGATTTATTTACAGGCACA
This sequence comes from Notamacropus eugenii, assembly GCF_028372415.1. Lineage (NCBI taxonomy): Eukaryota > Metazoa > Chordata > Mammalia > Diprotodontia > Macropodidae > Notamacropus > Notamacropus eugenii. Next base: position 530,986,373 of record NC_092873.1, read on the forward strand.
TCTACTGTATCCCAGCTGCCCCCAAGATGGGACATGAGCCCCTTGAAGGTGACAAACTAGACATGCTATATAATCTAATGTTCCTCTTAAATTTCTGCACCTACCCACACCTAAACCCAATTCTACCCACAAATGCAGGGTGATCCACAAAGTGGGATTGTCTTTAATGAAAACAGGCATGCTGACACACAGCTGAAGAATTAGCAGAAGTATTCAGAACATGTCTTCACTCAGAGAATCATTACAAAAGGAAACAGTTGTCTATAAAAACTTTCATTTCCCAGTTTGAAAATACAGATGGATATGTTTAATTTTTAATGAGGAAAACCTCTCACTGACAGTATAAAATAAGTTACATTTGAAATACAGAAATAAATATTGTTTATAGGACATCATTATATTTCTACTTGTTAGTAATTAATCTAACAATGTACCTCTCAAAAATACCCATTCATTCATTAAGGCAGTAAGGTTATGAGCTTGAGTGACCTCTTACCGAGCTTTACAGGAAAGCCGGGAGGAAGCTTCATCTGAACAAATTCTCTAAGCTTGTTAAAGTGCTTGAAGGGCGCAATGACTTCTAAAACATTCAATAATCTGCAAGAAAGGTCAGAAAAAAACCCTTTAAGCAGTTACTCCCATTGATATGTCTCTGCTTCAAGTCAAAATACCAAGTCTCTCATCTGTCTGCCAGCTCTTTGGAGGTCCGGCCACTGTTCAATGGTCTGATCTGTGCTTTATGTTTACTAAGAGAGAATTTTAAAGGCATAAAAAAGCCAAAACAAAGAATTCATTCTGGACATGATCTCTATAACTCTTAATAAACACATACAGTTGGGAATATCAACTTACAATTCAATTCCTAAGGGAAATTCCTGGCTCATGGCTATTGTGGCTTTAAAGGTTTTCTTACTTTCTTTGCAAACAAGCTCTCTACCCAGATGAGGAGCTCTACAATAGAAAGGAAATAAAACAATTAATTTTGTCAGTGAATTATTTTCACCTAACAGAAAGACTCCTATAATATTTTATTATGTTCACTGTGCTAATAGTGCATTTTAGAAATTTTTTTAAATGAAGTTTAAAAATGTGCTGAAACACTGAATTAAGAAAAATAAGAGAATTATCTAGAAACTGCCAGTTCAGTATATTCCATGGAGGTTTTCTAGTTCTCAATAACCCTACCTTTCCCCATAGATGAGGCCTCTATCTGAAGAGGATCACATGCCTCCTGGATATAACAGGAATCACACCTCTCTGCCACGTGTGTCTAATCCCTAACATTAATTTTCTATGTACATGATTAATGAACAACCAGAATAATTAACAACACCTGACTTTGCGGAGAATGACCTCAGTGAGGAAAATGTGGAACTTTTCCTGCTCACTTGGTAGTGATGAGGTTGTTTGAAATATAAGAAAGATGATGCCATTAACCACCATTAAATTTTTTCCTTGTTAATCATGTTAGCAAAATGCTAGTAAAAGAGAAACAATGAACTGAGGAATTAAAGCAGGAGAGTTTGATGGCCTAGGAATTTTAATATGTCAGCTTTCTCCAACTTAATGACAGTTTGCCTCTTATATACTGTATGACAAGTGCTGCACTGTCAGATCTCAATGAGCTCAGAAGCCAAGGCCTTGTCTGTCCACTCCACCCAACAGTGCCAAGTCCTGCATTTACTCTGAGGAAAGAAAACCATAAACCGAAAACAGGTCTCTGGGAGACAGAGGAAGCTGCCTGATTTTCTGAAAAGTTGCTTCATTTGTTTGTCTTTGACTCTAAAATGATGTTTTGTAGGAATACTCACTTCCCATTCTTCGCAGATATGTACTCTTCCCAGGTAATCGTGTTAGGTGGGGGTGGAGTCAAAGACTGTCTTCGGACAGGCTGTAATGGAAAATGGGGGTGTGGGGGTGAGAAGCTGCCACTCAAGCCATTGGTTGCAAATCAGAAAAGAGAATCCACAAGGGAGCCTTTGGCTTGTCTCTGCTTTCCCTGACAGGTCTACAAGCCTAGACCAACAGGTCTTCTGCTGTCCAGCCTAGGGCTCCCTGACACTGGGGGAGGGGAGGACACAGTAACGGTTCAGGTATTTTTGACACCAAAATGTTTTCTTGGAAGTTCGACCAGTATTATACATCATCAAGGTCATCCCTCCTGGGGGAAGAGGAGACCAACTATGGACAGGAGCTGGTTGAGGGGACAGAACCCTGTGCTGTCCAGAGCTGGCCCTGGGGGAGTGGGATCTAGGCTGGAGAAGGGAAAGGAGAGACACAGAGAAGACAGACAGAGGAATAACCTCTCCATCACAAAACCAACAGTCAGAGGAAGAACAAAGTGCTAGAAGGAGGCTCACATCCTTAATATGGACACCCAAGGCCAGGAGACTCTACTAAGGAATGAAGGCTGAGGAGAGGTCACTGAATTTGATTAGATCACGGAGGACTTCTTAGGGAAAAAGCAGAGAAGCTGGACTATGAAGGGCAGTGGGCGGAAATGGGGACAGGGAGCGTCAGCCTGGGGTGTAAGTCAACAATATCGTCATGGAGAGTAGAAAACTAACTGTGCAGGCCAAAACGCTAAATCATGAAAGCAGCTCAGAGGAAGATGTTTGCGAAGCAAGACTGTTCAGGACAGAAAGGATCCTTGCCACAGGATGGCCTCAGGTCTTGAATTCAATCAAAAAGCATTTAGTAAGTGCCTACTGTGTGCCAGGCACTGAGTTTGGGACTGAGAAAACCAAAAGAGGCCAAGATAGTCCCTGCCCTCAGGGAGCCCACATTCTGACAGAGGACAAGTCTATAGCAAATGAACTATACACAAGATCAATATAAATATAAAAGCATTACCAGGCTACAAAAATGTGCATACCCTTGACCCAGCAATAATGATTCTGGTACAGTACCCCAAAGAGATTATAGAAATGGGAAAGGGTCCCACATGTACAAAAGTATTTATAGCAGATCTCTTTGTGGTGGCCAAGAACTGGAAATCAAGGGAATGCCCATCAATTGGGGAATATCTGAACAAGTTGTGGTATATGAATGTCATGGAATACTATTGTGCTATAAGAAATGATGAGCAGGAGGACTTCAGAGAGGCCTGGAAGGACTTGTATGAACTGATGCTGAATGAAAGGAGCAGAACCAGGAGAACTTTGTGCACAGCAACAACCACAGTGTGCGAGGAATTTTTCTGGCAGACTTAGCCCTTCACAGCAATGCAAGGACCTAAAACATCCCCAAAGGACTCTTGAGGCAAAACACCTTCCAGATCCAAAGAAAGAACTATGGAATTCAATCACAGAATGAAGCAGATCATTTTCTCTTGTGTTATGTATTGTTTTATGGTCTCTCCCATTCATTTTAATTCTTCTATTCAACATGACTGAGGTGAAAATGTATTTAATAGGAATGTATGTGTAGAACCTATATAAGATTACATGCCGTGTCAGGGAGGGAGAGGGGAAGGAGGAGAAAGAAAAAAAAAAAGAAAGAAAAAAAAAAAAGAAAGAAAGAAAAAAGAATTACCAGAGGGAAGGTCTTGAAATTCAGAGGGGTTGGGGAAGGCTTCCTTCAGAAGATGGGACTTTAGCTGGGCCTTGACAGAAACCAGATAAACCAGAAGCTACTTATTATTCAGGTAAAAGCTATCCTATAACTAACCTTCTGTGTACAGACAACCACCCATTCAGACAAGAGAAAATGAATTTTAAACAACTGAGAAAAAGACAGAATATAATTGCAACTAAAACCTCAACTAAGTGAGAATGATAAATGGGAAGCGGTCCACAAAAACGATACCAATACTGATTGTAACCGAACGACAGCAACGTAAAGCTTCTGACCCATCAAGACCAAGAAAGCCCCCAAAATGTGTCAACCAACAACTAACTTACTTGTCAAGAGGTAACTACGGCCAAAAACAACACCAGTTTAAAATACGAGAAATGGTCATGACTGTGACACCACCACCTCAGAAAGCAGAGGCAGAGGAAGGCTAAACCACCTTCAAGAAACCTTGACAACAAGAATCCCAACTAACCAGCCACATCAAAAACATCTAAGGACAAGCATGGAAGAACAACAAACAGAAGAAGACTTATTACAAGCTGTGTCAACTTCAAAGACCATGGAGCCGTTAGACTGGGGATCTCTGGTGTCCTAGATTTCTCTGCAGAATGGTAAAAATGCCATCCTGGAGAGTAAAGGCACTGGACTGGAACATCGGGAGGTGTGTGGGGAAGTATACCAAGACAGCAGGAGAACCACGCACCTCATGGTCTACTTTCCTATCTCTGAAACTTCAGGAGACAAACAGGAGGAGGAAAGATGGCAAGCACTAGTCAACAACGGACCACATTTTTACCATTTCACAACTAAGGGAAAGAGTCAGAGAATAAATTATCTCCACCATGTTGACTGTCTGAGGATATAAATAAGCATTTATTTACATAAATAAATACAGCAGAGCAAATGCCCAACTTGAAGGCTCTCTTGAAATCAGGTGTCTCCCATTCATACATTAAAATCATTCAAGATTCCTTGAAAGGTAAAACCACAGAAATAACACTGTTCACAAACACCAAAAGACCCACAAAAAAGCCATGGCCACCAAGGCAAAGTTCAGGGACAGAAGGATTCCCTTCCTTCAGCTGTTGCCTTTGGTGGTTCCAAAACATTGCAGAACCTCCCCCAAGAAACCAGTCATCACTCCAAGCCATGGAGTCTGAGCCCCCACACAGAAGAAAACACATTGGTGAACAGTCTGTGCTCAGACACAACATGCAACTGGGGATGGACAACTAAGTGACTGAGCTCATCCAGGAACAGCAAGTGCAGACTGGCTACACAGAAAGCTAAGGTCTGCACTGCCTTCAAGAAGCTAGAAATGAAAGCACATCTCACCACAACATTCTCCTGGTGCTCCTGGACAAGACATGGAGTACAAAAGTCTCCAAAAAAGAAGGAAAAGAAATATCACCCAAAAGGTAATGAAATGCAAGTAGCCGAAGGAAATCTTCAAACGCTGGGAATACAGAAGTCAGCAAGGAAATGCCTGAAAGGAAAGAGAAAGCTGGGATGATCCAAGGTCAGAGGGGAGTATGACACAGAGTCACTGATCCCCTGGAGATTTCAAGAGGGAGCCAGGGAAACCTCTCCAACAAGGAGACTAAGGGACTCCTTTGACAACACAGACATTTGGAAGGACTTCCCAAATCAGTAAGGCCACAAATCCGTCTAAGTTTACTGCTCAAAGTCAGTGAGGAGAGGGGGAGAAAGAAACATGATGATGGGGGAGGACCTCACTCACCCTTCCAAAATCTAAGTGAACTAGTTCTCCTGAGCTGCCCTGACCTGCCTGCCTCGCTGCTGCAAAGACCCCTCCCCAATATCAATGGCCCAGAGACCTGCATAGGTCCATGGTCAATCCAAAAGCCAAGGATTTTCAAGCCTGACCTTAAGTGGAAACCACTTAAGAAACCACTGAAAGAAAGAGGAAACAAAGATCCCCCAAAACAACGCAGCTCTGCACCTCCCTTTCATTAATGATTTCAGAAAAAGAGACTGGCTCTTCCTCTCTGCTCAGGCTGGACATAGAGGCAGGCTCGCCCCAGAGGGGCTGGTCCTCCTCAACACCCCATACACCACAACACATGCTTTGAACAAAATAACTGCTGGATGAATAAGAGAATGGAGAATCATGGGTTGGGCAAGGCAGACACAGCTCTGTGGAGGCAGAACTGGAAAAAGTGTTTCATGAGAGTGTGACCAAAAGCAAGAAGGCAAGAATTTAACAGCGCTGCACACGTTTTAATAAATGGCAAAGCAATTTTTAAATAAAGGATCGATCGATAGCCAAAATTAGCTCAGAAGAACATTTGAAGACTAAATTCTTGATTTATGAGGCCTCATTCCCCCTTCTTAAGTGTCAACTACATAAAGGTTGAAGTTAAAAAGAAAGCAAACAAGATGTGAAAAGTAAAGCGCATTTAACAACTCACTATTATCAGAAAGACTGAAGATCTCACCTTACATCATTACAGAACAAAATCATTGTTGCTTACTGTACCTCAAAGTTCTGCTCCATCAAGTTTCCACCTTTACTTAAACTCTCCATGATGGCCTTATTTCGAAGAATATCTTCTTCACTAAGGTGTTCTCTCCTTTTTCTGGATTCCAAAACAAGTCCATTCACCAGGTAAAAGTAGGCCAAGAAGTTCCCCACTCTTTCCTGAAACAAAATCACCTACTTTAAAGAGGTAAGAATATCCACAGTAAAATCTTCAGCAGAAAGAGCCTCCGATTTCATCATTCATTGAAAAGTACGTGAGATCGATATGCCTTCATCACCACGGACAAGCTTCATCCCTTGGATCTTAATGAATAAGATGTATTAGAATTTATCAACCTCAAAGTTTAGATGAGACTAAAAAATCAACACCAAAGTTTCTAGACAAGCTACAGCCCCTTGGGGTGGCCTGAAGTTTGACAGCTACTTGGGGAATTAATAATATTGTTTTAAAAAGAAATAAAAAGAGCATGTGATATTGCTGGTTCATCATCTGAACCAGTCTGTCACTTGGTGATGTCATCAGCCCCTAGAGATGTCACTCCTACATGGAGGACTCCTGGAGCTGCCTCTCAGATCTCCTACCTCATTTGAGTTCAGCTGCTTAGCAGATACTTCAGACTCGGAACGCTGGTAGGTATCTCAAACCCAACATGTCTAATAATGAATCTGTCATTCACCGCCAAACTTCCTTATTGCTTCTGAAAGACCACCATCTCTCCAGTCTCTCAGAGTCACCCTGGGGGTCTCTCTCTCCCTTATCCCCCATATTCAGTTGTCAAATCTCTTCTCTCTCTTCAGTACAAACCCACAAATACCAAGTTGATGAGCAGCTGGAGAATACAGGAGATAGCAATGCTACCGAATAATTAACTAGGGGGCTTTGACGAGGTTTTTTTGGGGGGGAGTGGCAAACAAGACTTATCTTCGTAACTTCCAATCATACTAACCCAAAACTGAATCAAAAGTCTTATCCTTGTGGTTTCCAAAAGCAGTTGGAAGGATCAAGCTTTGCAAAATCAAAATCAGATAAGGACAGCCATGCCCTCAATCCATCATCAAGGAACACATACGTCCTTAGCCATGCAGCCTCCATATAACTATATAACTATGACTACAACATATAACTACATAACTATATCCATATAACTATGACTGTCCCGGTAGCAAAATTACCGGGCAAAAAGAGTGTGAATTTCTTAAAACTGGTTCTGTCAGCTACTTCCAACTTCATGACTGATAAAGACTTAGGTAGAATGAAAGATAAATGGTTTTATGAAAAATCAAAATGTTTGATTCACTCATACTGTTTTGTCTTCCCGGAAAAGCCATCCTGTTTGGGCACGTGTGAAAGTGATGGATTTGGTTGATAAAGTTGCGGAATAAATATCACTGCTCATTAAAATGTCAACTTCTTCCTCTGTTTCCATCTCTGATTCCTTAAAGAAAAGAAAAATAAGTCTTGTAAATTAGATTTCATAATATGCAGGTACTTAGAAAACACTACATATCATCACTATACAATATTTTTTAAATTTTCTGTTTGTTCTCCCAGGAAACAAAAGGGAAGAGAAGAAAGGAGATTCCCTGGGAAAATTCCTGTGGAAAATATTATAATCTTTTAATGACACATTATATCATTAAATAATTTTTAAAAATTTTTTTCCAGATTCTCTCCCTTCCTTCCTCCCTCCCCTGCCCCACTCCCTAAGGCGACAATTAATTAAATAGAGGTTAAACATGTGCAGTCCTGCTAAACATATTTCCAATTTAGTCATGTTGTAAAAGAAAGCCCAGATCCCAACACACACACACACACACACACACACACACACACACACACACACACACTCTGAAGTTAAAAAGAGTACGCTCTGATCTGCCTTCAAACTACCCGAGTTGTTTCTCTGCAAAGGGACAGCATTTTTCAGGAAAAGAACTTTGGAACTGTCTTGGATCTTTGTTTTCCTGAGGAAAGCTACGTCATTCACACTTCCTGCTGTTACTGTGTACAGTATTTTCCTGGTTCTCCTCACCTCACTTTGCATCATCAGTTCATCTAAGTCTTCCCAGGTTTTTCTGAGAGCATCCTGCTCATCATTTCTAACAGCACAATATCATTCCATCACAATCATATGCCACACCTTGTTCAATCATCCCCCAGTTAATGGGCATCCCCTTAACTGTCAATTGTTTGCCACCACAAAAAGAGCTGCTATAAATATCTGTGTACGTGCAGTCTTCCGGGGGCAGCTAGGTGATGCCAGGCCTGGGGTCAGGAAGATTCGTTCATCTTTGGGAGTTCAGACACTTAACAGCAGCGTAACTCTAGGCAAGTCACTTCACCCTGTTGGCATCAGTTTCTTCAACTGTAAAATGAGCTGGAAAAGAAACAGCAAACCACTCTAATATCTTTGCCAAGAAAACCCCAAATATGCTCGTGAAGATTCAGACACAACTGAAAAATAACTGAACAACAAAAGGTCCTTTTCCATTTTTTTAAATCTCTTTCATATACAGACCTAGCAGTGCTATCAATGGGTCAAAGGATATTGAACAGTTTTATATAGCCCTTTGGACATGGTTCTAAATGGCACTCCAGAAGCAATCTGGAACCATGCCCAAAGGGCTATAAAAATATGTATGCCCTTTGACCCAGCAATACCTCTTCTAGGGCTGTATCCCAAAGAGATCATAAACATGGGAAAAGAACCCACATGTACAAAAATATTTATGGCAGCTCTTTTTGTGGCAGCCGAAAACTGGAAATTGAGGGGATGCCCATCAACTGGGGACTGGCTGAACAAGTTGTGCTATATGAATGTAACAGAATACTCTTGTGCTATAAGAAATAATGAACAGGCAGACATCAGAAAAACCTGGAAAGACTTAGAGGATGCTGAGTGAAGTGAGCAGAACCAGGAGAACTTTGTACACAGCAACAACCACAGTGCGCAGGACCGATTTTGATAGACTTAGCCCTCACAGCAATGCAATGACCTAAAATAATCCCACAGGACTCATGATGGAAAATGACATCCACATCCAGAGAAAGAACTATGGAGTCAGGAATAAAAAGTGGAGCGGATTCTTTTCTTTTTTGTCTTGTTTTGTTTTTTTTTTCTTTCTCATGGCTTGTCCCATTCGTCATAATTCTTCTGTGTTAACATGATTAATGTGAAAATGTGTTTCACAGGAACATTATATGGAGAGCCCATATCAGACTGCGTGCCATCTTGGAGAGGGAGAGGCGAGGGAGGGGGAGAACATTTAAAACTTGAGGAAGCAAATGTTGAACACTATAAATAAATAGAATAATAAAAAAATAAAAATCAATCAATCAATCAATAAATTACTCTGCAGAATGGCTGAATCAGTTCACAACTCTACCAACAGTGCATTAAGGTCACAATTTTCCCACACCTCCTCCAACATTTGTCATTTTCCTTTTCTGTTGTATTAGCCAATCTGAAAGGTGTGAGTTGATAGCTCAGAGTTGTTTTAATTTGCACTTCTCTGATCACTAGTGATTTAGAACATTTTTTCATATAACTAAAGATAGCTTTGTTTTCTTCATCTAAGACTGTTTATATCCTTGAGCCATTTATCGACGGGGGAAGACTAGTATTTTCATAAATACGAATCAGTTCTTTAGGTATTTGAGAAATGAAGCCTTCCCAGAGAAGCTTGCTGTAAAAGTTTTTTCCCATGGGAAAATTCTAAAATTGATGCTCAAGGCTCACAATTACAAGATAATTATAAAAGTTTAACTTTCAAGTAGTTCAGTGTTATAAAAACTCTCAGTTTCAAAATAAAGACCACTGAACAAATCTTTCTTTCTTCTCCTAGCTAAAAGTGTAAAGCAGCGCTCATCAGCCTTTAAATCTCTGTATAACTGTATGTACCTAGTAAGACTCCTCAGTGATGATGCTGATGCTAGTCAGCTCTATCCAAGCTTGGAGTTTCATCAGCACAGGAAATGTCTAGTTAGTAAATTATTTCAACCAATGCACATAGCATTTATATATCACTTTAGGGCTTGCAAAACTTTACAAGGTCATAAAGTCCTGAACATAAGTACTATTTATGGGACATAAGAACTATTATCATTTCAATTTTACAGATGAGGAAACTGAGGCAGGACTGCTCAGTGTCTGAGGCCAGATCTGAACTCAGGTCTTCCTGACTCCAAGTCTTCATGGTCAATCTTAGAGCCTATCAGTTCTGCCTCACTTCATTCAAGACCACCTTCATCATTTCCTACAATGAATTAGCATCTTGAAAATGTCATCCATCAGGTGGACTCGATGCTCTCTGAGGTCTTTCACCTCATAACATGGCTAATGCTACTCTCTTGAACACCTCCCTACTGGCACAGGCATGAAGTCCAGATTTTTCTGTTGGTCTCAAGACCTTCTATAAGCTTACCCATTTAATTCACTCAGTGAGTTAATTCAGGGGACTTTATTAAGCTCCTCCTTTGTGCCAGGCGCTGTGCTCACTGGGTGTTGAAGATAAACACACCAGAGCCTGCCCTCACTTTCCCCGTTCTCCCCAGGAATGAAAGGGCGGCTCCAGTCAGCTTGTCTTCTTCCTCTTTTATAAACATTCTCCTATTCCCTGTCCCTGACTTTCCATCTGCTTCTGGCTCATCTTTATCTTCCACCTCTCCTTCAAAAAAACCTCCAAAACTTCTGTCGTCCATCTCTAAATTCTCGCCCTTCCTTCACCACAGTCAAACCAGACTTTCTCCATGATGTCCTCACCTAACTCAGCACACCCTCTCCTCTTCCTTCTCTGAATTCCCTCATCGCTGTTTCTGCTTCATGGATTGGGTTTACAGCACTTCAAATGGCTAAAATACTCTCCAAGTAATATCATCTACTTTTCCAAAGATGTAAAGGAGTAAGTAATTCAATACACACATACACAGACACACGTTATCTCACACATAGATTTTTCACTGGGACCTGGGATTCTACTGATTCAGGGAACCTCAAGAGAGGAACCATCATCTGTCAATGCAAACTGACCACTCTCCAAAGAAATGAACAGGTGACCTTGGAGTATACGGAGTCAATGAAGGAGGAAGGTCAGAGGCCAGGTTTACCACAGAGGACTAGTAACTCCCCAGTCGTGTTGCTGTGGCCCCAGACCTCACTGGGAGCGGCTCACAGCTCTCACCTCATGATGGATTCGCTGGTAGACTCTCTGTTCGTTATCTAACACTACAAACGACTCCGAGGGCGCTGCATCGCCACTGAAGATGAAGCTCAGGTCCCCTCGTTGGCACTTCATGTCAGTAAAGTCTATGAGAGTTGTGTCGAGCCTGTGGAAGACACACTGATAAAACATGCTGAAAGACATCACAGGCACGTAATTCCTGGTAAAGCAGTTGTATGAGAATCTAAAATTAGCATTTCACAATCAAATTCATCATGTCTTACTTAAAGGACTTAATCTTCCACATCACATAAATGGCTCCTAAGGTTTCCTCTGCTTCAATCCTTTCAGATTCATTGTCTGTGACATTACGAATGTTGCTATCAATGTTATTCATTTACTCAACATTTACTGAAAAGTTGTTACATGTAAAGCAATGTGCTGACGCTTTAGGGGATGTAAAAAGATCCGTACGATTCAGATTCCTGTCCTCAGGAACTTTGTCCAACTGATTTATTTCATCAACACTGACAAATAAAATATAAACTGGGTTATAATTAATTTATAATTTTCCTTCTTGTACCTTTCCTAGCTATATGATTTCCTTCCAGTTCAAAATATATTTTACTTCTATTTGACATAAAGTAGATTTTAAAATTCTCTCATGGAGCCATTTTATCAACAATTAAACTGTAAAGATTTCCCTTTACTCAAGTTCTTCCAAAAGCCCCTATCGCTCCATCATACCTTATCACTGCATAATATCTTTATTTAGGTCCATATTCTCCTCATTCCCTGCCCCAATGGGATGTAAGCCCTTAGAGAACAAGAATGGGGCCTTTTTGAAAATCTGAACCCCAGCACTGAGTCCGGTGCTTTGAAAACAGCTAGTTCTTGCTTTACATAAATTCATACACTGCAAATGCAACTTTACATAAGGAATTCTGAAAGGCCAGGGAAGAACAAATATAAAGAGAGGTTAGGAAGAACAAATATAAAGAGAGGTTAGGAAGAAAATATGCCCACAGTTTATTCCCATCTTTCATGGCTCTGACAAAGATAAAATGTTTGAAGAAAATGAGTAACAGGATCGTCAAATCAGCCCAAGAACCGGAGACAGAAGTGAGTGAGAATGATGCGGAGGAGCTGACTGCCCAACGAGAGGCTGATCAAGCTGCTTAGCTGCAAGGACCGACTGCAGCAGGGAAGCTTCGGGACCTGAGGTCAAATCAAAAAGATTTACAAGGAGAAACAGTTGGCAGAAGCATTTCATCATCTGAGTGGGTGGTTTTGGGGCTGAAAAAATGGATCCAAGTAAGTCAAGATTTTCAAAAGCTCAAAGACTAGTTGAGGATAATATTGCCTGCTATGGTCAGATATAAGAGGGAAGAAAGAGAGGCACTGTCCAAACACCTCTCCACAGCATCATAGAAAAACAAAACACTGAACCACCAATGCCCAGTGATAAAGGCCAGGGGCTTCATAATTCTGTTTATTATCATAGACCAGGGCTTAATATGCGTACACTTTATGGCTTGCATTAAGATTTTCTTTTATGTGTGTCTTAGTTATGTAAGCTAAATGAAGTGGATGGGTAGGGTAAATTTGCATTATGTAAAAATAGCTTTACACCGAGGTCTGAGGAGCTAAAGTAAAGCAAGAACTAAGATCCAATGTTTCTTGAATGAATATTGTTCCATGACAGCAAATAGCAGGCATTTACAGAGCACCGTAAGCTTCACAAAAAGGCTTACATAAATTACATCTCCTTCAATTACCCACAATACTCCTATGAGGTAAAGTGGTACGTATTATCCTCATTTGGTAGATAAGGAAATCAAGGTCCAGGGTCCTACAGTTAGGATGCGTCTGAGCCAAAAATGCCAATTCAAGTCTTCTGGACACCATGTCCAACAATCAATCCTGTGTACCCCATTCCATGAGCTGTGATACTGATGTTCTCTGTTCAAAGTTATTCAAAGTAACAAAGGTTTTTCAAAAGAAGATTCACTCCCTTAAGCTATCAAAAGTTACAACTGGATATAATTTCTTTTAAACATATTCAGGGATAAAGTCATTCTAAAATCACAAGAAATTAATCATCTATTACTTTTAAAAAGAATCCAAAAATGAAAAACATTATTTCCAGAGGATTCTTAAGCCACAATATAGTTCTAATTTATAAACTTTCTAAGAATGATTCCATGTTGTTAAACACTAAGGTGATTTTTTTAAAGCTTTCATACAATTTATAAAGAAGAGCGCTCCTACTTCAGCATTTTTGAGAGAAGAAAACAATCACTTTACCAATTCATTTTAAACTATGGTATTCTAAATGCTAAAATCTAAAAATGTTTTCGGTAAAGTAACTACTAGACTCTATAACATGTTCCCAGAAGTTACCTACAATGCCAATTCAGTTTTTTACAATTAAATCCTTATCGGAAAGACAACCAAAGTAAACTCTGGGTCAAGCAAAGCATTCACAAACATGATGAATTTTTCCACCCCTCGTGAATAAAAGCAAATCGCCTTACCTGATATTGATACCTTGTTTGTATATCTTACATGCATCAGAAGGCAGAATTCGGGAAAGTAAAGGCACTGTATTGGCAAAAGAAGAGATTAAACAATTGATGCATTGAGAGACCTACTAAACACTTCAGCAAGTTAAAAACAGCAATGCTAAAACTTCACACTAATTCTATGAAAGTGCTACAATTACTGTTAAAACGGATGTTTCAAGCTAATTTAAGATTAAAAACAGAACCCAAAAAAGCAACGTTCTCCAGCCATTTTAGGAAGCTGACATTTAATCTAGAACCTACCATGACAGGAAGTCTGAGTAACTCATGGGATGACGTTTCTCTAAGAAAATGAGCTTGGAGCTCCAACTGGAAACCACCATGCCTCAGGCCCACATCTAGGCCAGGCTTGTGAGGGAAGTGAGGAGGAGTGGAAGGAAAAGGGGAAAGAGAAAATTCCAAAGAAGGGAAGAAGGAAGAGGAAGGCGTTCCTGCAGTCAACAAGCACATCTGGATGTCTGTTCATGTGCAAGACAGGAGCTGCCTGTCATGTTCCTGCTGGGTCCAAGATCTAACACTTACACTTCCCCCAGCTAACTCACTCTTTTTGAACAGGCCTGCATAGAACACATGAGAGAATACAGCAAGTTCTATGGGTGTACTATCACATTCAGGCACAAGATTCAGGCCCCAATTATAAGCCTCGGGACAGGATGTCACGTAGGTCACAGGGACGCTTTGGGTAGTCCGGTAAAACCTCTGGACCTGTTCTCATAATGAGTGGTGTTGCCTACATTCATCATTGAAGGAAATGGTAAATTTCAATTACAGGTTAGTGAAAATAAAGACACATTTTTTCCCCCATCAACATTCAGAGACTCCCCCTAAAATCTATCCCCAGACTTCCTTAGACTCTTAAGGGTTAAGAACCCCTTTTACAGGCTAAAGTTATGTTCTGGTGAACATGATTTTAATTGTGACATATCTAAACTTAGACAAAGAATTGTTTATGATAGAATTCTACACAGAGAAACGGGAACAAAGAAAATGCTTACAGTTGTGATTAAATTTGTGTATCATATATACCACCTTTTACAGGTGTTTCATAAAGCTCTAATACGTGAAATTTAGTTAGGAAGAAACTATAAACCACCCCCAAATGTTTAGCTGGAAAAAATAATGCTGGTCAGTCTTCTGGGGAGATTTTGATTAAGGGGCTCCTGCACACTTGTAGACATTCTGCAGTGCTTGGCCACTGGGGTCAGTACTGACTGGGTCATTCTAGATAGCTCAAAATTAAACATTCCTAACATGAAAACAAGAGCTGCCCTCATGAAGAGATAAATTTCTCTTCTCCAAAAGCAGGGATTCAGAAAGATATTAAGTGTATGCCTCTCTGTCTATACAGTAGGTGGCAGCTTTCAAGTTTTTACGAACACCCGCTCTTTCTCCCTGTATTTGGTGCCACGTGAAGCAAAGGAAAACTCAGAAATGTTAGCATTAAATTCCATGATGGCTTCAAATGTACTAAATTTACTGACATAAGCAGAAAAACAATGATGCAAAATAAACTCTAACATCTGCCATGTGAAGCCCATCTGGCCACGCTCCAGTTCTCAACAAACAAACTCAACAATGTAATAGTTACAATTAAAAACAAACTTTGTAGAGAAGCTTAAGAAAAAATATCTGAATAACTATCAGTTTAATTTTCACCAAGAATTTGGCAGTAGATGGAAAAATACTGTATTTTCCAAATAGTGCATTTAAATAATTTGTGGGTTCATTTAAGTATACTCTTGTTACAACCTAGCGCAACTTCTGTTACACAGGCACTAAAAATCAATCTCTCTGGTAAAAAAAATCCCTTAGAGCAAGGGTGATCCTTGTGACGCTTTGGTTTATGGAGCTCAATCTGATCTTTACTTTAGGCGCTATTGCCCCAAGTACAACAGCCTCGAGACAGAGCCACTGGGCTCAATCCTGGTCCACCATTTGTTTAACAGGACACCTTGGATAAGTCACTTAGCTATCTCAGCGTGTTTCTTCATCTATAAAATGGGAATAATCATGTCTGACCTGCTCAGCTCCCAGATGTGAAAGCATTCTGAAAGCTGAGATGTGAGATACAAATGAAAGCACCGAGTACTGAAATGCAGTGCAGGAAGGAAAAAGGGCAAAGAGAGTCAGTAACGGTAATTAAAGATTCCAAAGCACAGGACTGTCAGGATCACAATGTGGTGATCTCCAAGAATTACACGTCTGGTGCCTTTTTTTGTTGAAAAAGGAATCTGAGTTAGGGCTGGGGAAAAGAGGCAAAGAAGAGTCAGGGAGATGACTCAAACAAGAAATCTAGCAGTGAAGGTCATCTTTTTAAACAGTCAAAGCACGATGCTCGGCAAGCTTACACGACTGAAATATCGCCATCAAACTTTAGACTACTGATAACTTGGCAAAGTGATCTCTATGGAGAGAGAGCTCACAATAGCCAAGCACAGCCCCTTACGGAAGCCCACATCTACGATGGAGTCAGGGCCAGTGATCTACAGAAAAACACAAAGGATGGTGGAGATGACATCTGCCTAGAAACAGACAAATGTCTTGATTTCGAAAAAGAGAAGAAGCTTGTTTCTTTCAACTGGAGGCCAGTGAAGTAGACTCTGAATCATTTGTTACCACTACAATGAAAGCATGCTCCACAGTCTAGTTTTATCAAACTAACCTCCTTTCCTTCTGTATAAGAGTTACTAAAATAACAGGAAAGGAGACTGCTGCACCCAGAGTCACTTAGACTCTAGCAACATGTTTAACAAAGCCCATCCCGGTATGTTTAGGGATAAAAATGAAGGAGAATCCATCAGCTCTAGCTGGGTCTTGTAACAAGTACTAACTGAGAGGGGAAGCTGATACTCATCTAGTAATACATATCTAGTTAGTCCAGTTAATTAATATGGCATAAACAGTATACATATTTAATACCTGTTTTTCACATATTATAACTAGGGATAATTAGAGAAGAACGATTCTTTCTTTTAACAGGCCTCAAACTTTAAACTACAAGCTGTAAGCTCACTGTTCAATGTTCGCTAACCTGCTATAAAGTCCACTAGGCTAACCAGAAGTACACTGACCAGAGGACAGCAACACTGCTCGGTGAGGAGGGCATGACCACCCAGTGTGGAGGGGTGTCTTGATGGGATATGGCAAGTCCCCAAACTTATTTCTGTATCTCTGGAGCAGCCTCTTGCCCACACACATCACTACTGGCCCTGGTCTATCAACAAAGACCTTGCGTTTTACTCTGATTCTTCTGAGTGTCTAGGGACCAAAAGCCCTGTATGACGCCCTGGGGAAAGGGGGCTTCTCCAGTCATGAAGAAGATCGGAGGTCCCATTCACTGAAAGGGTCAGCTCCCTCTAACAAGTGGCTATGGGCTCAGAGCTGTGCCTCAGTAGTTCTTCTTGCAGACTGGACAGTTTGGATCTAACCATACAATGTGTTTCTGTTCACTAGGAAATTCTATGATTCCTCATCTAACCCTAACCCTAAATGCACCCAAAATTGACATAAAAAATAAGTATTTTGATACATACATGATTTCACATTTAATACTGTACAGGGATCTCACTCACAGAACTCCTATTCACATCGTCTGGATCATTCTGGCATCCCAGGACAATGCTAGGAATGTCATGATAGCCAAAGATACTCGAGGCTGCTGTGAGATGACCCCACTGGACCTCTACCTAGAGTTCCACAGTTGACAATTTCCCTGCTTATCCCAACTGACCTCATCTTCAGAAACCATCTGCTTGACTCTGGTTAATACCAAATGGGTTTCTTCCCTAAAAATCTCTTTTAAAAAGAACATAGTTTTTTTTCAAGTTAACGAGATCACTTATCAAGACAAGTTAGTGAGTTTTATTATAGTTCTACTCACATATTACATGTGAAAAATGTTTCATGTTAAAAATAAGGTGGAGTACATACTATATGTGCCCTTTAACTGACTAAATTTGTTATACAATTACCACAGAGAAATACTCATTCCCATTTACTCTTTAGAATGATAAACTATAAATTATTGAAAAACTATACCAGATAGCAATTACCATCAATGAGATCAAATTACTTTGATGTAAAGGCTGAGTCTGAACTTGTTTCCTCATCTTTAAAATAAGGAGTGACTTCTCTTGGTACTGCAAAATTATCCATAGAGAACAACTTATAAATGTGAAGGTCTTTTAGAACTCGATTAGACAGTCTATTGATAAACTGAATGTGAGAAAGAAAGGAAATCAGTAATAAAAGAAGTGAGACATGAATGGTCAAAGGATGAAAAAATGCAGATACTGTCAAATCATATTAACCAAGTTCTTTTTCACATTCCAACAACTCAAACGTACTTTAAAATCTTTTAAGTAATATAATCCAAGAAATCCTTTATCATCTCTCCTGGCACTTCTAGAACTTTTGCCCAACACTGGTAACATTATTAGAATTTCTCTGTTCAGAGTTTTTGTCAAAGTCATTTGGAATACAGTAGAGGGCAACTCAATTTTCAAAGCATAACGCAACTGAGTGTTCAAGTTGGGTAATTACGTACAGTGGTGAAACTTTAAAACCATTCACATGCAAAATCTGTTATGATGGACATTACTCAGTAAAACTTCATGCAAGTGACATATTTACTATGCTGATACATTTGAAAATCACTTTTGCACTTGCAAGTCTGCATCAGTAATCACTTTAAAAGTAAAATATAGCACACTTCTTACCCCAGCTTTGAAAGTCCCAGTGAAGCTCTAGATAAAAGTCACCTAGCTGAGAAATGAAATATGAACAGTTACTAAAGACACATCATTTACCATTTCTTAAATCTGCTTAATATTATCCTTTTATAAACTAATTTTCAAGTGGAGAGGAATGGGTAGAAAAATCAGAATTAATCTCAAATATTTAGGGTTTAAAAAACAGTTTTAAAATTTACAACACAAGAGAACATTTTCTTTCATATATTCATACAATATTATCGAAACATTTTTAACTAAATACGAAAAAGAACTGAAACCGACAAAAGGAGCTTTCCTTATTGATGTAATTTTCCATCATTATTACTGGCTTACGATAAGGATGCAAACCAGAAACAAAAACTAAAAACTCTGAAATTTTCATGAATCTATGCGTGATTGTTAAAGGAAATCATATGCAAAATATTCCACATTAATAAGAAGGAGGAAAACCAAAATATTAAATCCTGATTCATAAAGGGCACTGACAATCTGAAGAGAGTTCCAAAGAAGTGACCAGAAAGACGGTGAGGGACCCTGGGGTGCTTAAGCTGGCTGGAGTCCTCACGCAAAAGCGGGCCCTAGTCAGAACACAATTAGGCAGCGGGGCGGTTGGACAGAGGCAGAAACAATTTGAACTCAGACTCAAGAGGCTGGCTGCCTCCTTAGATCTGGGGCCTCTCCGAGCAATGGCTGGGGTTATTGCGAATACTGGAGAAAGGCCTTATTTTGAACTATGATGGATCAGATGGCCTCTGAAGTCCCTCCTAAATATATGCCTGTGAGGTTAACTCAAATTAAAGTCTGATTTTTAAATTCTCTTCAGTGAAAATAAAGATGTGCTACTAATAACCTTCTGCTAAAATTTTCACTGAAAGAAGCTTTCACTTAATAGAAGGACAAGATTCATCCAAAGAATACCTACTAATGATCTAATGTCTATGGCCCATGTCAAATTCCTATCATCAAAAACCATACCCTTTGAATCACACATGATAAAGACCATTCACTGAAAGGGCATGGAACACGCTATCAGGAGAACCTTGGGTTCAGCTCCTGATCCAACACTTGTAGATAGGGAGCCAAGTTTCTGACCTCTTCAGGTTTTAAAGGGGGGCTGATACTTGAGAGGCAGGATCAGAGACAGAAAGAGCTCTTAATCTGGGGCCAGAACTCCTGGGGTCACTCCAGATCACTTACTACACGGGTGTCTTTGGTTGGCTCTCAGGGTCAGCATCTGTAATTGAACTAAGTGATTGGTAAAGGTGCTATCTACATCTAAATCCAACAAGAAAAAAAGAGCAGTGATGATTCATTACAATATCAAAGTCCGTAAGAGAGCGGTGTCTTTTTCCATGTTTGTACAAATCAATGTCATCTAAACTATCTTAAAATATAATTTCTCTTAAACAGAAAAAACCAGGGTTTATTGTACATAGAATTTTACCAAACATGTTACGGGTATACAATAAAATAAACAGTACTGTTTACAAAGCACAGTATTTAGGAAAGAATGAAAATAAAAATACAACTCTTACTCTCGTTTTTGAAACAACTTTTCTCCCCCTGAAAAAATATTGATGGTCAGGCACTCAATAAGCATTTGTTAAGTATCTATTTACTACGTGATAGATACTATGGACCAAATGGGATATGGAGGAAGAGACAGAAAAGAGGTCTTCTCTTCCCAGAGATCAATAATTCTGTGTGCAGGTTAAGCCTGAAATGTGAACACAATACTACACCTTAACAGGGGGCACATCATGTCTCTTAGGCAGGGGAGGGTCACCTGAGAAATTCCTCAAATTGGTCCATAACTGTAACAGTTAGCTAACATTAAGTAATTTATATAAACTCTGGAGTTCTTAGCCTTTTCTACGAGAAGACTATGTCTATTACTTTTTATTTGCATTGATGGGAAGCTAAGTGGTGCAGTGGATGGAGCGCTGGGCTTCTTCCCAAGTTCAAATCCAGCATCATACACTTCCTACCTGTGTGACCCTGGGCAAGTCACTTAACCCTGTTTGCCTCAGTTTCCTCATCTGTAAAATGACCTAGAGAAGGAAATGGCAAACCATCCAGTATCTTCGCCAGAAAATCCCAAATGGGACAGTCAGACACAACTGAAATGACTGAACAACCACCATCTGAACTGGTCACCTTCTCCATTCCTCCCACAGCACCTATTGTGAGGGCAGGAAAGTGCACAGCTTACATGAGGTTCCCATGGAAGGTTCGGAGAGGAGGGAAATGGCCACCTCTCCAGAGAAGACCTAGGCTCCCCAAGTCTTTCCTGAGAACCCGCAGGGGAATTTCATGCTCCTGAAGAGCAACATAAGGAGAGCTGGCCACTATTGCTATGAAGAGAGGGCTGGAAGTGAAGCCATCCTCCTTGAGCTGAGGACAAACCTTTCCACCACCAAGTCTTCCCAGCTTGACACCGGGAGCCACACTGCTGACAGTGGCAAATTCTCCCTACAACAGCCTCAGGGTGATTCACGTCCAGGGGCTTTCATCTCCCTTCTATTTTTATACTCCTATAAGGATAAGGATGATTCCATCCATCACCTTCAGCCCTGACTGCTGTCCTGTGACCTACACATGCTCACACTGCCAACTGCTTCATGAATTGTTCACAAAGCACATCCCACCAGCATCACAGACTCAACTCCAATTCCTCCCACCTCCCACCATTTTCCCAGTCATTCCATTCAGTCGGTCACCACATCCTGAGGTTCTCCCATCACAGCTTTGCTAAGACCTCAGCCCTTCCTTTCCATGACTATCCCCTTACTTCATGCTATCCCCTCAAGTCTGGAGTACTACAATAACCTTTTAACCTGCTTCCCCAGATCTAGCAGGTCCCATTCCAAAACCATCCTGGCAAACTGTCACCAAATTAATTTTGGCACCTCCTTAATCAAAACATCACAGAAGGTCCCAAACCCTTCCTAATGAGGTCCCCAATGAGCTTTCTTATCCCAGCCCTCCTCGCTGACCAGGTCTGCCTGTTACTTTCATATGATCTCCCACCTTCACTCATGCTGTTTCCTCTTCTTGGAACGTGAAAACTGACAGCTTTCAAACTGACAGCTCTCAAACCCCTCAAACCCTGCCACCTCCTTCATTACACTTACTCCACCCAGCCCCCTACAGAGTGACCTTTCCTATCTCTGATCTCAAACCGTACTTTCTTTGTACTTTTACCATTTAACTAACACAGAGGGCAGTACATGCCTGTGGTATCTGCCTCACAAAACCAAAAGTTCACTGAGGGCAGGGTCCAGGCCAACCAACCCTCCTGTATAGTACACAGGAACTGGTGAGTATTACACACAAGACGATGGCAAATGCGTTGCTTGGGAAAGCGATCATGTTCAAAGAGCTCAGAGGAAAGACGAGATCTCACAGACTAAGCACAGGACGGATAAGAGATGCTCAAAAATAAAGCTCTGAAGATAAAAAGGGAAATAAATCCACCAGAGAAGAAACACAGAATTTATCTGAAGAAACTGATAGCAATGCACCAGGAATTTAATCAACTTAGAGTTTAAAAAAAATGTACATAAAATGGAAGCAGGGTCAAGCAAGGCATGTCTCTAAGAACATCTCTAACATGATTTGTCCAGTAAAAATGGTGTCACGAATGCTGAAGCTCAGCATGGACTGGGGCTGGGGAAGGAAGCAAAGAACAATAAAAAGGGGCCTGTGTTTTTAAAAGACATGATGGGAGAAAAAGGAAGTGCAAAGACCTTGGGTTGGAGAGGGTAGAAATTGATGACTAGGGGAGCCCATTGGCCTCCACTTTCTTCTGTTATTTTCTCTGTCAAAGGTAAGATAAGGATACCAAGGCATCTTGGTGTTAAGGTAAGTGGTCAGGACCAGGTGACTTACATCCTTAGGTCTTCAAGGAACTGGCAGAGAACTGCTGGCCACAGTCTGAGCTATCTGAAAGGGCCCTGTTGAAAAACAAGTAAGAGAACAGAGCACAAACCACAGGCTGGTGATCATGACTTCAAGTCTTAGAAAAACATACAGCAAATAATTAAAGAGATGCCTGGCTAACACCTAGAAAGGAAGGCACTGGACAGCTCTTTCTAGAACAGGTCATGCTGGTCTAACCCCATTTCTAGAGGCAGGAAATGCTGCAGAGAAAATGGAGAGAATCCAATTAGATAACATAATCTAATGGATTCAAAGTTGTTTGGATGGGCAGATCCAAAGAAGAGTTGCTACTGGTTGCAGGAGGATTTCAATGGAATACTCCAGGATCTGCTCTTGGCCCAGGGGCACAAAAGGCTAACTCGTAAAATATGCAGATGACTCTAAGCTGGGAGATGCGAATAATACACTCAGATGACAGAATCTGTATCAGGAACAATATCCAAAGGCTAAGGAACTGGACAAAACCCAGTAATACAGCATACAAAGGAGATAAATATAAAGTGTTATATTTGGATACAAAAAAATCAGTGTCAAGGCTGTATAATCCAGGGAGATGTGTTTAGACAAGAGTTATCCTGAAAAAAGATCCAAGTGGTTCAGTGGCCTGCAAATGAGTTCCCAGCTGGGAATCAACAGTGTAATATAGCAGCCAAACAAATGCACCACGAGGCTCCAGGAAAGGAAGCGCAGCGTCGAGGAATGTGGAACTGACTGTTTCATTGAGCTCTGCGCTGCATGGCTGGAATCAGGGAGCCCTGAATTCAGCTCTAGGGTTCAAGGTTTAAAGAGAACATTGATAAGCTGGAGTGTTCAGGGATTTGCCAAACGAAGAAAAAAGCCTTGGGATCCACAGCAGAACAGGACAGACATTTAGCCAAGAGAGAAGAGCCGAAATCAAGAATCTGAAGGGCTGTTGTACAGAACAACGACCACACTTTTTTCAGATGACATGAGGAGTAATGGCCAGAAGTTACAAAGAGGAGAATTTAGACCTTCAAAAATGAGCTGTTCCAAAGGGGAATGGGCCCAGCCTCCAAGGAGGTCTTTAAAGTGAGGCAGGACCACCCCCTGCTCAGGTGTAGCAGAGTGAGAAGGCTTCTCCTGGACAGCTGGTCAAGGCAGTGTAGAGGCCCAGATCACTCTCAAGTCTGTGATGCCCTAAAGATCCCTTTCAGAAAGCACAGAAACATAGAGCCTGTCCATAGAAAGCAATGAAAATGGGCAACAAGAAGACAAGATTCAAGAAATTAAAATTTTACACATTAATAAAAACATTATGAATGCATATGAAAAAAATTTCTAGGTAAAATCTGTAAGGATATGAGCAGATAGTTGGCCCCCTGCTGGGAAGTGAGGGCTGGAAACTGGCTCTACCCATATATGCCTAATGCTGTAAGTCCTACAGAGGTGAGAGGTCCACCCATGAGCTATATAAATAACATTTATATCAAAGACTGATGGGAACCTCTATCATCCTAAATCCAAGCCCAGCATGCTGTCCACGATGCCTCGCTGCCCCATATACAAGTAATTACCTTAAAAATACAACCAGCTGTAAGGGGTTTCTTTAATGCCCCTTCCCAACTCACATGATTAACAGCTCCATAAATCAGAAAAACTCATTTTAATGTACTGCTAAAATCCCAGCAAAGATCAACACTCTAGAGCACAGCTGCCAGACACACTCTGCCCAGCAGCAGGCAACCTTCTCCAGGGAAAGTGGAATTGGGAAATGGTTATGAAAATAAATAAAAGTACAGCAGAACAGAGACAATAATGTTAATGTGGCCATAACTGGGATCCACAATTCAGGGGCTCTCTGGTTCCTTCAGTCTGACAGCACTGCTATAGAATCTCCAGCCCAGAGGGGCCTGATGATACCTCTTTTAGCCCGAGGGGTTCATACGGTACTTGGGACTCCTAAACAGAAAACTTTACAATTCTGTCCTATGATTTCACACAACAGAATCAACAACAACAAAAAAAAAAAGTAGAGAAATTGATATGAAAAGGTACTAAAAATCAAGAATTAAGAACACAAAATGTATTAATTGAATTGTTAAAAAGCCCAGCGGTAAACAGCAGCCAAAGCATAGCCTAGATGAATCATCACTGCCGCATCTTATCAATCTTACTAACGTAAGTAAACAGAGAAGTTTTAAAGATTCTTAATATCTGATAGGATGGTTTTATACGGCAGGTTATTAAGAAGTTCACTGAGTCACTGCTTGCATCTTCATTCTTTATAACTCAATATTGACTTTTAAAACTGTTTCTCTGTTTCCCATATTTCAGAAAACAAAAGTGAAACCAAAATCTCTAGAAGACCATTAAGTAGACTACATATGAAGTATGTCGTCACATCAGACCTAAGAAAAAGTAACTCAAAAAATTAAATTAATTTTTAATTATATAACTAATCAAGGAACCATTCTGATCTAATCTAAAAGTCTAAATAACCAAGTGCAGTAAACATAATAAAATAGCCGTAATTCAATCCTCATGACTTGAACAAGCCTACAAACACTCATTAAACATTACAAACACATCACCCACTGAGGTCATGATCTGATGCCTCACTGTGGCATCAAGTTTCCAGGGGAATGTGAATTCTAGGTCTTATCAAGCTGAAAAAGCATTAAGTACAAGCCTTATGGCGGACAGTATCCTGCTGTCTGTGGATCAGCCTTGCTAACTGTGGAGAGGCCCACAACGCGAAAACTCTCCAACAACATACATCAAACTGCAAAGGCAGATTCACAAGGGCAAGGCTGTACTTTCAGTAACAAAATTAGAGATCCTCAGAGCAGGCTACACAGGAGTCTTCCTTAGCATAATGTCTTCCCTGTTATCGTGTCCGCTGGGCCTCCAACACTACTTCCCAGAGATGAGAAAGGACCTGAGATCAAGCTCTTTGTTGTGATCAGCTGGTCTCCCTGCCTTTCCACCTGCACCCTGCTTCTTCTCAGACACAGAAAAGTCACATGAGCAGAAGGGAAGCCAGGAGAGCTTGCCACTGCCCCTCCACGGTGACCAACCCAGCTTCTCAGCTGTCCCCAGAGCTGGACGTAAGGGCTTCTGAGGTAGCTGTAAAAAAAGATAGTGGGGGGAATGACAGCAGCACCAGCAGCTGAGTGGCAGACCCCCCGCCAACTGGCCTCCGACAGTGGCACTGGCCAAAGGAGACATCTTTCCAGCTCTTCCACGGCGGCATCTTATCATCTCTCATCTTCGCCCTCCCCTGTCTCAGGGGACAGAGAGAATTAAGACTACTAACAATAAAATTTCTGAGTTTATGATTCAGACTCTTCATTAACTGACAGGAAGACCTTAAACCACTTGATAATCAATTAGTGATTCATTAACTGTGAAAAGAGTTCACTGTAACCCAATACTGACACAGTTGATATTTGGAAAGGAAAACAACCAAATGATAGCTCACCTCTTTCAGGGCTTTTAATAATCGAGGTCGCTTTTCTTCAACACTTTCCCTGGACTGCTGCTTAAGCTTCCTTAAAAGTGCTGTAACTAAATTTGAGGAGGGAAAAAAGTTAATTACAAAGTTCTTATGTATTTTCACTTGGCTTAAAAAATAAATGCTTCTAAAAGGAAATGCTGCCCACACGCTATCACCAACGTAAGCATGGCTGCAATTTCACTAACTCCAGAACACCCAGAAAGACTGTGCCAGAATTCATGATCCCCACCCCCAAGTCACTAAGCCCCTCCCTGCAGGCCTCTACCTCGCCCAACGATCTCCTGGTTAATTTGCTGACAGCTGGGGAACACCAAAGGCCTGCTGGAGAAGATGGGTAATCTGGGATCAACTCACTTCCTCAAATTTAAGCTAAGGAAGAGCTCTTCATCCTATTACAGAACATTCACGTTCAATAATATAAAAACAAAGAGGAAAAGAATCGGCAAGCCAAGCCCAAACTAGCGATGTCGCTAAAGCTACACAGAGAACGTAAAAAGGACCTTCTAAATCTCTCGAGGTAATCTTCTAAATCCCAGAGATGTCACTAACTTCCCCAAACCCTCCACAGCAGGCGTACGCTAGAGCAGAGGCCTAGAGAAGACCCAGATTGTCCAGGCCGGGCGTTAACGTCATTGGCCACTGTGGACATTGCTTGTTTCCACAAAGTCCTACTTCAGTCATGGCCCAGAGGTGCTGAGTTATTGAAAAATCTGCCAGTAAGGGGGCAAAGGTGCAAAGTCTAAAGAAGTTAACTACAATAAGATGGGCTCAGGGGAAAAGATGAGTTCTGTTTGAAACAGACTGAGCTTGAGTACTTGTGGCATGTCAAGGTGTCAGGCAGCGGCAGATAAACCAAAGAGTGGGACATGCAGAACTGGGGGTAAGAGCATAGAATGAAGAATCCATAGGAAGTGACAAGACCACCAAGAGGCATAAAGAGCGGTGAAGGGACAGAGCTCGAGGCACACTCTTGGTCAGGGGACACACCATGCACACCGAGGCTACCAAGGAGACTGAAAAGGACCCGCAGACAGGTAGAGAGGAAACCCCAGGAAACTCCAAGGAAGGTGAACCCCAAGGAAGGGGCAGCGGTGGCGTCAAACACCCCCAGGGCTCAAGGATGGCCAGACTTCCTCTAGCAAGGACTTGGCAAAGCACAACCAGCAAGAAGACAAAAGACTAAGGGAGATTCAACGCCAGGGAAGCATCTGGTTCCATGGGGTAACCACAGAACAGGGGCCCTGAGAAAAGGGCAGAGGCAGCTGCCTGAGAACAGACAGGAATAGAAGACAGGGACAGGATGTGACAGCAAAGCCAAAGAAAGATCTGGAGCCCAGCTGGAGAAGGGCTGAACCAACTGGACATGTGGAACGGTCCTCTACCAAAAAGGGGATAATGACGGATTCCAAGAAAACAGAGCAATCCCAGTGTGAAAGGATGCTGTGTAATGAGCAGGACCTGGAGAAGGGCTTAGGTGATGACCACAATAATAATGTGCAGGGAAACAAGTTGGAAAGAGCTCAGAGCTCGGACCAAACGAGTGACCAGTCACAACATGAAAAGCATCACGATGAAACACAGCTCCCCACCTTGGGCAGAGAAGTGATGGACTCACGTGAGAGACAGAGGGAGCGACAAGAGAAGACAGACTAAGGGGGGCACAGAGGAAGGGGAAAGGAAGGTGGAAGGCTGGCAGGCAGGCAAGAAACAAACACTTCTAAAGTGCCTGTTCTGTGCCAGGTCCTGCGCTAAGCACTTTGCAAATGTGACCTCATGTGATCCTCATAACAACCCTGACAAGTTGGTGTCATGTTTATCTTTACGTTACAGATGAGGAAACCGAGGCAGACAGTGACAACATGACTCACCCGGGGTCACCGAGCTACTAAGTGTCTGAGGCCAGATCTGAAGGCAGGTCTTCCTGACTCCTGACCAGACGGCGCTATTCACTGCGCTGCTCGGCTGCCTCTGAGAATGAAACAGGCATTTCCAGACCTGGCCAATGGGAACAGTTGTCATATCTATTAGAGAGGAGGGCTTCCACTGACAGAGAAGTGGGTTAGTAGGGAGTGACAGACATGAACAAAAGATCATCAATAAAACATTTTTTAAAATGCACAGAAGGGAAAAAAGTGCCAAAGAGGACATAAACAGAGGGACTCTGTTACCACCAGTTAGTTTTATTTCTTGTATAAAAAATTGATGTGAGAGAAGCTCACTTTGTCATACAATATTCTGTGTCTTGAGATGTCTGTTTTTGTGGGTGATTCCATGTCTACATTTAAAAAAAAATGGAATTAAAAAAAAAATCCATTGAGGAGAGTCGAGGGCAAAGTTAGACGTTAAAAAGCATCTGGTGAGGGTCAGAAGCTAATAAGCACCTAGCAGGGTGGGGCCCACACATGCCCAAGACACAGCCAAGGAGGCCACAGCCACATGTACAGTCAAGTCTCCAAAGATGAGAGTAGGGGTCAAAGTGGAGAGAAGGTCAAGACCCTGAACCTGAGCTCTTTAGAAAAGTAGAGAGGATGAGCAGGTGCCTGGCAGAGATTGAGACCAGGTGTCAAAGATGGAGCAAGGCTGGTGGCAAAGGAACAGTCCAAGCAGGAGGCAAGTATGGAGAGGAAGAAAGGAGAGGAGGATCCAGGACTGGGGCCACTCATCACATCACTGCACCTCCTGAGGAAAACCAGGTTTCTATTGTAGTAAGTTCAAAAGAGCAGCAAGTCAAGAATTCTAGGATGGAGGGAAGTCTGTTAACAATGGAGTATTTATCAATATGCAGTGGCATGCACGTAGAAGCAATTCTAAACACGATCCCACCCTGAAATAATGGCCAGACAAGAAACAATCGCGGCTTCTTACTCATCTGTCTGTCTCCATAGCTGATGGCTTCTGCCAGAGGGCTCCATCCCTGAGCGTTTTTCACCTTTACTGGAGCATTGTGGGCCAAAAGCAAATGGGCACATTCTGCAAAAGAGAAGGCATTTTAAACACACTGTTCCTGATTATTTTCACATCACTGAAAAGGAGAATCATTCAAGAAATCAAATAAATATAATCACCTGACTGTTGAAAATAGCTAATAAATGGCATGCTGTTTGGTGTCCATTATGACAAACAGTGAATCCCAGCCCTCAAAAGCTTGTCACTTAAACTGCCACAGAGCCACATTCGAGGAATTCAATCCATTATTGTCTATACACCCCAAAGGGGGAGGGGGCAGCAAACAAATATCTAGTTACAATGAAGTGAGAGGCTTCGCGACCCTAGGCTCCAGTTCCGCTTCAGACGCTGCCAGTGTGGCCCTAGAACCATCACAACCTCCATTTCCTCATCTGTAAAACAATGGGGCTGGAATCCCTTCCAGAGCTAAACCTACCAGAACAGATTCATCCTCTCCACAGATCTGTTTTAAGCAGAGTTGTCTTCAGATGAATCAGGGAAGAGCAAAGGCCAACAGACCAACAAGCTACTCATCATCCATTTACCCCAAGAAGGGGATGTAAGTTAGTCAGTGAAGTCCGTCCAGTAGAATGAATCACACTGGCATGTTTTTTAAGGGGTACAGAGCTAATTCTCCCCAACACCCAAAAAGGCTGCCATTTCTTCATTTTTATCCCATTAAGAAACTAAGGTTTTGGGAAGCTCAAGACAAGACCAGAAAAAACAAAGGAAAGGAAGTCAGCAGAGCAGCCTCCAGGCCAGAATCGCAAGGGGATTTAAGCCTGAGCAAAGTGCCGGCCTGCAGACTGGGAAGCCGCTTGTACTCCAAGGACATAGCCCTGGAGGGGGAAGACTGGCCTAACTTAAGCCATAAGAGAACGAAAGAGCGAGTCCAATAGAGGTTCCAAACCTGCTCGAGGGATATTCTCAACAGAACTGATTCTCAAGCTTCAACTGCCAAGCAATAATTAAACTCTAAGCCACATCCAACCACTGTGCTAGCAGGGAGACAAAGACAAAAATGAAATCGCCCCTGCCCTCAAGGAGCTTCTGTTCTATGAGGGGAGCTAGCACACAACTATATGGGGATTCTCAAAATCCAAAATAGAGACAAGGGAGGGAGGGCTCTGACAGGCAGGGAGAAGGTGTCAGGAAGGACTTCATACAGAAGTGAGATTCTGTGGGATGGAAGGGAGGATGTAGTACACTCCAAGCATGAAAAGTTATGGACACAGGAACGTAGTGCCCCGTGTGAGGAACAAGGGGGGCCCATAGAATGTGGGAGGTAAAGGAATACATAATAATCATAACGATAGCTGGCATTTATATAGAGCCTTAAAATCTGCAAAGCATTTTATAAATACCTTATTTTAATTATTACCACCCTTTAGGGTGGGATTATTATCCTCATTTTAAAGATGAGGAACCTGAGGCACAGAGAGGTGAAATGGCTTTCCCAGTCACAGTTAGTAAGAGTCAGTTCAGGTGAGTGATGAGATCAGAAGTCACACTGCAAAGGGTTGAAAGATCCCGTGTAATTAGGGGAAAGATCAGCGAAGGCTTCACTGAAGAGATGATATCAGATTCCCACAACTGCTCCTCGAGAGGATCCCACTGTCTCTGACGCTGATCCAAGCAAAAGGGAAGGCCTCCAGAGGTCTAGAAAAAGGGACGAAAAAGGAAGAGGAAAAGAGAAGGAGCAGGCAGCCTTTTCTGCAAGTTTGGCTCCGAAAGGAAGGAGCAACACAGAATGATAGTTTCAGGAGGTAGTAAAGTTGAGAGGAAATGTTTTTCCTTTTAAGGATGGAGATACTTAGGTCTGATGTCAGGCAAACAAAATGGGGAGAGCTGAAGAGCAGAGAGAAGGGTGGACGGACCAAGAGGCTCAGACGCTGAAGAAGCTGAAGGGAACACATACGGATTCTCAGAGGTTTTAGGTTCAGTGACAACTCTGATAACTCAAGAAAATGGGAAGTTATTTCTCTTATAATCACTTTAAGATACTCTCTAAAGAGTATCTTAAACTGGGCTGTTTGCACTCTAAGAAACAATGAATGATAAATTACTACGCATAATGTAAAGGAAAAATCCGCTAAAACGAAGGGAGAGCCTGAGGAGTTCTAAAAAGACCCAGGCTGGGGGATGAGGAACGAGCATTCTGCTCCTCAAACTCAGGGGACGCCTGGGAGGGTGCGCTGCTGGCCCTATGTTGGCTGGTTCTGCTCCTTCAGAGTATAAATGGGGAAATGACGAGTAAAAAAAGAAAACATCACTTTTTAAGGCAGGGAAGTGGAGTCACTTTAGAAAAAGCTCAAGTGCAGAAACCCAAACACTCACCTAAATAACTAAGTGACCTGGAAAACTGAGCTATACACTACTCATTCCTGAGATTCACAGACAGATGACACGCTAAAGTATCCAGGAATATAAAAACTGATTAAAGTACTTTGCTTTAGTGAACTTTTTAAAATACAGACTGGAAATGTAGGTCTGTCTAACTGCCTGTGGTTCTACAGAGTACCACTTCCTATACGTTCAAGCAAACCTCACCATATCCAACCTGTTGCCAAGTCTTGCCAATTTTAGCTTCACCATCTCTCTCCTACACACCACACCCCCTTCTCTATCAGCTGCCACCACGCAAGGATGGACCTTCAGCACCTCACAAGTGGACTTTGGCACGGGTCTACTGGTTAGTGCCCCCCCACCCCAAAGTCTTTGCCTGCTGCAATCCATCTCCCATTCCATAGTCAAATTAATCTTCCTAAAGCGGAGCTATGATCAGGTCATCCTCTGCCTAATAAATTCCAGGGGCTCCCAATGCCTTCAAGATCAAATTCCTGCCCCCTCCTGCCCTCGCTTACTCCCCCACCATGCTCTACCGACCCAGTGATGCAGGCCTCTCTGCTGTTCCCCACACAGGTGACTCCAGCTCCTGGTCCAGCATTTTCACAAGCCAGCCAGCATGCCTGCACAGCTCTCCCTCCTCACTCCTCTTGGCTGTCTCCTCAGCTTCAAGTCCCCACTAAAATCCCATCTCTTACAGGAAGTCTTTCAACAAGCCCTTAATTCCAGTGCTTTCCCTCAGGTGATTGTCTCAAATTTATCAGGTTATATGTGCACAATCATCTATCTGCCAGTTGTCTCTTCAGTTAGATCATGAGTTTCTGGAGAGGAAGGCCTGTCACCTGCCTTTCTTTGTATCCCCAGCATTCAGCACAATGCCAGGCACACAAGAGGTGCTTTACGAATGCCCACTGCATGACTTGGAGATGATACTGAGTTACTGAAGACTTCTCCAGGAAACTCTTAGCTCTGGCAAAGACTGATCAGAATACAAGCTTGGAGGAAGACTAGACTGTTGGTCAGCTGAGACAGACAATGAGAAAGGTTCATCCTCCCTTTTCTGCACAGAGATTTCTCTTTAAACCACAGCAATTCTCACATGCCACCTTCCTCGCTCCAGAAGGAGCGCCACCCGTGCCAATGAGGAGGAGCCACACCAATGAGATCACAAGTCACTGAAATGCCGATGCAATTCTGACCTCCTTCGATGTGGAAAGTGTTATTACCAAGACTCAGCTGGGCTGCCACATTGAGTTGTGCTGATCTATCTTAGACAAACATATACCACATCTACTGTGCACTGAAAAGAATCAAGTCTTATACAAAGGGTAAACCACAATATAATTATATTGGTATTCAAAGTGACATAATCCTTAATTCTTTAAACACAGAAAAAAAATAACTTTCCTATATTATGAATCTTTAATTAATAAAATTATTAGTAAAAACCCTTTCAAACGTTATTAAGAATTTCAATCTGATTTATTCTGTTCTGTGACAAGGATATGGTGGAAAAAGAAAAATTATCTTTCTATATTTAAGACATTGCCAACTCAAAGAGCAGTACTATATGTATATTCTAAACTTGATAGAGCTTGCCAAAGGAAAGGAGGGGAAAATCTTCCAGGTTTAGCAAATAATCAAAACTAGTGACAGTGCAAAAGATTTTAGCTTCACCCTATATGTTTTAAAAGACCAACTTTATTTTAAAATTTTAAGATTCTCCATGAACATGTTTTAAAAAGAAAAAAAAATTACAGTTACTAACCTTTATTTCCTAACATCACAGCAAGATGTAAAGGAGTGTTTCCTAAAACAAAATTAAAAAAAAAAAATTAGATGAAATAAAAGAACACAAGACAATTCATTCCAATGGGGTTCCTTACTCTGATAAATTGGATGTGAAATTAGGGATACCATCCTACAACCAAGGCAAACCTGCAAAATCAGAACATGGTGATTCTGACCTGAGAGAACAGCAATCTCACACGTTACAAACAAGCTGATCAACTTGGCATGGAAACCTTCTTTACTACTTGGCTAAGAAACAGCTAAAGCTCTATGTGAATGCATCTATTTTTACCATACATCGAAAAAAGATGAATTTAAGACAGACTTAATTTATCTCAAAAAAATTAATGCCTAATTATCTACTTTTTATTCACTATTCTCCTGATTTAAAAAAAAAGCAAGCTATTTCAGAAACCAATTCCTAGAGAACCAAGAAGAAACAGGAAGAACAGGCCTAAAGTAAAATAAAAAACAGGCAACTAATCATCCTCCACCCAATGGAAAAGAAAACGACCTCGGTCATCCAGAACCAGAGACAATTCAAGTCACTTTTATTTTACTTAAGGCCAAATCTTACTCTAACTTTCCAAGAGGGGCGGGGAGGGCTCCCAGCACTGAGGCTGAACGCCCCCAAAGCTGCCCACTTGCCCTGCTTGGCATCTGCTGGCCTCCACCCAACTCCTCCCATCACGGATTTACTCATTCACTCAAAGAAACATGTAAAGGTTCAAGGGCTTCCAAGCACTAAGAAAAACGCTGTTCCACTACAGGTCCGGCCCCAGAGAGCCAGAGTTAGTGCAGATAAGCAATGAGCCAGAAACAAGTCGTACCCCAAGTCTTGCAAAGAAACTGTACCATCAAATTAAACAAGCAAATTCAATGAGGTCAGAAGAGGCAGGTTGTTAGGAACTCAGGGATAAGAAGGTTAAGGAGATCTGGAAACAGAACTTAAGTTAGAAGCGACCACCTCCTAAATGTGAGGAAAAAACGTTCTAAGTGAATGTGTGTGGATGTGGATCTTTCACTCGATAGCTGGGATGGTAACAAACTCTCCCCAACCTTACACAGCACTGGGACGTTCAGCTCTCTCCTGCAACTCCTGCACAGAATGCTGTGGACTACGATGACCTCTATATGGATCCTTGCCAAACACCAAGCGCCTTGAGGGTAAGTAGGGACGCATCTTAGCTAAGTGTTTGATCTCTTCAGTCCTTTACCAAACATCCTGCAGACAGGAGCTACTTTTAAAATGTGTTTGCCATAAAAAAAAAAAAATACTATCCACTTCCAGGAAGAGAAGCAATAAACTGTGAATGCAGATTGAAGGACACTTGTTTTTTACTTTATTTTCCTTGGTTTGCGTGCATGTGCTTTCTTTTGCAATATGGGTAATAAAGAAATACGCCTCGCATGACTTCACATATATAATCGATATACTGCTTGCCTTCTTGAGGGATGGGGGAGAAGGAGAGAGAATTTGAAAAGTCAAAATTTTTTAAATGAATATTTAAAAAATATCACATGTAACTGAAAGATATTTAGCAAAATAATTTTTTTAATGAAAAAAATATATGAATAAGATCAATTAGCCAGCTAGGTGGCTCAGCGAATGGAGCACCGGACCTGCGATCAGGAAAGCCTGAATTCCAATCTGGCCTCAGGCACTTCTACCAGCAGGGACTCTGGACAAGTCATTTAGCCTCTGCTTGAGTTTCCTAAATAAGAGCCCCCACCCCCACTGTTGTGAGGATCAAATGAGATCATCGTCAAGCACTTAGCACAGGGCCGGGCATGTAGTTGGCACTTAAGAAACCTTAGCCACGATGATAAGGATGATGACAAAATTAATTATAAACAATGAAGATGCAATCCTACCAGGTACTCCATGTACGCTGTTGGTAGAGAAGGCAACATGGAGGCATAAAACAATAAGCACAAAAGCAACTCAGACCTTTGTCCCAAGGATGGCAAAGCCAGCAGGGAATCCTGAGGATGAGGCAGAAGCAGAGGAGGAAGGGGGAGGGAGAGGAGACTCATTTCTACAAAGATATTCATTAACAGCATTATTCTTAACAGGGAATATTCCTATTATTGTGTATAGTACTTGGAAACTGGCCCGATAAATACTGCTATATAAATGCAATGGCCTAAGAAATGACAAATATAAGGAATTAGGAGGAAGAGGGGAAGACACAGGATGTGCTCCATATATTGGAAAAAGTAGAGTCAGCATACATGAATACAGCTATGTAAGTAATGAAGATTGCTTCCAACTCCAGAAAAAAGCCCAGAATTAGACATTCACAAAGACAATGAGAAACAAAAAGGATGCTGGTAATGGTTTTAAGTGGTTAATTTTTGCTGCGTAGTCATTTCAGTCAGTCGTCCTCAAATCTCATGATCCCGTTTGGGAATTTCTTGGCGAAAATACCAAGGTGGCTTGCCATTTCTTTCTCCAGCTCATTTTCCAGATAAGGAATTGAGGCTGACCGGGTTACCTGACTTGCCCCAAGTCACACAGCTTCTAAGTGTTTAAGGCCAAATTGGAACTCAGTTCTTTCCACTTTACCATCCAACCAAGCAATATATAAACAATTCTGTAGGATCAATTTTTGTTCCGGTTTCTGTACCTGAAAATTACTAACTTCAGAAGTTTTTTAAAATTAAATGTTGTTGAATGAACAGAACTTTCTTAGGCACCAGGTAAAGGACTTGTCGACATCAAGTGTTCCCCTTAAATTCAAACAACATTCACATATTCCCCATGGGAAGGAGAGTTCAGAAAGGCAGTACAGTCACATGGCTAGAGAATGAGTCAGCAGACATGGGTTCAAATGTCACTGCAAACACAACAGCTACATAACTGTGGAAAGCTGCCCAAACGCGCATGAGTTTGGTGGCAAAATGAAGGAGCGCTGGGCCTGCATTCAGGAAGATCTGTGACCCTGGGCAGGGCACTTAACCTGTTTGCCTCAGTCTCCCCAAGTCAACATAACAAAAATGGCAATTCTACCTAAATTATTTATTCAGTGTCATACCAATCAAGCTACCAGATAATTTTATAGAGCTAGAAAAAAATAACAAAATTCATCTGAAAGAACAAAAGGTCAAGAACAGTAAGGGAATCAATGAAAACCATTTGAAGGGAAAAACCTATGAAAACTTACATGAACTGATGCAAAGTGAAGTGAGCAGGTTTTTCCTTCACTTGTATAACTGATCATATAGCTTGCCTTTCTCAAGGGTAGGGGAGATCAAGCAGGAAGAAAGGAGAGAATTTGGAACTCAAGATTTAAAAAAAAAATGAATGCTAAAAATAAATTTTAAATTTTAAAAAATACTTTATAACTTCCCTCCCCACAAAAACAAAACAAACAAAAAAAAACCAGCAGCTCCCAAAACACCACAGAGCATGAGGTCAGATTAGTGCAGACTACAATTGAAATGCTCACCCCCTGTTCTAAGGGACCACTTAACGTAGCCAAGTAATGTACTAGCTTTTTGGGCTGCTGTCTGATAATTCTAACTCCTACTTAGCACCCAGAGTCAACTAGAATCATCAGATCCTTTTCAAAACTGCTATCTAACCACGTCCCTGGGGCCTCCCACTCCCTCCATCAGTGCACCCTTGAACCATTCATGACTAAACTATTCTTGGACTCTGCGCATCCAAATCACAAAAAATACACTGGATTGTATTGTCTAATCAGTATCTTTCCACCTTCCTTCTCAATCAGAATAGCATGAGACATGTTAGCAAAAGCTTAGGAGAACACAGGTTAATTCCCCAGTTTAAGCCAGGACACATTCAACTAACAGGAGACGTTCAGTAACAAAGATTAGAGCCGGAACTTGAACACAGGTCATCTGACCACAAGCCTGGCATTTTATTCACTGTCATGCTAATAATACTGTAAGAGATTAAGGAAACCAAGCTTACAACAGGTTATTAATGCACACCTCATGTGTGACCTCAACTAGTTGTGAATAACTTTTTTCCTTTACCAAGTCAAAAGTCAGTCTTAGATGTAAATGGTCAATGACCCTTTAAAATTATCAAAGGTTCTAATAGCAAAATTTGCTATAACTACTTCTATCCCTGACTCCACAATAAAGAACCTCTCATCACTGCTGTATAATCTACATCAATCCCACTGAGTCACTTAAGAGTTAGTCTCAAAGACACACACACTATTATCTGGTTCGTCAGTGTGGTGTGATGGTAGCACGGCGGATAGAGTACCAAGCCTCAGGTCAGAAAGACTCATCTTCCCGAGTTCAAATTCTGCCTTAGAGAGGTCAAGGAAGCCAATGACAACGTGGAGGTTATGAGAGGTTCCAAGGACTATATGCACAGGGCAGCCGGCAGTCCAGAGGACAGAGCCCTGGGCCTGGAGCCAATCTCAGACATTTACTAGCTAGGTGACTTTCCACATGTCACTTAATTTCCTCATCTCTACGATGAGCTAGAGAAGAAAATGGCAAACCATTCTGTGTATCTCTGCCAAGAAAACCCCACACTGAGTCTTGAAGAGTTAGATGCAATGAAAATATCACTAGATCTGGAGTCAAGTTCTGGGTTCAAATTCTACCTCTGACAGTTATTAACTGTGTAAAAATAATACACAAATCACTATGCTACATCTGTAAAAATAACTACTTGTGCTATCTACTTAGCAGTTACTGTGAAGGAAATCTTTATTAAAGTGCCATGTAAATATGAATTGCCATCATCTCATCACTGAAGCACGGGTACATTTCTTCTAATAATTATTTCACTAACACCTCAAGCAGTTTGGATAGAGTTGGGCTTAAAATCTGACAAACCTAGGTTTAAATCTTACCCTGATATGGACCAGCTATCTGACCAAATCGTGTCCCTAGAGAAACTCCCTACACTTTAGTAGAGAAAAGTTGAGCTCCCTACACTGATTAAGTAACAAATCCTCCATGTATTTGCATAAAGCAAAATAAGTAATTATGAAATACTGATTCCCAAATTAGCTATTTTTCTAGCAATCCTTACTGGATATTTTTCTGCCAAAAAAAGAAGTTTTATCTCCAAAGACACACAATTTAGATCATGCAATCACTTAAGCACAGACAAAATCTTCAAATAGTAAGAGTCACAGTTGATACAATTTCTTCAAGAATTAAAGCAAAATTAAAAAAAAAAAAAGTTTTAGAAAAGTGTCCCAATAGCTGAACTCAAATATTTGGATCATAAACACAGACAAATCAAAAATTCTTCTCTAAGCACAAAATGGGTGGACATATTCTGAAACTAGAATTGATGACTGACCACAGTCTACAGCAATCAATGCACACTTATTTACCCATGCCAGGTCCATGAGCTAAGCAGACCTACCTTCAAGTAGAGGCAACATTCAGAGGAACGAGTCACACAAAAATCTGGGGAGAAAGGTCCTGCTGCTGGGATCAGGAAGGATTTCATGGAGAAAGAAGACAGCCTTTGAGCTGAGCCTTGGGGTGAAGATTGGTGCAAAATGAATCAGAGTAAACAGGAACAGCAGGGTAACCCTAGCCAAGGACCCACCGTGACTCCTGAACAAGGCTGCATGCTGCCCCACTCCGGAGAGTCAATGGACTCCCGAAGTTTGGGGTGTGGTCAACTCAAGACTTTGTTTTGCTTGATTATAGATATCTGTTAGAAAGATTTTGTGTTCCTCTTCTTAACAGGGGATAAGAGCAGGAAGAAAAAGAAATGTTTTGCTAGTTAAAAAAAAAACAAAACACCATATACCTATGACCACCCAAAAAAAGTTGATTAATAGTTCTACAAGAAGTCATTTCGGAAGCCACGTGCCTACTGATCATGTGTACAGAGTAAAGGTTCAAACTACATACTAAATTAGAATAAAGGATAAAAATGGGGGGAAATGAGTTCATTATAATAGTTCCAACATGAACTACTTGCTTAGACTGCTGACCTTCCCTTTGAACTTCCTGAAAAATCAAAAGTTGGCGGAGTAGGAAGACACACATACGCTAGCTCCGAACCCACAGCCCATAAATTACCTGTAAAGAAGAACTCCCAACAAATTCTGGAGCAGCAGAAGCTGCAGAACAATGGAGCAGAGGAGATTTATGTTCCAGAGAGCCTGAAAACCTCTCGCAAAAGGTCCTTCGCGCCCCAGACCGGGAGCAGAGCCGAGCCCAGCCCTGCCTCGGCCGCGCAGCACCCAGAGGAGCAGATCCGAGCAGGCTCCAGGGACAGAATCTCCAGCAGCCGCTGGTCCCTCCACCCATAGGCCCCAAAGGTTGGTGAGAGGGTCTTCTCGGCTTGCCGAGAGGGGAGTGGAGTGCCCCCATAACTCAGGCCCCCTCAGGAGGCAGCAGCGGAGGTGGGAGCAGACCTGGGCTCCCCAAGCAGGCAGGAGCTCAGATCCATTGTTGAAGGTCTCTGCATAAACCCCCTGAGGGAATCGAGCCAGTGAGGTGGCCCTGCCCCCACCTGAGCACCTGAACTTAATCTCACACTGAATAGCAGCCCCGCCCCCGCCCAAAGCCCTAAGGCTGGGAAGCAGTATTTGAGTCTCAGACCCCAAGCACTGGCTGGGAGGATCTGGAGGCCAAGTGGGTGTGAAGAGAATATTCAGAAGTCAAGTCACTGGCTGGGAAAATGCCCAGAAAAGGGGAAAAAAATAAGACTATAGAAGGTTACTTTCTTGGTGAACAGGTATTTCCTCCCTTCCTTTCTGATGAGGAAGAACAATGCTTACCATCAGGGAAAGACACAGAAGTCAAGCCTTCTGTATCCCAGCCCACTCAATGGGCTCAGGCCATGGAAGAGCTCAAAAGGATTTTGAAAATCAAGTTAGAGAGGTGGAGGAAAAACTGGGAAGAGCAATGAGAGACATGCAAGCAAAGCATGAAAAACAAGTAAACACCCTGCTAAAGGAGACCCAAAAAAATGCTGAAGAAAATAACACCCTGAAAAATAGGCTAACTCAACTGGCAAAAGAGGTTCAAAAAGCCAAAGAGGAGAAGAATGCTTTAAAAAGCAGAATTAGCCAAATGGAAAAGGAGGTTCAAAAGCTCACTGAAGAAAATAGTTCTTTCAAAATTAGAATGGAACAGATGGAGGCTAATGACTTTATAAGAAACCAAGAAATCACAAAACAAAACCAAAAGAATGAAAAAATGGAAGATAATGTGAAATATCTCATTGGAAAAACAACTGACCTGGAAAACAGATCCAGGAGAGACAATTTAAAAATTATGGGACTACCTGAAAGCCATGATCAAAAAAAGAGCCTAGACATCATCTTTCATGAAATTACCCAGGAAAACTGCCCTGAGATTCTAGAACCAGAGGGCAAAATAAATATTCAAGGAATCCACAGATCACCGCCTGAAAGAGATCCCAAAAGAGAAACTCCTACGAACATTGTGGCCAAATTCCAGAGTTCCCAGGTCAAGGAGAAAATATTGCAAGCAGCTAGAAAGAAACAATTCAAGTATTGTGGAAATACAATCAGGATAACACAAGATCTAGCAGCCTCTACGTTAAGGGATCAAAGGGCATGGAATAGGATATTCCAGAAATCAAAGGAACTAGGACTAAAACCAAGAATCACCTACCCAGCAAAACTGAGTATAATATTTCAGGGGAAAAAATGGTCTTTCAATGAAATAGAGGACTTTCAAGCATTCTTGATGAAAAGACCAGAGCTGAAAAGAAAATCTGACTTTCAAACACAAGAATGAAGAGAACCATGAAAAGGTGAACAGCAAAGAGAAGTCATAAGGGACTTACTGAAGTTGAACTGTTTACATTCCTACATGGAAAAATAATATTTGTAACTCTTGAAACTTGTCAGTATCTGGGTACTGGGTGGGATTACACACACACACACGCACACACACATAGAGACAGAGTGCACAGAGTGAACTGAACAGGATGGGATCATATCTTAAAAAAACGAAATCAAGCAGTAAGAGAGAAATATATTGGGAGGAGAAAGGGAGAAATGGAATGGGGCAAACTATCTCTCACAAAAGAAGCAAGCAAAAGACTTTAGTGGAGGGAAAAAGAGGGGAGGTGAGAGAAAAACATGAAGTTTACTCTCATCACATGCCACTAAAGGAAGGAATAAAATGCACACTCATTTTGGTAGGAAAACCTATCTTACAGTACAGGAAAGTGAGGGATAAGGAGATAAGCAGGGTGGGGGGGAGGATGGAAGGGAGGGCATGGGGAGGAGGGAGCAATTTGAGGTCAACGCTCATGGGGAGGGACAGGATTAAAAGAGAGAATAGAAGTAATGGGGGACAGGATAGGATGGAGGGAAATATAGTTAGTCTTATACAACACAACTACTATGGAAGTCATTTGCAAAACTACACAGATATGGCCTATACTGAATTGCTTGCCTTCCAAAGGGAAGGGGTGGGGAGGGAGGGAGGAAGAGAAGTTGGAACTCAAAGTTTTAGGAACAACTGTCGAGTACTGTTCTTGCTACTAGGAAACAAGAAATACAGGTAAAGGGGTACAGAAAGTTATTTGGTCCTACAGGACAAAAGAGAAGATGGAGACAAGGGCAGAGAGGGATGATAGAAGAGAGGGCAGATTGGTGATAGGGGCAATTAGAATGCTTGGTATTTTGGGGTGGGGGGAGGGGACAAAAGGGGAGAAAATTTGGAACCCAGAATTTTGTGAAAATGAATGTTAAAAGTTAAATAAAAAATAAATTTTTTAAAAAAAGCAAAAAAAACAATCAAAAGTTGGCAAAAATGACAATAACAAGCCCCATTTGGGGAGAAATTTAATCTGTAAAAACTGTCACCTCGACAAGGAAGCGTCTCAAACAACTTCACACAATTTCCCTTCAAGGCCAAAAGAAACCCTTGGGCATCTGCAAAACATCTCAAGGGATAACGGGAGAACAAGGGCCTCAGGAGAACTGGAGCCCAGGCCTTCCTCTAAAAGAAACACTGAGCCTAAGAAGGGGGAGGCACCGGCCTGCGCCTGCGCCTGCTGCTGCTTCCCTTCCACCCTCCCAAAAAGCTTACTCTGAAACCCAGGCAACCTTGCTAAGTCAACAGGAAGTCACACCTTCACCAAACTTAGCTGAAAAACTAGGGTTATTCCAAGAGGCATGAACACGCGTATGGAAATCAGAGCAGGAGGAGAGTTCACAGTTGTTGGA
Organism: Notamacropus eugenii; assembly: GCF_028372415.1. Lineage (NCBI taxonomy): Eukaryota > Metazoa > Chordata > Mammalia > Diprotodontia > Macropodidae > Notamacropus > Notamacropus eugenii. The sequence goes on from NC_092873.1 coordinate 531,028,606, forward strand.
GAACTTTGCATATTCATGACAGCAGGACAAAGCGACGAGGGGACAGCAGGAAGGGACAAGACGTGGGAAGGGGAAAGGTGTAGTCAAGGTGGGAAAAGGACAAAACCTTTCCTGACTGAGAGGAGAAAGGTCGTGGCATTCTTTTCCCTTAGGACCTGCTAGACTCTGAAGAAAGCAGGGTCCGTTTATCTGCAAGGGACCCCAGCAGCACAAGCGTTCTCCCAGCTTGTCACGGACTGGCTTGTGCCTGTCCTGCCTCCCAAGGACACGAAGGAAATCGAATCCAGCTTGGGGTGCAATGGCATAGTATGTCAGCTCAAGCCAGGTTTCGTCCCTGGCACATTAAGAGCCTCCCGCATGCTTCTGGAAAGGTTAAATCGGATTCAGGGAAACAGGTATCATGGTTTCCCAATCTCTGCTGCTTCCAGCTAAGTGGACAGATTACTTTCTCAACTTCCTTAGACCTGTAGCACAATTCTCCCCACCCTCCTCTGTGCCAGCCCTGCCACTGGGAAGTCCATGAGGAGGGGAGTTGTTTCTTTACTGAGTTTGTATTCCAAGCACCTAAGAGTGCTTTACATCCAGTAATCACTTCGTAAAAATTTTCTTTCATTACCTAGTGACCAACCATCTTAAATTTTCTTAACTCCATCTTTTTGATCAACACAACCCCCTTTCCCATGCCCTTCAATCACACAGCACCATAGGTATCCCTCCCCTGGACTTCCCGGATTCCAAATGACCAAACTTCCAACTTCCCATTTCTCATCACGGCCCCATCTCCTTCCATTTCCCATCCTCTCTCACACACCACTCTTCATTCCCATCCAGTGAGCCTCTTCTCCCTACTTTCCAATACTCATCTACTTTGGTGCCTTTTGTCTCTATGCTAGCCTTAAAATAATGGCGTGTCACTTTAATGTATCTCTGTCTGGACCTAGAATTCCTTTCCAAATCAAAGAAGTTCAGGAGGGGTGTCTCAGTTGGGCTTCAAAGGACTGTGAAGAATTCTGCAAGTGAAGACATTCCAGAAATAAGGGACAGCAGAAACAAAGCAATGAAACATGACAAAAGTCACTTATGGCAGGTCGTCGGATGGCTCAGTGGGGAGAGTGCAGGTCTGAGAACACTGAAGCTTTTTAAGCAGATAAATACTATAATCAGAGCTACATACTAGTAAGATTAGTCTGGAAGTGGCACTAAAAGAATGACTTGAAAGGAGGGTGGAGCCTAGAGCACCTGTTAGGCCAGCGCAGTCCTATGGTGGCAGTGAGTAAAAGGAGAAGATGGAATAAATGTAAATTGATGCCAGATGAGAGACACTGTTGGAAGTCAATAGGCAAAGAGCAGCTGAAGCCAGGACAGGAGAAGAAAGGAAGACACATTAGAGGAACACCCTTGCATGAGTGAAATGACTGGAATCTGTGATTGGGGCTGAGAGTACAGAAGTTCAGTTGGTAAGTGGGTAAGGCTGAGAGATGACCTCTCTGATACATGGCTGAAATGCAGGGAAGGATTCTGAAATAAGGAAGCTGAAAGGGGCTATGGGTGAAGCTTATTACCATTCCACTCCCAGGGCTTTCTTGCTACACAGAAGGCCCCCAGATCTAATTTTCCAGCTATAATCCCTTCCCAAAACTCCAGCTCCCCACTTCTAACAGTCTGCTGAACACAAGAGGGCGGCGATAAAAATACGAATCTGGGAGTCAGCAGACCTAGGTTCCAATTCTCTGCCATAGAAATGCCCATTAATCTCTCTGGGTTTCCATTTCTTTTTCTGTAAAAGGAGGGGAGGAGCCAAGATGCTTGTAAGGTGGTTTTAATGCTTCTCAGTGCCGCCAGGACATCCCCCTCATATGCACTGACTTTTAACATGTCCAAAACAGAAATCACCTAACAAAACCTGCCCTACCACCACTTCCCAAATCACTAAAGCTTACCCATATATAAAATAGTACACATGCGCATGAGCAAAAACCTACATGCATACCCCTCCAAATCCTCTTATGCTCGTGGTAGAAGGGACTGGCCCATTACACTGTCTGATCAGGTTTCTAGTTTGGGTAATTTCAAGATACATGATTTCATGGTGATGAAACATAAATGATTTTCCTCCCCAAACAAAACATACCGTGTGAGATCATCATACTTCAGTCATGACCTCATCTGGCGTTTTTTTAGCAAAGATCCTGGAGTGGTTTGCCACTTCCTTCTCCAGTTCACTTCACAGATGAGGAAACTGAAGTAATCAGAGTTCTATAACTTGCGCCAGATTTGAATTCAGGTCTTCCTCACACACATTCTACTCAATGCTTTCATAATTGAAAACACAGCATTTTATGGCTAAGAATCACCAGGGGGACGGCTGTAACAGAACACTGTAAGAAACGACAAGCAGGATGATTTCAAAAAAGCCTGTAAAGACTCCCAGGAACGGATGCAGAGTGAAGTGAGCGGAGCTAGGAGAACACTGCGCAGGTAAAAGCTGTATTCCACTGTGAAGAGCCCTGAATGACTCAGCAATAAAATAATGCAAGAATCTCAAAGAACTCATGATAAAAAATGCTACCCACCTCCAGGGAAAGAAATGGCGCTGTCTCGGTACTGACGGAAACAAATTATTTTTCTTTCTTTCTTCCCCTTTTTTTTGTTTTTGAGTCTTCTTTCAAAAAATGACTAATATGGAAATGTTTTATGTGATTGTACATATATAACTCATATCATATTGTTTACCTTTTCAGGAAGGGGAGAGAGAGAGGCCATTCTCTGACTCTTATTAAGTCTTAATCACTGAATGGGCTTTGTCTCAGTTGAACTGAGACCTGTTGAAGACCTTGGTTTGAGCCATCTCCAGTTGTCCTGGTCTGTGTCTGGTCATTGGACCCAGCTGGCTCCAGAGGAGAAAGTGTGGCTGAACTTACACAGTCCTCTCTTACTTATGTCATGTCATCGTCTCTCTGATGCCATGATCCTCTTCGAGAAAGGACAAATAAGGAAAAGCTATAGGAGCAAAGCCAGTTAGTGGTAGGAGTGACGCAAAGCTGAGGCATGGCAGGGTTTAATCAGTTATATGAAAGGGCTCAAGAGGGCAGTATAGCATAAAGCTGAACTGGTTCACCAAGGGGTTGAAATGAAGAGAGGAGAGTGTAGTAGGGCTAAAGAGAGAATTGAGGGGTGGAGGGACTGAAGGTTACAGGAAGCACACAGAGCAGTGTTTCCAGCACTGGAAGGCATAGGGATAGGTACAATGTCAACAGATAATAATTAGATGTGGAATTTCAGAGTCCATGAACAAAGATATCGTCCATCTGTGGGTGATGGAATGATCAAGAGTATGACCATGGCCGTGTGTGGCTGAGGTACACCAAAGAAGTAGGTCATGGGAAATCAGTAAAGGAACTAGGAATTAGCATTTGAGAAAATAATCTGTCTGTCCATCCATCCATCCACGCATCTCTGCTGAAGCACCCTACTATGAAAGCAGGAGTTGGGGAGGAAAAGTTGTGATTCAGGTGTTGAACTCATTAAGGAAGGAAGGGGAAAATCAATAGACAACAGTAACCAGGATTTTGATTGGGTATGAGCATCACTAAGTGACAGTGGCAGGGGGAGAACCTGCTAGTGGTAATAAGGCATAAAGAGCATTCCAACTCCTCCACTTTGACCAATGAGTTAGAAATCAAAATGTAGCTGGAAAGGCATGGGAGGCTATGTCATCGGGTGGAATTCAGCTCTCAGTAAAAACCAGAAATGAGAAAGAAAAAGATTTAGGATGATGGGCTTGTTGTCTATGGTACAGGCATTTCAGAGGGCACAGTGGGAGGGGTGGGTGGCTTTGGGGTAGGGAGGGTTTGAAGGGAATAGGAATAAGAAATCTGGCAGTAAAGGATAAGATGAGGATTTGAATGACGACCTACACCATTCAGAATTACTGGGATGTAAAAGGTATAATCAGAGGAGAGTTGGTTAATTATTAAAGGAAAATTTTAGATGGACCAAAAAAACAAGAGGAAAAAAACTTCAAAGGGCTCACTGTAAAGTCTTAAATACAACTACATAAAAATAGAACAGATACCTGATGTGAAAGGTCATGGAAAAAATATAACAAGGAAACCTAACCCTAATCCTAAATTCATAGTAGCATTATCTGTAATCATAAAATTTAGGGAAATATATATCCAATGATTGGGGAAAAGCTAAACACACATGATTACAATGGAAAATTACTGCACTGTAGGGAATGACAAATATAAAGAATTCTATGAGACACGGGAAGGTTTATACAAAGCAACAGAAAAGAAAACAAAACCCAAAGATCAATAAACACACACAGACTTACAAGAATGAAGATGACACTAGAAAGGGACAAAGCTCAGAGTACAATTGGCAGTGTTGATCCTAAATGACTAAATAAAGCACATGTACTTTGTTATCAAAATAATAAAGTACAAGAACTGAAAGTTACATGGAGCAATCACGTAATGCGTCATTTTGCTTACCTTTTCAAAAGAAACTCTGGGAAGAGGGGAACTGGGAAGTCATACTGATGTGTAACCAAAAAAAAAACTTTCATTTGAAATGAAATTTTTCAAATATAAATTGCTGGGGCTTTTTAACTTAAAAAAAAAAACTAATACAATCAGAATGCATGAAGATAAGTATAGCATTCAGAACAAGATCAAAAGAACAATAGACTATTCTGTTCTGGTCATATCCGTATCCTGGTACACTTCAAAAGTGACTCAATAACAAGATGGTGAGGGGTGTCAAACCATATCGCATAAGAAAGAGCTGAAGGAACCAGAGATATAGATCTTGTTAAAGATTTAAGGAGTTCTATGATGTGTGAGAAGAAATATACTTTATGCAGCAGGTGTACAGGGCAGAATTAGGAAGACTAGAGAGGGAAGCAAAATTTAGCTCCCTATTATATAAGCCAGAATATTTTAAACTGTCCAATTATCACAGAGACTGCTTTTAAAAAGAGTGAGCTCCTAAGTCAGGCAGCTGGCATTTATTAAATGTCTATGAGGTGCTGAGCTCTGAGGATCCAAAGAAAAAATGTCTATCTGTGAAAAACATCACAGAAGGGATTCCCACACTGAATGGAACGCTGAATTAGCTAGTCTAAGGTCCCCGGTAACAGAGGCAAGACTCTAATTAACTACTTTGAATTTTGTTTGCATATGACATTAGACTGATTACATTAAGACCCAGACCATCACAGAACCTCCTAGAAGCTTGATGGGAAGGAAAAGATTTTGGCTTACTGAACAGGAAGTTGGTGAAGAATGTTTAATGCCCACATTCCAACATGGGTTTGGATGGATGCCCTTCAGGGCTTGTCCTACAAGTCAGGACAGACAGCCAAGATGTACACTGAGATCAGCACTAAGTTGATGAGGGAGGAGAGAGTGGGTCAGACAGCTTTTAAGAAATTGTCAAGTTCTTATTGGCCCTAAATTTCCCATGGAAGCAAATACCTACTGATCTTTTCCATATGAAGACCTTACTGTTTTGCTACATGACATAAGCATGTTTCTGAGGAACTGGAAATGAGCGTCGCCTAGAGAGCAATAGAGGGGCACATGGCAGGAGGGAGTGAGCAAGCTGCTGCAAAGCCTAACAAGAAAGCCCAAAAATGAACTATCAAGGGCATCATGGAACCTTGTGGGGGAAAAGCCAGCCTGATCAAAAGGCAAAGTTGTGCAGGTGGCACTCTCATAGTGGGGGAGAGTAAGGAGGGCCTTCAGTACATCAGGTGAATCCCATGGGACAAAACATTTGAGAGAACATGAACAAGAGAAAAGCAAGAGGCGGAGGGCGCGGAGAACCGGGATCTGCAGCCTATCAAGAAATGTACACAGCTCCTTAATTAGGAGGGCTCTCTAGGTAAATCAATATTTAAGGGCAAGAAGCACGTATTATTTATCTTTGTACCTCTCTTACAACAGAACAGTGCCTTGTATTTTTTAACACTTATCTACATCCTTATAGAAGGATAATATCTTCAAAATTTAAATAAATTATCAGGACTAGCAATAAGTGTTCTCCATCAATACCTTTCTACACCAGAGAAGTAAGAGATCACAAACCACTGAAGTGGAGCTATCCTCCCCTACAGTATGTTAGCAACGTAAGAAGAAAAAGAACCTAACAACATTTACATGTGCAAGCAATGGGTACGAAACTGCATTAATATTGAAACAGAAACAAGAGGCAAAGATACATTACACACAAGGCAAACAAACACATCTGTCATAAACAAAGAGGAACAATTAAAGGAAAACAGTTTAAAAGACGACCAGAGATTGAATCATTTCTATTTCAACAAAACTGTAGATAAATACTGGGACTAGATGCTGCAAAGAAAGTTTAACCCTTAAATCCTAGCACTTCTGTGGATCATAAAACAAAATCAGTCGCCATGACATCAGTCTGTAAGTCACTGTCATATCTAATCCTCTCCAGTGAAAATGCAATGTTTTATTGGATCATGTATGGGGAATTCTGGCTAGTCAAATCTAGTCTAAATTACTCTAGCTCTACATGTGGGAAGTCTTGCCTAAATATTATACCAAGAAGGCTCACGATAACATCAGCAGCAACGGTCAGACATCTACTATGTGCGCAGCCTTCCACTAAAATCATCCAATGCCTCGCTGTGCCCTGGGGATGACTGGCTCCTGAAGAATTTGGAGGGGGCCAAGTTACAGTAGATCATAAAGGTAGAGCATGGACCCTTTCTCTCTTTCTCTGCTCCACTGGAGGATAATTCTAACTAAATTTAAAAAGACTAGTCACCAAGTTGGTCAAAAGGTAAGAAACATTTTGGGCATAGCAGCTCTGGAAAAACATCTTCCAGGACCCATTACTGCATTTATCATACTGATAAAAGCATGGAAATGATGCAGTTTTGAGGGGTTCTTTGAACCTCTCAAGAACCGGGGTGCAGGACAGGGTCATCTGGAAAGAATTCACCAATTCAAGCATTCTTTAAGTCAAGTTAGGTTTACTTTTATGCTATTCTGGGGACAAAAGCTCCACCTTAGAGGGGTACAGTTCAAAGTTTATATAAGGTAAACTATAGTTAAAATACAATGCCAGATATACAAATTAGATGACTCTGGGCAAGCAGTTTAAGAAGTCAGTTCTTAAAGAAAGGCACTTTTCGTATCTATGTCATCGCAGGTTTACCCAGAGTTCACCAGGAAAAGCCCAAGGGGGGACTACAGGAAGGTGTGGGTTTTAGGTGTGCTACATCACCAAGCGATGGCACCAATCAAGGTCTTGTTTGACCAGATAGGGGAGTACACAACGTCTAAGGATACACATGATGGACTCCTGTTCAGCACGCATATGAGGAGGCATGGAGTTGGAAAGATGATCCAGTGGCTACAAAGTATCTTCATGAGCCACCGCAAAGCCAGTTCAAACTAGTGACTCCTGCAGGTGGGACAAAGAGAAGTGTGCTGCTGGGCCCACGCAGGAGTAACTGTGGCATCCTTGGGCTGGGGAGAAACTGACAGACAGCGTTTGGAGTCCGGGGAGACACATGGTCTTGGAACTGCGGTCCGGGCACATGGGAACCCTAACTTGCATGAGCTCAGAACGACACAAAGATCAAACGTAACAGCGGTCACGGTCCAAATGGGCTAAAAAAGGTCTTGGTTACAGACCAATGACTTCGGGACACAATCCCCCTCCCATAATAACCGTGTCCTACATACAGTTAGTAGGGGATTACATAATCACCACTACTAACAGGCAGCACTGGGCTTTTTATTCTAACAATCCAAATGAAGAAACAAGGAAATAAAATAGTCTACGAAAAGAAAAAGTGTCATTTAAGTAACATTTTTGTCTGGATATGACGAATGAGAACAGGTAGGTGTGAACGAAACTGAAAGGTCTAAAACGTTCCAAAGTCAGTAAGCCAAGCACGGTGCGTGAAAATCGGGGCGCCGTACAAACAACACCGTGGCTGACAATCTCCAGCGGCCGGTCGGAGTTGGGGGCCCTGATCTTAGAAGCCATGCTACAGACGATCTCCTCCATCCCCAGCTCCGGCTCCTTGACCCCCCAACCTGCGCTCCGACGCTCGTCTCTGACGGGTGACAGGGTCTCTCCGGGGCTTGCCTTCGGGGCCAGCCGCCCGCGGGGCAGAAGGCAGGGAGCCCGTCACGACCTGGAGCCCCGCAGACGACCCGGGCCCCCCCGAACCGACGGGGCCCCGCCGGGCCGCACACGGGGCAGCTTCGGGCTCGCCCACCGCGGCCAACACACGAGCTGAGGGTGGTTCCGGTGGAGACCCACCCCAAGCTTTCCAGGGCTCGGACCGACGCCGGGCCTAGGCCCGAGACAAGGGCGGGGACCCGCTACGGCCAAGCCGGGCCCGCAGCACGGACGGAGCCCCCGCCGCCTGCGCCCCGAGAAGCACCCGACATCCCGAGGGGGCGGCCCGAGGAAGGCTGCGGGGGGGTGAGGGGGGTGAGAACCCGGGCCGGGGAGGGAGATTCCTGGGGGGGCCGCGGCGCCCCCCACTCACCGTGAAGGTCCTTCTGGCCGATGTGGTGCGTCCGGATGAGGGACGAGAGCCGCCGGACGTCTCCCTTGAACACGCACTCGTGCACGGGGTAGAGCGAGGGGCCCCGGCCGGGCTCCGAGGCGGCGGCGCCCACGGCGGAGGACGGGCAGCAGCCGGGGCCGGCCGGGGCCTGCGGCGGCCTGAGCCGCGGGCGGGGCTGCGGGGCCGCGAGGGGCGCGGGGTGGCCGTGGCCGTCGCGGGGCCCCTGCCGGCCCGCCTTGCCCCCGGCGCCGGCCCCGCGCGCCGCCGTGAAGGGCCCGGGGGCGGCGGCCGCCTCGTCGTCGCACGGCTCCAGCAGGTCGCCGTCCTCCTTGCCGCAGGGCTTCGGGTCCCTCCGCAGGGAGCGGATCTTCTCGCCGGTCATCGCCGCCGCCGCCGCCGCCGCCTCGGCCTCGGGCTCCGCGGACTCCGGGGGGCGCTCAGAGCAGCCGGGGCGGCAGCGCGGCGCAGCATCCACTCCCGCGGCGGCCCCGGGCCCGGCCCGCACGCATGTCCCGCCGCCGCAGCCCGTCCTGGGCTCGCCGGGGGGAGCTCGAGCCTCGCCTCCCGCCGCTCGGCTCACAGGCCGCGGCGGCCCGCGGCCATCTTGCCCTGCCCCCCTGCTCTCGCGAGAGCTCGGCAGAGGCGGGGAAGGGAGCGGGTCAGGAAACACCGCGAGAGGAGCGCGGCCTCGCGCCCCATGCCCTGCCGGCGGCTCTCGCCGAGGCGCTCGGGGCGGCAGCGGACCAGGGGCACGTGCCGAGCGCGCCCCGCCCCGCGACGTCCCGCCGGCCCCGCCCGAGAGCCTCTAGCGCGCCGGCCCCGAGGCCGGGATCGTGTGGGGCGCCGCCCCACCCCCACCTCCCCTCCGCGGGGCCGGAGCCTGTGTTACATCTCCCGGCCACCCGCGGCTCGGAATGTGACGTAATCGGCCGGAAGTGACGTTACCCAGCGGCTCCGCGCGCGCGACTTCGGCTGCGCTCGCCTAACGTGACGCACAGCGCGTGGCGAACGTGACGTCAGGCTTGCGAGGTTCTGAATGCGGCGCACCGGGAGGCAGGCCTCCGTCCAGGACCGCGGCCTCGGCCTCTCTCGAGCGCCAGCCGCGGGGCGGTGCATCTCGTGATGGTGAAAGACATGCCCAGCCTAGTCCTTTCTGCAGGCCACCCGCTAGGTCTGGGGGGGAGGAGCCTACAGTGAAGGGGCGGGGCCTCGTGTGTGGGCGGGGCCTCCTGCCAAAGGCGTCTGGGCTGGGCAAGGCCTGCTCCCTGGGAGCCCCAGGCCGGCGGCGACCGCGTGCTCCTGGAGGCCCGAGGGTGGGAAGCCGGAGCCGCGGCGGGCCTGGGTTCGGTGGCGGGGTGGTCGGGGGGGCAGCCCCGGGCAGCGGGCATGGAGGCCAAGGGAAGGTTTCCTCTGGTGGGTCCCCGAGCCTGCGGGAGCCTGCCTCCTCGGGTGCGAGGAGGAGGAGGAACGCCCCGGTGCCCCTCAGCTGAGCTGGCACGGCCCGCCTGCAGCCCCCCTCGTGTGCGGGGCGAGGCGTGACCCCGCTGCTTTGGAAGGTCTGGAACCCGGTCGTGGGGGTCGGCGCGCCTGGGTCCGCTTCCAGCCGTGCCCCCCTCCCTGGCTGCCTTCTCACCATCCTCCTCGTGTGCGCTTCCTGCCCCGGCTCTATCCCTGTGCCCTTCCAGACCTGCGTGGGTTGTTGGGCTCTCCTTGTCAGAGGGCCCGTGACATCGCACGTGACGCCTTAACCCACGCGGGGCAGCCTTACCTGCCCTCCAGTCACTGAAAGGCAGCCTGCGCTGGCGGGGACACCTCGGGTGACCTTCCTGGCCCTCCTGCCACGCGTGGGGCAGACCCCTCCCGCCCTCGTGATGGGTTGGAGGCCCGTGGGGTGCCCTCGGCGTGGCTTAGCCCACCTGCCAAGGCGGACTCCCAGGGTGTGGCTTCTTGGAGCCACGGGCTTGAGCGCCGGGTAGACACCAGGGGTTCCGGGAGCCACCCCGTGCACCCCAGAACGCCTAAATGCCCCTTGGCTCCCGGCGCCCTGCCCTGTTGAGTTGTGCTCCTGATGCCCGTCTCCCGGCCCTTACGCCTAGTGCCCTCCCTCCTCCCCTCTCCCAGATCAGCATCCCCCACTTGATTGAAGACCCACCTAAGCGCTGTCTCCTAAGCAGTGCTCCATCCTCCGCCTGCCAGGTGTCCTCCCTCACTAGTTTCCATTCACTTTACCGTTGTCTGTTTGTATGTATTCGTATGTAAGTATGTATGTGGACACGTCCTTCACCATGGAAAGCTCCTAAATGCTTGTCTGTGGGTCAAATGAATGGATACATGCCTGAAAAGTCTTAGAGTGTGAGCGCCTCCCTTGTCTTTCTGTGCATCCCTAGGACTTGGCACAGGGCCTGGCACAGAGGGTTCCCTTAACATGAAGTCAGAGATTGGCAATGGGATCGGAACTTTTCTCACGAGGTCATAAGGAATCTAATGATCTTTGAGTGGAGGAGTGATACTCCCAGAACAATCTATAAAAAAAGTTCATAGGGTAGCATCAGGAAAGCATGATTTTATGGGGGCAAAGAAAAAAGGAAGGACCAGATAAGGGAGACTCACCTTACTCTGTGCAGGTGATAATGAATGAGTAAAGAGGGAAAATAGGAGTGCTGGTCCTCAAGCAGGGAAGTGGAGGGATGCCAGAGATATCACAGAGAGAATCCACAGCACTTTGGAATTGATGGTCTGGGGAAAGGGAAGGTGAGAAAAGAGTCGAAGTCAGACTAAGATTTAGAACGTGGGAGACTGTGAAGGGTGGTCCTGTTGGCAGAAATAGTGAAGGAAGAAGGACAGTCAAGTTTCCAGGAAAAAACAGGATGCTCAGCTCTGAACAAGTTAAGTTTGAGGTACCAGCAGGGCATCCTAGCAGAAATATCCTGTGGGAAGCATTTATTAAGTACTTACCATGTGCCAGGTACTTTTCTGAGTCAAAAAGACAGTCTCTACCTAATCTAGTGGGGGAGATATCACAAAGGAGGAGATGGAAAGGGGATGGGGTAAAGCACAGGGGCATAGTGCTGAAGGCCCCGCAGCAGGAAAGGGAAAGAAGGCCAGATATCCTGGACTCCTCCACAAAACGGAGGCTCCAGAAAAAATTCACCAGTGGGAGAAGGGGGATGGCGTAGCAGAGATATGCCAGGAAGAAGGGGCCACAGGATGACTGCTGATGAGATGCAATTCTGAAGTCCTGGATGTCACAAGCACAACAGCCATAATGATGGGGGATGGAGCTCTGAAAAGAGGTCAGGACCTGAAAATGAGTTCAGAGCCTGACATGCAGAGATGTGAGGGTGAGTGAAATTGCCTAGCAAAAGAATGAGGAGAGGTGAATTTGAGCATCAGGAAGATTAGAAGCCAGTGAAGAAGCCAAGAAGGAGTGTGTAGGGTGATATTTCTTTAAGCCTAAAATGGAGAGTAACCAAGAGAAGCTGGTTTCCAATTGTGCCAAAAATTCTACTGAGATTTCCTGAAGGATAAGGACTGAAAAAAAATTTAAATGTGGAAATGAGGTGGTCATTGGGACCTCTAAGAAGAGTGTCTGTGAGTTGGTAGGGCCAGAAGGAGGCCTAGAAGAAATTAAGGAGAAATTGGATCTGGAGGAAGTAGAGGCAATGGGTGTGGACAACTTTGACAAGACATTTGGCAAGAAGTGAAGAGAACATAAGTATCAACTGGTTGGAACAGTATATTCAAAGACTTTCAAGACTGGCTAGATAGGGGGGTGGGGGGGTTGTGAGGCTGGAGCCAACCTGAGTCAAGCTGATGACTGCGTTTTCAGTGTGAGTATTTACACCTTGGAAAGCTGCACACTACAACTCGGGGTCTGATTTGTTCTTTTGTAGATTGTTTAGACTAAAAAGTGTTAAAGGTGCAGATTGACTTTAAGAATGTGTCCTCTTCTGTACATGCCCCCCTCCCCAGCACAGGTGTTAAACATTTATCAGCACAACCCTGGGCAAGACCTAAACACTTTTTTGAGCAGATGGAAAGTAGAAAACTGAAGAAGCATGAGAGAAATGGGGAAAGGGAGCGTTGTTAATAACCTCTTAATTTTACTTGATAACTTCATCCAACGAAAGGTTAAAGAACTGACTAGGAAATTCTCATTTCAATCTGCTTCACACTCACTGGGAAGCCATTCCTTCACAGAGAAGCAGAGAAAAGATGATCAGTTTGAACTGTAGCCTAGATTTGAGGCCTTGTCGTCTTAGTTATAAAAGTAACTTTCCAATTGAATTTAAGAGATATTGGGTACATCAAATTGACAAGACATTTGAATATGAGAAAGCAGTTTGAGAAAAGACTCACAGTTAACTGAACCATGCTCCCCTGACCCAGCATTTTGCCATGAAGAGTTAGCAAATTTAAGGACTTAATTTAAGTACAGGGTTTTACAATTTACAGTTTTCATGTTTTTGGCTTCCTTCACCATCCTAACAAGAGCTACACAACCAAGTACTGTGAGCTGAGCCACAGAAAACAAAATGAGCCTGGAAATCCGGAAAGGGAAAAAATATCTAGCTGATATTTCTTGACATTTAGCTAGTTAGAAACGTAAACAAAAGAGGCATCACATTGGAGAAGTTAAAGAAGTGCCAGAGAGAGCCTGGAAGGGGGCTGTGGAGATGGGCCTCATACATGGGCTACCCAGTGCACCAGTCTTGGGGAGCGGGAGTGGCTGTCATCACTATGGGGTCCCCTTCTCCCCCTACCTCCAGGATGTTCGAGATCAAGGTGTGGTGAGTAAACCTGGCAACATCTTGCACGCCCCATTAGATGATTTCTCTTGCTGATTGAGTTTCACTCTAGAAGTGGGTTAACACATTTAACTGTTGGCCTACAGAAAAAGCAGACAGCATTCCCTCTGAGGAGTAGGAACTTAGTGTTCAACTTTATCTAGCAAGAATTTTGTCAAATATTTGTCGTTTTCATTTTTACAAAAGATTGTTGCTAAGAGATAACATGAGCAAGTAGACTAAGCATGGACATGGCAGTCGATATTTCTGAATTCTAAATGAAACTCCTATGTACTTAACATGTGGTCTTGTATCTCTATCTCTGTTTCACCTGATGAAAGAATTAATAATACCTGAGTGCTGTGTAAAATAAAATAACGACAGATTGATAGAGCATCTCCTCCTATTTAGTATTATACACAGATCAATGGGCTGTAATTGGTGGACATGAACAGGCCTCAACACATTCCAAATGAAGATCTGCAAACATGCCCCCTGAGGTGAATTTAGGAAGGGAGGTGTCTGGACAAGCTTTGCAAAGAGGCAGCAGAGGTTCGTCTGTGTAGGAGGTCAGTAGCTACAATTAATGGTGGAATTTATTAATCACACCCCAACTTTATGTTTAGTGTGTAAGGTAAACAATATCAGCTATGACTTCAAGGATTGTTTCCTCTCAAATATTTTCATTCTCTTTTATTTAAAAAATAATGAGAGAACATTTTCCTAGATTCCCTATTACGACAGCCGGGTCTCTGAGCATTCTAATTAGCTAGGTAACAACCTGTGGCCAATCAAGTTAAACTGTCTCAGGCAACCCTGAAAGCAGCTGTCAACCATCCTGGTTCAAATACAAAGGATAAACAGCCTCTTTCCCTGCAGAGGAAGTATCTGAACCTCTTGCCAGGCTTCAGTTATCAGCATCCATATCCCGTCCTGACAATTTGCCTCTATTATAGACCATCCGGGGAACTTCCCTTTGACCCAACTCATTTTGCTCAGCAGATCTAGCTGGGTCTCTGTTAACCAATCAAAACAAGCCTTTGATGGCCAGAGGAAAAGGTTGCCTGGGAGACTAGAAGCTTCCCAAGCTCATACTGGAAGAGATCTCTCTGAGCCAAAGCTTAAACACATTCTCTTTGTCTCTTTCTGTCTCTTTCTCCACTTCTTTCTCTTTTTTTCCACATGCACACAAAGAAAAGAAATGGGAAGAGCACCAAAATGAGAAAGGAGGAAAAATGATCCCAAAGAGAAAGCTTCCAGGTTGGTGAATGAGATACTGTGGTTGTTAGGGTGGGAGAGGATGGCTGAGTGAAAGAGAGGGGTGGTGGGTGTGAAGTTCAGAAGAGCATTCTTAGGGAAGCCTTCCCTGGAGGTCTAACTTCTTCTTGTATGTAAATGAACAATTTAGTTTGCCTGTCCAAGAGACGTATCTGTAGTTTCAGTTCTTAGTTGTGAACGTTGCTTTTCAGAACCAATATATGCATAGAGTTGAGGCACTGTTGAAAGTGTGTGCTTGTAGATCAGAAATCATTATCCAAGTCAGAATTTTCATCAGGGTCTCATTCCATACCACCTACATTTAAATTATCTTGGTGGTGGTGGTTGTTTTTAACTAGATCTGTGATCTCATTGACATAGGCAATGCCAATGAGGAAACTTCCTCTACCAGTGTAGAACTGTGCCTGCTCTGAAACCAACAGCCTTAGAGAGCTTCCTGAGACACGTGCCTTGGGTTTACATCCCCAGTGTATATCAAAGGACTGACTTGAACCCAGGCCCCTGTAACCATAAGGCCACGTTTCCAAGCACTATGTCTAGCTGCCTTTCTGTGAATTATATTTTTAAAGAAACACCATAATTTTTTTAAAATACATAAAGAGCCCCCATCCGTTAGAATATAGGTTACCATATCAAAAGGAGAAACAAGGAAACTAAAAGAACCATAGACAACAAACCAATATCAGTAATAAACTTAGATGCTCCAAATGTCTTAGCATCCAAATTCATAAAAGAGACATTAGCTGAATTACAAGAAGACATCAGCTGCAACACAGTACTGAGAGGAGACTTCAGTATCTCCTTTTGAATAAGTAACAAAGGGAGAAATGTGGAACTGAACAAATTGCTGGAGAAGCTAGAATTAAAAGACATGGCATCTTCTAAATGGGGCCGCAAAAGAATATGCATATTCCTCATTATAACAAGGAACTTTTTTCAAACACTGACCATGTATTAGGGCACAGAGGTATCGCAGACAAATGTAAAAAAGACAAATAGTAAACATCTTTTACAGACCATACATAACACAATAAAAGCAGTCATTGGTTCAGGGACCACAGACCCAGACCCAGAAGGAGAATTAACAATGAAATAAATAACGAGTGGGTCAGAGACCAAATCGTAGAAACAATAGTTATGTGGGGAAAAATAATGAAACAACATGCCAAAAATGTCTGGGATACAGTTAAAGCAGTCCTCAAGGGAAAACTGATAACCCTAAAAACATGCATTAACAAAACAGAAGATTAATGAACGGAATGTGCATTTTAAAAAACTGGAAAGCCAATAAATAAACCTAAAATAAGCACATAGGAAGAAACAATAAAAATTATAAGAGAAATGGAGAGTGGAGACAAAAAAGTAGAAATAAAGAAACTATAAGCTGTTCTTTGAAAAGACTAATAAGAATGATAAAATATAAAAAGGTAAACATGAATGAGAAATCCTAAGCTTAAACTGCTTGCTTACTTATGTGAGAGGATATATATAACCTTTCAGAACTTTATCATCACCAAGGGTCATAGAGGAAGTCTAATTAAGCAAAGGGCCTGGTTTTGATTCTGTCATATTTGAATGATCTCAAAATGAGTGGAAGAGTGGGGAGAAGGAATGCACTGGGAGAGAAGAGAAAGAAGAGGAAGACTTCTTATCTTACACAAGTGGGATATGCAAGAGAGCATGTATAAAACGGAGGAGCAGTATGGGGTGGGAGGTAATGGGGAACACTTAAAGCTTACTCTAATGTGAACAGGATAAAGGAGGGAAGAATACACCTACCCACATCGGAGTACCAGAAATGTATCTTAACCAACAGGGAATTAGGAAAAAAAAGGGCTTAAGGGTAAGGGTGGGGAAGGGTATGGAATAATAAAAGAGAAGGTAGATTAATAGAAGGAATAGTCAGAAAAGACAAATTCTGAAAGAGGGCATAAGTAAGGAAATGTATTAAAGAATAGGATAGAGGGTGATAGCACAGCAATCCTAACTGAATGGGAATGAGACAAACGCCCGTTAACAGAATGCATTAGAAACCAGAAACCAAGAGTACGTTGCTTATAAGAAACACACTTGAAACACAAATACACATTGAGTTTAAATAAGGGATTAGAGCAGAATTTATTATGCTTCAGAGGAAACTAAAAATGGTAATGATAGCCATCATGATCTCAGACATAAGTAAAAATTGACTTAAATAAAAGAGAGAAACAAGAAAAATATGTTTCACTAAAAGATACACTAGGCAGTGAATTAACACAAATGCTAAACGTGAATATGCCAAAGAACAGCAGCTAAACAATTAAAAGTAACATGAAATGAGTTAATAGGAGAAAAAGACCCCAAAAGTATAGCAGTGGGAGACCTCAATATAGCTCTCTTAGGCCTAGATAAATCTAATCATAAAATGATAAAGAAGTTATGTAGATGAACAAAACTTTTGGAATCAGATATGATTCACCTCCAGAGAAGACTGAATAAGGATGGAAAAGAGTATGCTTATTTCTTAGCAATATATGTCACCATGAGAAAGTGACGATGTGTTACTGCACAGGAACCTCGTAAACATGCAAAAAAATCAGAAATATTAAATGCACCTTTTTCTGATTAGAATGCATTGAAAATGACGTTCCATAAAGACCTTTGGTGTAAAGATTAACAATTAAATAACTGTCCTAAAGAATGAGTCAAAGAAGAGATTATGGAAACAATCAATATCATTAAGATAATGACAGTAATGAGACAACATACCACAACTGTGGGATACGGTCAGTGCAATGCTCAGGGTAATTTCACATCTCTAAATTTACTTATGATGGGGTATATGCACTGGGAACCTCCTTGAGCTCTCCTTGAATCTTCCCACTTAATCTGGCTTTTCATACCTGAATCTGTTACCCTTAACCTAGCCAGGCCCTCCATTGTCTGTAGCCTCCTATCCTAGGTTACTTCTTACCCAAACCCTCCATTATCTGATACCTCCCAATTGCCTCCAGTTGTTTCCCACCCTTGATTACATCACTAGTTACCCCAGTGCCATCAAGACTAGACCGCTCCCAGATCTCTCCCACAATCTTTCTGTAAATAAATTCCATCTGGCTTCCATGAAGGGGCTCAGATTCCATCCAGCTCTGATTCTGTCTAGCAGAGATTCCTGTCTGGTCCACTTGTCAATACAAATATCACAAATGGTTAGGCTTCTTAAGAATCAACCTAATATGGTGAATCTTTAATAAACTTTGTTTTACTTTGGCTGAAAGAAGGCTTGAGTCAAATTCATTTGGCAGGACCTGGTGTGTCCGTATTTTGGGGTCCCAAGTACCCCAAACCTCAACATATAGTTCCCTGACCTTATCATTATGGTTCCCTGATAGGGAAACACTGCTAATTTCAAATTCTTCTCCAGCCAGGACTGAAAAGTATGTAAGCCTACCCTTCTCCTTATCCCCTTCTCTCTTTCTACAAGTACCCTGGAGGTGTTTTTTGGGCCTGACCTCTCAGGAAGCCCGTCTTGTACAGGTTCTCAGTCCAGTAGGGTTATGTTGGAAGCCATGTACTTGGGCACACTTTCTGAAGCATGGAGGACAGGGACAGAGGTCCTGTTCAGAAGTGAATGCCCAATTCTTTCCATTCTCTCAGTGCTAGGATATTGGGAAAGCTTCAGGTACCTTTTTGTGGGGTTTTTTTTGTCTTGTTTTGTTCTGTTTGTTTTTCAAGGCTTACTTTTAGATCCTCCTTTGTGGAGGAAGGCACTTCCAGTCCCCACGCTTATAATGGGTCAGTCCTTTTCAGTTCCCAGAAGTTCTCCTTTGAGTTGTCCTTTACAAAATTGGGAGAAATTTAGTTACTCTAAAAAATTTAAAAATAAAAAGTTGTTCTTGTGCAAAACTATTTGGCCCCGGTAGGGTCACAAAGCATGGCCTATTCTGGGGACTTTAAAAACTAATACTCTTAGAATTATACTGCTGCCAAGAAGGAAAATGGATAGAAGTTTACTCCATAGTGGTCTTTATTGACCCCATTCTCAGCACCCCATTCTCAGGAAAGATTGTAAGATGGTTGTAGCTAGAGCCACCCCACAAAGGGGCAATGGGAGTCAACTGCACATTTTGGATGACTCCCTTCTTATGGCCCCCAGGGCTTTGGCCCCCTCCTCTCCCTGGCCTCCATTCCCACCATCTCCCCAGTTCCTATCCCCACCCCAATCTCCCCCAGCCATGGGTCTTGTAGAGGTGCCTCCCTCTGTGGCCCCTCCCCCGAGGCAATGCCCACTCAGGGCTGAGGCTCCACCCCCATGGCAGTCTCTGGGGTATCTCTCTTTCTCTGACCTCTACCCCTCCTCAGGTGCCAGTTGAATTTTCCTTTGCCAGCCCGATCCCCTGGCCTTGCAGCCTAATCCAGTTCAGCCAGCATTCCCCAACCCCTCCCTCACAAGTAGTTGAACTTCCTATCTCCCTCCCCGATCCCCTGTCCCCACAGTACCTTCAAGGTTTTTTCTGTTGAGGGAAATGCCTGCCTCACCTAGTAGGACAATTAGAGTGCATGTCCCATTATCCATCTCAGACCTCATTCAGGTTAAAGAAAAACTGGGGACATACTGGGAAGACCCCATTAAGTTTACTGAGGGTTTTAGGAATGTATCTCTACAACTCGAGCTTTCTTGGGGTGATTTGCATATCCTCTCTCTACCTGTTGTACCATTGAAGGAAGAAAAAATAAAATAATTTCATTTTCAAAAGGAAAGAAAACCATATGATCAGCCTTAGAAATGAAAGAGGTAAATTTGCAACCAATGAAGAAGAAATAAAAGCATTTATTAAAAGCTGTTCCATCCAACATATATCAACGAAACTGAGGATCTAAATAAAATGAATGTTTACAAAAATATAAATTCCTGAGATTAGTATAACAGGAAATAGAATTCTTAAATAAGCATAGATTGTGTGGGAAAACAGGAAGTAAGTTTTATTTCCATACTTTGATGGGGAGTTGTGACCTAGCATGGACAGGGTAGAGGTCAAAAACTAATGTGCAGGCCCATGGAGCTGTGTGAGGAAAGGCCTATCAGAGAGAACATGAAGTCCCATGGCCAGGGGACGGTATCTCGGGAAATCCAAAGTTCAGAATTCTGTGAGGGTCCTGCCTCATCCTGACCAGTGGCCATGCTGGAAGCTGCCCATTCCTTCAGGGGAAGAATGTAGGCCTTCCCTACTCTGAACTCCATTTTTAGTAAATTTTTCTTGATGCCTTTTTTGTCTATCACGTTGGTCTCTAACAAACATGGCGCCCAAGGTGGAGTTCCTCTAAACGAGGGGCACCAGACTCACTGCCTTGGAGGAAGTAGATTAAATTTATGGGATGAGCACTCCTGTAAGAAAGGGTTTTTTTTACGTCCCTGTAAGTTACATCTCCTCTGGTCCAAGCATGCGACCTAGGACCACGGGTAGAAGTTCAGAGGAAGAAAGGAAGGAAGGAAGGGAGAAAACTTTACTGGGGGACCACATAAGTCAGCATACTGAGTAAAGATCAGGTCACCTGGGAACTTCCACCCTGGATCAGTCTTTTACTGAGGAAGGGGAGTTCAGAGTGGCAAACTCTTTGTTGGCCCCTTTTTCCTCTCTGGAATTTTTTTTATTGGCACTAAGCAAATGAAGAAAATTTGGACAGAATACCGGAAATTTGAGCCATAGCGGGAAGGAGAGCCCCTGGAGATATTGGGAGGATTCCATCATCTCCCAGGTCAAAAGAACTATGGTGATCACTAGGGCTCAGGGACTAGTCCCAACAGCAACCAGCCTGCATTTCCCTAAACCATCTGGTATGGGGACCTCTAGGTGGTTGTCCCGGAAGGTGGAGTGAGCTTATTAGGGAAGAATTTAATCCTTAGAATCAGCTTGGAGTTAGAATAAATTGAGATGAATAGTTGAATTTTGACCAGTCTAATCTAAAATTAGTTTACTTCCTAAAAAGAGGAACTGTATTTGCTCTATCTATTCTATGTCTGTGCATTTGTGAAGTGTTTTCTTAAATTGTAAATGCAGATCAGAGGAGTGACTGTGGGCTGGAGAGAGAGAAAGAAAAAAAAATGCTTTACTGTTTGGCTTAATAATGGTGTTAATACAAAGTTTGAAAACTTTTAAGAAGTTGCTTAAAAAAAGTCTTTCTTTCTGCATTCTAGAACCCTGGCCAGGTTGTGAATGTGAAAAGAAAGATTTTGGCCCTTTGCAGAGTATTCAACTTAAAAAAAATGTAGCTCTATTAGTTAAAATGTTAAATTAAATTAAATTGTTAGGATTTTAACTGCTGATAATATTTAATATGAATTTTAGACTTTAATAAGGGCCAAAGTTTGAATTAAGAAGAGCCTGGACCTAATAGTCTCCTTTGTTTAACTTAGAGAATGCCTTTTGATGTCAAGCAAGCAAATGGGACTTCCTTACCAGATCCTTCTTCCGGCATCTTAGTGATAAGGCCTGGGTTGTAACTTAAGCTTTGTCAACTCTGTTAAGATACCACAATTTCAGGGGGTGGAGCCAAGATGGCGGCATAGAAGGACACACATATGCTAGCTCTGAACCCACAGCCCATAAAATATCTGTAAAACAGAACTGCCAGCAAATTCTGAAGCAGCAGAAGCCACAGAACAACGGAGCAGAGGAGATTTATGTTCCAGAGAGCCTGCAAACCTCTTGCAAAAGGTCCATCGTGCTGTAGACACGGAGTCGAGCACAGCCCTGCCTCAGCTGCGTGGCACCAAGAGGAGCAGATCTGAGCAGGCTTCAGGGATGGAATTTCCAGCAGCCACACAGGTCCCTCCACCCACAGGTGACAAGGGTTGGTGAGAGGGTCTCTTTGGTGGGTCAAGAGGGGAGTGGGGTGCCCCCATAACTCAGGCCCTCTCGGGAGGCAGCAGTGGAGGCGGGAGCAGGCCAGGGCTCCCCAAGCAGGCAGGAGCCCTGATCCATTGTTGAAGGTTTCTGCATGAACTCCCTGAGGGAACTGAGCCTCGTGAGGTGGCTCTGCCCCCACCTGAGCAACTGAACTTGATCTCACACTGAATAGCAGCCCTGCCCCCGCCCAAAGCCCTAAGGCTGGGAAGCAGTATTTGAGTCTCAGACCCCAAGCACTGGCTGGGAGGATCTGGAGGCCAAGTGGGTGTGAAGAGAATATTCAGAAGTCAAGTCACTGGCTGGGAAAATGCCCAGAAAAGGGGAAAAAAATAAGACTATAGAAGGTTACTTTCTTGGTGAACAGGTATTTCCTCCCTTCCTTTCTGATGAGGAAGAACAATGCTTACCATCAGGGAAAGACACAGAAGTCAAGCCTTCTGTATCCCAGCCCACTCAATGGGCTCAGGCCATGGAAGAGCTCAAAAGGATTTTGAAAATCAAGTTAGAGAGGTGGAGGAAAAACTGGGAAGAGCAATGAGAGACATGCAAGCAAAGCATGAAAAACAAGTAAACACCCTGCTAAAGGAGACCCAAAAAAATGCTGAAGAAAATAACACCCTGAAAAATAGGCTAACTCAACTGGCAAAAGAGGTTCAAAAAGCCAAAGAGGAGAAGAATGCTTTAAAAAGCAGAATTAGCCAAATGGAAAAGGAGGTTCAAAAGCTCACTGAAGAAAATAGTTCTTTCAAAATTAGAATGGAACAGATGGAGGCTAATGACTTTATAAGAAACCAAGAAATCACAAAACAAAACCAAAAGAATGAAAAAATGGAAGATAATGTGAAATATCTCATTGGAAAAACAACTGACCTGGAAAATAGATCCAGGAGAGACAATTTAAAAATTATGGGACTACCTGAAAGCCATGATCAAAAAAAGAGCCTAGACATCATCTTTCATGAAATTACCCAGGAAAACTGCCCTGAGATTCTAGAACCAGAGGGCAAAATAAGTATTCAAGGAATCCACAGATCACCGCCTGAAAGAGATCCCAAAAGAGAAACTCCTAGGAACATTGTGGCCAAATTCCAGAGTTCCCAGGTCAAGGAGAAAATATTGCAAGCAGCTAGAAAGAAACAATTCAAGTATTGTGGAAATACAATCAGGATAACACAAGATCTAGCAGCTTCTACATTAAGGGATCAAAGGGCATGGAATAGGATATTCCAGAAGTCAAAGGAATTAGGACTAAAACCAAGAATCACCTGCCCAGCAAAACTGAATATAATACTTCAGGGGAAAAATTGGTCTTTCAATGAAATAGAGGACTTTCAAGCATTCTTGATGAAAAGACCAGAGCTGAAAAGAAAATTTGACTTTCAAACACAAGAATGAAGAGAAGCATGAAAAGGTAAACAGCAAAGAGAAGTCATAAAGGACTTACTCAAGTTGAACTGTTTACATTCCTACATGGAAAGACAATATTTGTAAGTCTTGAAACTATTCAGTATCTGGGTACTGGGTGGGATTACACACACACACATGCACACACGCACAGACATAGAGACAGAATGCACAGAGTGAATTGAAGAGGATGGGATCATATCTTAAAAAAATGAAATCAGGCAGTGAGAGAGAAATATATGGGAGAAGAAAGGGAGAAATGGAATGGGGCAAATTGTCTCTCATAAAAGAGGCAAGCAAAAGACTTATTAGAGAAGGGAGAAAGAGGGGAGGTGAGAGAAAAACATGAAGTTTACTCTCATCACATTCCACTAAAGGAAGGAATAAAATGCACACTCATTTTGGTATGAAAACCTATCTTACAATACAGGAAAGTGAGGGATAAGGGGATAAGCAGGGTGGGGAGATGATGGAAGGGGAGGGCATGGGGAGGAGGGAGCAATTTGAGGTCAACACTCATGGGAAGGGACAGGATCAAAAGAGAGAATAGAAGTAATGGGGGACAGGATAGGATGGAGGGAAATATAGTTAGTCTTATACAACACAACTATTATGGAAGTCATTTGCAAAACTACACAGATATGGCCTATATTGAATTGCTTGCCTTCCAAAAGGAGGGGGTGGGTAGGGAGGGAGGAAAAGAAGTTGGAACTCAAAGTTTTAGGAACAACTATCGAGTACTACTCTTGTCAGTAGGAAATAAGAAATACAGGTAAAGGGGTATAGAAAGTTATTTGGCCTTACAGGACAGAGGAGAGGATGGAGATAAGGGCAGAGAGGGATGATAGAGGAGAGAGTAGATTGGTGATGGGGGCAATTGGAACGCTCAGTGTTTTGGGGTGGGGGGAGGGGACAAGGGGGGAGAAAATTTGGAACCCAAAATTTTGTGAAAATGAATGTTAAAAGTTAAATAAATAAATTAAAAAAAAAAAAAGATACCTCAACTTCAAAGGTCTGTTTAGGACAGGAAGCCTGGTGGGATTTTCTTATTGTATGTCACAAAGACATATGTTTACGTAGCCTGGAATCGCAAGGCCTAACAGACACTACTTTGTTAATTGTCTTGTCTTACTAAATTTATGATTTGTTCAACTAAGAGAGTTCTTTTCTCATGGCAAAATGTACATAAGCCAGAAGATTTCTGTACTGGGTAGCCAGAACATTTTTCTGGCTCCATAATGCATTATGTTACCATTTTCTTTAATAGGGAATTGATCAATTAATTAATTAAATGATAAAATGCATTAGCCTGTTGCCTTTTCTTTAACCAAGTTTTCAAGTCAACACTGCAAAGTTTCTTTTTAAGGAATAAAGAAGCTGGAGGAGGTGGTGAGTATTCGGTTCCTTTGAAATATAAAAGGAGGGGAGGAGTACGGGTGGGATGTGCTTGGACCTTGTACTCCCTACTCCCCCATCCCAATTCAGAAAAGGTTTAGCTTGATTGGGAAACCAATAAACAAAGTTATGGAATGTTACTGCATTTAAAAATTTTAAAGTTATTTACTGTGATTTGTAATTATTACTATTAGTTATTAAGCTCCCAAGTTTCATGCTTGGAAGTTGTCAGTATTATATTATTTAGGCCTTTTGCCTGGGCAAGGAGGCTCTTTAATTAATATGATTCAAAACTTTTTTTTTGAATCTGGGAAAGTCTTTCCTCCTAAGATATGGGAGTAGCAGGCCATTCCCAACCTTAACTAAAGGAGGATCACTTTTGTAATGGAAATTAGCAGAGTAAAAGACCAGGCAGTCTAGAGTGGAAAGTTGAGTTTTGATTTAATGAGACCTCAAAGCTAAAATCTGTATTTTATGGTTAAATCAAGTAAATATATCTGATACCAGAGTATGTGTGTAAAATTGCAAATTCACTTTAGAATTTCAGTGATTTCTCTTAGAAGAATTAACTCTGTCCAAGTGCTCAGACCAGGTGCACAAGGGGGAGGTTACCCCCTCCCAGTCTGAGTTAATTGGGAAAGCTCCTAGTCTGGGGGAGGGGAGCCAGAGGATGGTGTTTCAGCTCTTTATGGAAGTAGAGTAAAAGGGAGTAGGCTATTCAGAGCAGAAAATGGCTAGCCACGTGGTCCTTCTAGGGAAGTTTTCTTTTACTACAGGGAAAAAAAAAAAAGGAATACAAAGCAGCATCTGAGAATGCTCTTCCTATCAGGATTCAGCAGAAAAAAGATATTGTTATTTGGCATCGATGATTGTAAAGTGCTTAACGTAAGGATGGGTATGTGTTAGAGGCAACATTAATCTAATATAATTATTACACAATTTTTGAATTTGGAGTTTTTTACGTATACGTTGGGGTTTTAAAAAGGATGTGAAAGAAATCTGATAATTTGAAACTTATATTTGGTTATAAACAAGCAGTGAAAATGCTGATGTTTGCTATGTAATGGTAGAGTTACTGTGCAAGGGGAAGTGGAAATGCATTCAGCTGAATAGATAATGGCTTATTTTAAAGTTTTAAGTAAACTTAAATAGTTTTAGATTTCTAAGTAAATCTAAATGTTATATTAGGAATTGCACTGTTAAATTAATGATGAATTGTTCAAAAAAGCTGATGAATTAATGATGATTAATGATGAATTGTTTAAAAATGAATTCTATATAAGTTTCTGTTGTAGAATTCCTATTGAGAAAATGAGAATCCTTAAATATATATATGTGTGTATGTGTGTGTGTGTGTGTATATATGTATGTATATGTATATATGTATGTATGTATTTTATATATGGGTGTGATTTTCGAGCCTGTTCCATCTAAGGATGTATTAAGTATGTTAAAAGTTTATTTCTGCTGTTAAGAAGGAAGTTTTAAATAAAATTGTTTTTGCTATGAATTACGCATTTGCAAAAGTATTTTTGTAAAAGGAAGCATATGGGCAAATGTGAAAAGGCCTTGGTTTTAGGTCTTTTCTTCTAATTTTTGTCAATTAGGTTCAAGAGGGTTGTGATAAATTGTAAACTGTTCTTGAGAGAGGAAAAAATTTGTATTAAGAAATGATTTGTTGGTTTTTGGAAGGCCTACCCAATTTGTATTTGTAAGTTAATTTGTTATATAAAGGTTTTATGGTTTTATGGGGATTGTAAAATAAAAGACTGGAAGGTATGGAAGCCTCTCCCTTTCCTTTTCTCCTTCTCCCTCTCCAAGCACCTTGGAAGCGGTTTTTGGATCTGATCCCAGGTCCCAGTAGGTCAGGCAGCTAAAAGGCTGTCTTGCACTCAGGTTTTTGGTCCAATCGCTGTGTTCAAGGCCGTGGACCTGGGCACACACTCCAAGCATAGGCAAGGACAGATGCCCTATTGGGAAGTGTGTGCCCAACTCTCTGAATTTCCTTGGCGCAGGGGAATTAGGGAAATATTGGTTACCTCTTTTCTCTTGTATCTTTTTCCAAGGTTTACCTCCACATCCTCCTTTACAGAGAGAGGGGCTTCCAGCCCCACGCCTGTGTTCTCAGGAAAGATGGCGAGATGTTTGTAGCTAGAACTGCCCCTCAAAAGGAGCAGTGGGGGTCAACCGGACATCTTTGATGATCCCCCTTTTTTTGACCCTCTCCCTCTCTTCCCAGCCCCAGCAACAGATCTTGCCGAGGTGTGACCCCTCTGCAGCTCCTCTCCCTGAGGCAACTTAGCTTAAACCTCAGGCCCCACTCTCACCGCAGTCTCTGGGTATCTCCCCCCCCCCACCCCAACCCCTTCCTCTCCTCAGGTGTCAGCTGATCTTTCCCCTTGTCAGAGGGATCCCCTGACATTGCAGCCTAATCCAGTTCAGGCAGCATTCTCCAGCCCTTCCCTCACAAGAAGTGGGGCAATTAGAGCTCATGTTCCATCTCAGACCTCATTCAGGTTACAGAGAAACTGGGGAGATACTCAGAAGATCCCATCATGGAGGGAAGTTTTGCGGTGTGACAAGACCAAAAGTTTGGGAATCTTTTGGCTAGCGGTGATCCCACAATATCCCTCAGGAGCAGCTGCTGTTCCCACTAGTGACCCAGGATGGGATTACTCTATTGAAGCGGCACCAGCTACAGCCTGGAAGTATCTAGGTTCAACACACAGCCACAGCCATGGGTAGAGGGTGAAGGGGGATGGGTCAGGATGGGGAAGCCAGCCAGTGGCTGTCTGCACTTGGTAAGACAGCCCATCCTTCTGTCAATAATTTTTATATGACATGAAAATGCAATTGATGTCACCAGAAGTTTATTGTTTGTGTTCACAGCTAAAACAATTTGGTTATCACTTGTGAAAATTGTAAGTTTGCTGTTTATAGTTCTAATGCTAAAACCTAAAGCTGGTGTACTGCGTGTATGTGTGGAAAGGAGCAGTCTTCAGGCTAGTCAAATGGTACAGCCACAGCAGCTGAGGAGATTGTGTAAAGAACTGGCTTTGGTGAGAATTTGAAAATGTATAGAAATGATCTCCAGGGATTGGCTTTTAGGAAATGTTATGGGAATGATTAGATGAGGAAAAGGAAACCGAAGTATAAGTGTGATATTGTATCATTGTTCCATAGAACAACACTGGGATTTAAAGGTAACTGTAATTGTATCTTATCTACGGAGGGACAGAGGAAGGAGTCTCTTACTGAGGAAAGGTGGCCTCAGGTGGTCTGGGGGTTCCAATAATGGTCTTGATGGGAGGGGCCCGTAACCTGGAGATTTGGATTGATAGGATTAAGAGTGGGAAGTAGACAGAGATTTGGGCATAGTGGTAGAGTGGGCCTCAGGAGAGCCAGTTCACCTGGGGAAAACCAAGGGGTTTTCAAGGTGAGGTTTGTCCAGGGCCTTTTAGACAAATGGGACTAAACTCTTCTGGGGTAATGACAAAGGTCCCAACTTGGAATAAAGTCTTGAAGTGGACATTATATCCGCCGCCCCCCGCCTCCCCCGGAGCCCCTGGGTTGAGAAATGTCTGTTGAGTTTCTAGGCACGGTTGGGCCTAGTAGCCACTTTCTGTTGTGCCCCTTCGCCTAGCAGCCACTCTCTGTAGTACCCCTTTGCCTGGCAGCTGCTTGGCCCCCCCCTCTATTGTGCCCCCTTGCCTAGCAGCACCTAGGAATGCCTATCAAAACTGTTCTGTGAAAAATGTGTGCTATTGGAACCAAAAGGCTGTACCGGGAGGTGCTAAGATGCCTAAAAGGCACGCACATCTTTGTTTGGGGCCGCCTCCTTTGTGGACAGCCACCGGCTAATAAAGACACTCCCAAATTCTCACATGACTCTTGCCTGTGCTTGTCTCGGTCCGTCCATTTCAGTCTTTACATGTTACAAAATGATGTAAAAGCCATTGGTATTAAAACAATTGACTGAATTAATTCCTGGGACTAAATCAGAAACATCTTTAGTTTGGGGAAAAGAATTTCAGTCTAAGTTTCTTAGAGGCCGGTAAACTCTGGTAGTATTTTGCGTTTATGGAAAAGTTAAATGTTTCTGTCTTGATATGAATTCATTTCATGAATATAAGTTGAAGTTAGTGTTTGAACTTATATGTGTAGCTCATTCTTTTAGATTGAATGGGGTTAGAAAGATATAGGGAAGCTTGGGAAACAAATGTAAATCTATTAAAGCAATAACTTATGGTTTTAATGGTAAATTTGATTTTCTGATTGTTATTTAATCAGGAACTAGGACATGTTTAGAAAGGCATGTAAGCCACTTAAGACTTGCTTCAAAAGATGTTCTTTAGCTAATGCGAAATTATAATCATATATAAAACTGATTATTGGAGCTTGCTATTTTAAGATTTTATGGGACTATTAACTGACTGTTCTTCTGAGTGTAACTCCAGGTGTGGATAGTGAGAAGCAGTCTGAGCCACTGATCCATGATGCCAGTAAGCCTGTGAGATGCTGGTATGAACTGCAAAAAGGTGATCTCATGGGAAGGTCGGGAGAGCGGCTGTTCAGCCTGGGCTGAGGTAGGACTCTCCTGACTCAATTTCCCCACTGACACCTGGCAGACTTCAAGTCTGGCTGAATGCCACTTGGCAATCTACTCCTGCCTGGAATTGACATGAAGTGAGGGAGATGTTGTTTCCCTGAAATGTCCCTCCTCTTAATGGCAATTTCCTATAGTCAAAAGTTTTGTAAGCATAATACCAGATCTATTAAGTGTTGACCTGAAAACTTGTTGAAGAAAAGGCAATAGGCCAAATGCATACATTTTATGATTTAATTAATTAATCAATTCCCTATTAAAGACAACGGTAACATAATGCATTATGGAGCCAGAAATGTTCTGGCTACCCAGTGCAGAAATCTTCTGACTTATATACATTTTACTGTGAGAAAGAAACTCTCCTAATTAAGCAAACCATAAATTCAGTAAGACAGGACAATTAACAAAGCAATGTTGGTCAGGCCTTGGGATTCCAGGCTGGATAAACATATGTCTCGGTGATAAGGAAATCCCACCACTAGTGAGTGGCAGGCTTCCTGCCCTAAACAGATAACTGACATAGGAAAGGGTAAACAAAGTTCCATAGAAATTACGGCCTAAGATGTCTGTGCTTTCCTCACCATCAACACGCCACAACACAGCACATGTCCATAAATATCGAGATATGGAAAACGTCCCATTATTCAAGATAGTGTCCTAGGTTAAAGGTCTCTTAAGGAATGTAGAGTCAGCCTTAGCTGGCTTTGTTGACATAGGAGAGGCATTCTCTGAGTTTGCTTCAGAGAGAACAAAGAGATTATTCCAAAATTTTATATTAAACATTATCATAAGTAATAGATTGTTGGTAGGGGAACATCTGAGGTTAAATCTAAAATTAAGCTATTATGCTTAGAATTTTAGACCAACAACAATAAGTTAGGGTCCTTTAATTCTTAGTAATAGCATGGAAATCATTAGATGGAGGACCTATGAGGTTAGCATACATGGTTATTATTTTGTCTCAGTTGGTTAATGTTAAAAGAAAAATGGTTTGTGGTCTATATTGTAAATGCTTTAAAAGGAGCATCACATGACCAGAAATTGGAATTGTTTTATGATGTATTCAAATGATTATTTATTGTATTTATGTAAGTACTGGAGACTGTTATTGACTCTAGTGAAATCTTATCCTCCTGATGGGGGAAATGAATAGTGAATGAATGTAAAATATAAAAGCAGGGTTCTAATGTTAATTTCTTAATCATGACAATTGGCCAAAGTTCCAAATTTGACTTTGTAAGAGTGATAGGAATGGTAATCTAAAACTGTATTAAGGTCAGTTTTGTAGGAGAGTGGACATCCGGATTTCTACAAGACGATAAAGGGAAGAAGATGCTGAGAAGCTGTGCTAAAGACGGCTTGAAGGAGCATCCTGACCAGAAAACTACATCAGATGATGTACCTCCCCAGATCTGCTGTATGAAATGGAACCTCTAAATGAACAGTTCATTAATTTACCTTTTCCTTTGAATCTCTGTATCTGTGCTTATAACAAGGGGACTGCCCGCTTATAATTTGTCAATGTATCAGTCAACTTTGCTCCCTTCTCATATTCTTCTAAAGGGAGATAGATGAAGGGAAGAATTCATAGGGGAAAGAAAGTGAGGAGGTATTTGGATTTAGGTGTGGAAACAAAAATTTTAATGAAGAGAAAAGGAGGAAGTTAGTGGGAAAACAGGAAGTAAATTTTATTTCCACACTTTGATGGGGGCTTGTGACCTAGCATGGACAGGTTAGAGGTCAAAAACTAATGTGCAGGCCCATGGAGCTGTGTGAGGAAGGGCCTATCAGAGAGAACATGAAGTCCCATGGCCAGGGGATGGTATCTCAGGAAATCCAAAGTTCAGAATTCTATAAGGGTCCTGCCTCATCCTGACCTGGTCTTAGTCCTTCCAGTGGCCATGCTGGAAGCTATCCATTCCTTCAGGGGAAGAACATAGGCCTTCCCTACTCAGAACTCCATTTTTAGTAAATTTTTCTTGATATCTTTTTTGTGTGTCAAGATTGTCTCTAACAATTAGAAAAAGAAATTGAACTAGCCATAAATGAACTCTCAAAGGAAAAAAAAAAACCCTCCAGGATTAGATTTTTGAGTGAATTCTACCAAACACTTAAAGAACAATTAATTCCAATGTTACACAAACTATTTTTACAAAGTAGACAACAAAGGGGTCCTACCAAATTTATTATATGACATAGATAAGGTCTTGATATCCAAACCCTAGGCAGTCAAGAGAAAGAAAACCCCAGACCAATTTCCCTAATGAATATTAATGCATATTTTTAATTAAGATACTAGCAATGACTAACCACAATTCCAAAAGACTAATAATGAATCAAGAGTTGGGAACAAACTATGCACATGGAGGAGAGTCAGCCGAAGGACCCTGAAAGAACATCACACAGAGAGTTAAATACAGTGAAAGCAAGCTTCATGAGAATTGCGGAGGGAGAAAAAGGCTTCCATTCAACAAAGAACTGTGAGTTACCCCTCTGTCACAGGTGTTTTCTAAGCTTGAGCCCACTTTCCCAAGTGTATGCTCTTTTTATGAAGAACATATCCCAGATTTTCAGGGGTATATTTTTGCACCATGTCCTCTTACTATGCTACAAAAACAAACATGACTAGGAATGGCAAGTATTTATAGTAAGGCCTGTAAAATATGTAATTGTGCAAAGTGATATAGACACACCCATGGGGATTAGAATTTTCTAATCACATTTTTGGACTCCAGTTTCAACAGTAAGAATCAAGTTATGAGTAAGGTATTAAATGCATTTATAGAAGGCTTGCCAAACCAGGAAGCTCTCCTCTCACCAATCTGGAAATTTGATGAATAGCCTACCTCTCTTGCCAGAAGCAGGTGGGAGAGAGAAGGCAAGGAACAAAATTAAGTGAATTTATCCCTGCTTTCTTCCTAAAGCCCGATGAGATCTCCATTTGGAAAACAAATGTTTTAGTAGGGAGGAGCCCAGTTTGGCATTTTCTTCCCCTGCCCTTCCCTCTTCCTGGAGTTATTGGGACACTCCCTTCCAATTAAGGTAGTAAAGGACTTTTGGTCTTCTTAGGAATATGTGATATATCAGCTCGTAAGGAACTGATGACAGTCTATTAAGGAAAGTACCCTATTTCCCTGTCACCAGCCCCTGCAGCAAATGCCATGAGGACTCCCTGGAGAGAAAGATGTCCCTGAGACCTTATTGTTCCAGACCTGAGCCTAATTAACATTGTGCCTTAAGATCATATCTGCTCTTCTTACCCCCACAGACTCTTTAAATGCCCTTTGAAGGAAATCCTTTATAACTAAGATATAACCCCTGCTTCTAAATCTAACCCTATTTCTTACCCTTATTCCATTTTGAAACCTATCTGCAGCTATGTAATCCTAACCTACTTATTCCATCTATAGCTTGCATATTGTTTCCCGTGTTACACTGTGAGCTCCTTGAGGGTAGAGATTGACTTTCTTCCTGTTCCCAGAGCTTAACAGTGCCTGGCACATAGTACATAGTTAATAAATCCTTATTGACTGGCTGACTCTACTTGCTATGCCACTTGAATAAATGCCTTCCCTAAAGAATTGTCAGCTGGCTGATTTTTTAGGAGAAGCACTCTAGGGAGGGCTCTTGAGCTAGCTTTTGGAGGCAAGTCATCCACCATATTACCCACAAAACCCTGAACTAGTCACAGCCACTCTTTGGCAGCCCAAAAGGGAAGTTTGTCAAGTGAGCCCAAAGTGGGGAGGGAAGAAAAAAAGAGAAAAAAATACCTGTTCTCAAAGAGCTGACATTCTACAAAGGAAGAAGAATAGATAAAAAAATACAGTTTGAGGGAGGTTCATACATGTTATTTCACTGCAGTCAGAAACTCCTAAAGAAAATCCCTCTACCAGTGAAGATGGCACCTGCTCTGCACTTTAGTCTCAGAGAATTACCTCGGGCCCTAAGAAGTGGTGACTTATCCAAGATTACATTGTCAAGGACTGATTTGAAACCAGGACTCTCTGACTCAAGAGTGGCCCTCTTCTGGAGAGCAATTTAGAACCATGGCCAAAGGATTATAAAACTGTGCACATCTTTAGGTCTGTGTCTCAAAGAGATTGGAAAAATAAAGGTAAAGGACTTATATGTACAGAAATATTTATAGTATTCTTTTTTGTGGCCCCAAAGAATTGGAAATTGAGGGGAAGGTCCAAACGATAGGGGAATGACCGAACAAGTTGTGGTATGTGATTGTAGTGGAATAATATTGTGCTGTAAGAAATGACAAGCGGGATGATTTCAGAAAAACCTAGAAAGATTTGTTGACCTGAAAACTTGGTTAAAGAAAGGCAGCAGGCTAAATGCATACATTTTATGATTTAATTAATTAATTGATCAATTCCCCATAAAGAAAACAGTTACATAATGCATTATGGAGCCAGAAATGTTCTAGCTACCCAGTGCAGAAATCTTCTGGCCTACATACATTTTGCCGTGAGAAAAGAACTCTCCTAGTTGAACAAATCATAAATTCAGTAAGACAGAACAATTAACAAAGCAATGTTGGTCAGGCCTTGGGATTCCAGGCTGGATAAACATATGTCTCGGTGATAAGGAAATCCCACCAGTAGTGAGTGGCAGGCTTCCTGCCCTAAACAGATAACTGACATAGGAAAGGGTAAACAAAGTTCCATAGAAATTACGACCTAAGATGTCTATATTTTCTTTACCACTAATATGCCATAACAAACATAGTATATGTGTATAGATAATAAGATATAGTGTCTTAGGTTAAAGGTCTCCTAAGGAGTGTAGAGTCAGCCTTGGCTGGCTTTTGCTGACATAGGAAGAGGCATTCTCTGAGTTTGCTTCAGAGAGAACAAAGAGATTATTCCAAAATTTTATATTAAACATTATCAGATTTACATGAACTGATGCAAAGTCAAGCAGGTAAACCAGGACAATGTTGTACACAGTAACAGCAGTATTGTTTATTGAAGAATTGTAAATGACTTAGTTATTCTCAGCAAAACAATTATCCAAGACAATTTCAAAGGAGTCATGATGATAAGTGCTATCCACCTGCAGAAAAAGAATTGATGGAGTCTGAATGCAGGTCAAAGGATATTATTTTCCACTTTATTTCTGTCACTTTTTTCCACTCTGTGTTTTCTTTCGCA
Organism: Notamacropus eugenii; assembly: GCF_028372415.1. Taxonomy (NCBI): domain Eukaryota; kingdom Metazoa; phylum Chordata; class Mammalia; order Diprotodontia; family Macropodidae; genus Notamacropus; species Notamacropus eugenii. The sequence continues at coordinate 531,062,694 of NC_092873.1, forward strand.
ACGTCGTTAATATACAAACATGTTTCCCATGATTACACATGTATAACCTATATAAATTCTTTACTATCTCAGGAAGGGGGAAGGGGACGGAGAGAATTTGGGACTCTATTTTTTTAGATGAATGTTAAAAATTTGGTTTTACATGTAATTGGGGAAAAAATAAAATATTATTCAAATAATTTTTTAAAATAGACTGACCTTCTACTCACACTCTACTCTGTGAGTCATTTCACAAAGTAAAAACAGTCATTTCCAGTGAAAGGCCACTATTAACAAAGGCTGTACTTGGGTAAGAGTTAGCCTTTGAGCTGAGCCTTGAAGGAGCCTAAGCAAAGGATTTTCTAAGAGCAAAAGAGAGAAGGAAGGGCCCTGAGGGTATAGCCTGATAGACAAGAGGGCACCACTTGTTCTTAGTAGTTCTAATGGTTATCTCTATGCCCTCAGCATATTTACAAGCTCAAGGACAGTTCCTGATACTGAAAACTAGCTCATTGGTTCCATCATGCAACTATCTCATCTTGAGTGAAGGAATTAAGAGGAAATTCCTCATGTAAAGTTTCTGTTTCCTAAAAGCATTGCACTTCACAGACCCACACAAATGCCAGACAGAACAAGGCAAACAGAAGAGTCTCTGCCAGGACACACTGAGTCATATGTCACCTGTCCTTTAATGTTTAAGTAGTTTTGTCAGGAATGTGGAACCAGACTGCCCCTTCCTAGATAATTATGTATGGCCAAATCTTCCACCAAGATTTGTAAGTCACAAAGCAATCTTCGCCAATTACTTTGGTTCACATGGGAGATATCATTATCAAATGTAGCATCTTAACTCATTGTACTAGAACAGAAGTAAGAGTCCTTCTTCTGTGTAAAAGTATTGTCTTTTCCAGGAAGAATTGAACTTACAAAAATGATTGATGATGCTCCTGTTTGTCTCTTGGATTCCAGTCTCAGAAAGGCCTTCCTTTTGCCTTCTCTCTTTCTGTTTTCTCCCTTTTCATTTCTTCCTTCATTGAAAAAATTGTCTTGCCAAATGAGTTGTGAAAGGTAGTTTCAGAGAGCATAGGTGGTCTTTGAAAGTTTTCCAAATGGTCTTTGAGTCTTGTATGGGGAAGGGAGGGAAGGGAAGAAAATTTATTAAGTGCCTACTATGTTCCAGGTACTGTACAAAACGCTTTCACAAATATTATTTCATTTGTTTTCATAAAAGCCCTGTGAAGTGGAGTTATAATTATCCCCATTTTATTGTTGAAGAAACTGAGGCAGAGGTTAAGTGACTTTCCCAGGGTCACATGAGTAAGCATTTGAGGCCAGATCTGAACTCAGGTCTTCCTGACTCCAGGCTTAGTGCTCTACTCGCCGTGCCACTTAGGTCTCTATATGGAATAATAATAGCTAAAATAATGAATTCTTTAAGAATGATACTCCTTTACAATAAAGTCTGCTTTTTTCTATTTTAAAGGTTTATAAGTTACATGTAGGAGGAGGGTTCCAGTCTTCTACCTGAATAATTATAGAGGGCCCAGGCTTCTATTACAGCTCTTCATTTTCAATCTTTTCTATCTGAATCTGAAAGGAAAGGCTTTGGCTCTTGTTTCAGGAATTCAGCCTCGGTGAGTAGGTAAGTGAGGACAGACATCACAGACAGTGCATGATGGTAAGCTGTGGGCTCTCTCGATAGAGTTCCTTGGGTAGGAGTGAAATGGGCATCTACTTGTTGGGGATCAATGCATTTATCATCAATGCACTTATTATATCAACATGCATTTATTAAGTGCCTACTATGTGCCCAGTGCAATGTACCAGAAATACACTGACAAAAATGAAACAAGTCCTACCTTGAAGGAATATGCATCCTATCAGGGAAGAAAACATGTCCATACAAAGATGAAACAGCAATGAATCAATCTCTCAACAAGCATTTATTAAGTATATGGCAGACACTCTCCTAGGTGCCAGAAATGAGCTGACCCCTCCCCTCAAGGAGTTACATTTTATAGGGGGAGACTGTATGCACTCATATATTTATGCAAAATAAATACAAGGTAATTTTGGGGAAAATATCAGCAGCTCAGGGGATCCAGAAGGGTCTCATGGAGTAGGTGGCTCTTTAGCTGAGCTTTAAAGCCAAGGAGGGATGCTGAGAGGTAAAAGGGAAGAGTGATCATACTTCAAGAATTGGGACAACTTTTAAAAATACAGGGAATGGGAACTTCCAGCCCCAAGAGGGAGAAGTGAAGAAGGAACCTTCTGAAACCTTCCCAAATTCTGCTCCAAACATCTACAAAACCACCTCAGAATTGATCTAGGAATAGGGAAGCAGCTTAGGAGCTGAGCAAGAAAGATCTGCCTCACTGGGCGGCAAGAGATTGAAATGTAGAGCAGCAGCAGAAGCAGCCAGCCCTACAACAGGGGACCTTCAGCAAAGAAGACCAGCAGCCCCTTAGGCAAGTGAATATTCTGTGCAGTAAAGCAAAGCCCCACCCCAGCAACCCCATTGCTGATTGGCAGCAAAGCCCCTGCTGCTAGGTCTTACCAATAGAGAGACCATGTTTCCACTGCAATCTAGCAGCCTGGCCCCACCACTCCAGCAGACCAGCCATATGATCATTCCTCCAGGGCCAGCCACCAAAAAGACTGTTACTATGGCAACTCATAGCAAGGCCCTACTCTTGGGACAGGCCAGCAGCTAAACCCCACACCCAGGAGAGGCCAACAGGGAAGCCCACCCCTGAATACAATCTAGAAGGAAAGCCTACCTTCCAGAGAAGGCAAGCCACTGAGCTCTGAAGCCCAGTGAAAGCCAGCAATAAGACCCAGAGCCCCAACACAAAAAGCTTGGAACAGTGCAGGACCTGAGCCTAATACTCACATAAAAACACCAAATTGAAAAAAAAAGGCAAAAAAGTTACTATGGTGATAGAGAGGATCAAGGCATAAACTTAGAAGAGGACAATAGTGTCAAAATGGGTACATGTGACACCTCAAAGAAAAATGTAATTTGGCCTCAGGCCCAAAAAGAATTTTTGGAGGAGTTTAAAAATGATTTTAAAAAGCAAATTAGAGAAGTAGAAGAAACACTGGGAAAAGAAATGAGAGTAATGCAAGAGAATCATGAAAAAGAAGTCAATAGCATGGAAAAAGGTATACAAAAATTTACTGATGAAAATAATCCCCTCAAAATAGAATTGGCCAAATCAAAAAAGAAGTACAAGAGCTCAATGAAGAAAATAATTCGTTAAAAATTAGAATTGAACAAGCAGAAACTGATGACTCTATGAAACATCAAGATATGATGAAACAAAATCAAGAAAGTAAAAAAAAAAATAGGAAAATGTGAAATTTCTCATTGAACAAATAATTGATGTAGAAAATAGAGGTGGGAGAGATAATATAAGAATTATTGGACTACCTGAAAGTCACAATTAAAAAAAAACCTGGACAACCTTTTTAAAGAAATTAACAACAACACAAAACCCCTGCCCTGATGTATTAGAACCAGAGGGCAAAATAGAAATTGAAAGAATCTACTGATTATAGCCTGAAAAAGATCCTCAAATAAAAACTCTGAAGAATATCATAGCCAATTCCAAAGCTCACAGATCAAGGAAAAAGTACTGCAAGCAGCCAAAAAGAAATAATTCAAGTACTATGGAGCTACAGTCAGGATTATACAGGATTTGATAGCTTCCATATTGAAAAACTGGAGGGTTTAGAATATACCAGAAGGCAAAGAGTTAGGATTACAATCAAAAATCACCTACCCAGCAAAACTGAATATCTTTTATAACAGCAAAACCCCGGCATACACAAGAGTGCCTGCTGTATTGTTCTTAGATCTGCTTTTCTAAAAAGAAATCAACTTTTGAGGGGTTAACAATCTACTTTAATCAATCTCATAAATCATTCATTTAGTTCAGGGGAAGAAGGCAGCACCCTGAACTTAAGAGAAAATACAATCAGAAGTTACAAGCAGAAATTACAAACAGAAAGACCGACAGACAGGTCTTCCAAGTGCCTGACCATACATATACACATACATCATTACCAGAGAGAGAAGCACCCACATCTGAGTTTTCAAAGCCGGGAATTTCTTAAAATGGTTGCCCAGAGTCTTATCTGGCAGACAACTTTGTTCCAAAAAATAAGCCCCAGAGCAAAACTTCACCTCAGAGTATATAAACTCTTTTCAGGGCTGGAGGTCATGCAAGACCCTTGTGACCCAATGCCTCATTAGAAATTAACAAAAGGTGTCTTGAGACCTGTTACTGGGTGGGGAAGATCTTTAACTCTTTGCTCCACCTACCATTAGCCTTACACTAATTTACATCTTTCAGGGGAAAAAATGAATATTTAATGAAATAGAGGACTTTCAAGCATTTCTAATGAAAAGACTAGAGCTGAATAAAAAATCTGACCTCCAAATACAAGACTCAAGGGAATTGCTCAAAACTTTAAATAAAAATTGTTAATATAAACTCCTTAAGATCAAGGACTGTCATACTTTTGCCTTTTGATCCCTAGTGCCTTTTAGAGTTGTTGGCATGTAGTAGACCCTTAATAAATATTTGTTGATTGAAAAAAAAAGACATAGTCTCAGGAGGGAAGGAGAGAATTTGAAACTCAAAATTTTAAAAATGAATGATCAAAATTGTTTTTACATGTAACTAGACAAAAAATAAAATATTATTAAAAAATTAAAAAGTAGGAAAATGGGAGATGAAATGTCATGTATGAGGTATAGCAAGAAGGTGCCAGAGAGTTCATGAAGGGGGTTCATGCATGATAAGCCTGGAAAGATAGACTGGAATCAGGTTGTGAAAGATTTTAAATGTCTAAGAGAACAGTTTATAATAATAATAACAATAGGTTGCATTTATAGAGTGCTTTACAAATATTATTCCAGTTTATCTTCACCACAAATGCAGAACACAGATGCTATTATTACCCCAATTTTTCAGATGAGGAAACAGAGGTTAAGTGACTTGCCCAGAGCTATACCACTAGGAGGTTTCTGAGGCAGCATTTGAATTTCCTTTTGCTTCCAAGTCCAGCACTCCAAACATGGCACCATCCCCCTGCTTTATTTGGCTGTCAAGTATCTCAAGGATTTTCAGGGAGCCAATGGAGTTTATTGAACAGGGGAGTGATGTGGTGCAGAGGATTACTTTGTGGCCAAGAACCTAATCTAGTGCCATGAGTAGAGTTCGATATACCAGAAGGCAAAGAAATTAGAATTAGAAACAAGAATCACCTACCCAGCAAAACTGAATATAATCTTTTAGGGGAAAAAAATGCATATTTAATGAAATAAGGGTCTTTCAATTTAAATTTAATAGTGATAATGATATAATTCCCAAATTTGGGTGATTTCACCAATTCAGTCCATCAGTCCTTCATTAGTAATACTTAACTTGTGTATAATGCTCCCAAAGGTCCTAATCTGTGGAAAGTGATTGTTTCACTGGAACCTCACAACAATATTGTGAGAGAAGTACTCCCAGCATTCTCTCCATTAAACAGACAAGGAAAGGGAGCCTCTGAAAGGTGAAGGGATTTGTAATTCAATATTATTTCCTCTCAAACACCTGGTCTTCCTCCTAACTTTCTTTGCTCCACCATCCTCTCAGACAGCCAGAGTTCTCATATTTAGGGTTAGGGACCTGGATGTCTGAGAGGATGCCAGAGCAGAGGAAGTTAGGAGGAAAGCCAGGTGTTTGAGGAGAAACAGTGTTGAATTAAAAGTGCCTTTAGAATATCTGTGTGAACATGACTAGCAGAAAGCTAAGCTTCCAGGATCTGATTAGGGGTGGTTACATAAATTTGGGAGTCAAGCAAAGAGGCAGTATGATATGATAGGAAAAGGGTGCATGCTCTTCCATTTACTGTCTGTGATCTTGGATAAATCACTTGACTTTTCTGCACTTCAGGTCTTCATCTGCAAAATGGGTGAAGGGGTCCGATTTGGCCTCCAATATCCCTCCCAGCTCTATGTCTGTGATCCTGTGACATGCTGATTGCACTCATTAAAGCAGATGAGATCAAAGGAGGAAAAGGAAGAGAGAAGAGGTTTGGGAGAGACTGAATTTTGGGAAACATTCTCACTTGGAAATAGAAGGAAGGGAATGAAAAACAACTCAGAAGATCAAGGAGTGGTGTGAGGTGGGAATCAGGAAGGAAAGCCATCACAGAAGCCAATCAACCAATCAATCAACTAGCATTAACATTTTACTATTTGCTAGATGCTGGGAGTACAAAGCAAGAAAAAAAAACAATTCCTACCCTCAAAGAGCTTACGTTCTGGTAGGAAGACAGCACATAATTAGACACCTAAGAGATACATGAAGAGATGGAAGGTAAACATAGAAGGGAAGGTTCAAGTCATTTAGTGGACCAGGGAAAAAGGTGTCCTTTGATCCAAGTCTTGAAGCAAGCCAAGGATTCTAAGAGGGAGGAGATGAGGAAAGCCTTCTAGACATGAGGAAAAGCTAGTACAAAGGGAGTGAGGCAAGAGATGAAATTTTGTGCACAAGAATTAAGACAAATATGGTTAGACATTAAGTATATTGAGATGAATTTAACAAAAGGAGACTCCAAAAGAAGGAAGGGGTCAGGTTGTAAAGAGCTCCGAATGCCAAATGAAAAAGCTTGTATTTGCTCTTGAAAGCCATGGGAACCCTGGGAATTTATTGAGTAAGGGGGTGACATGGTCAAACCTCTTCTATCAGAAAATGACTGGCAGTGATGTGGAAGATGGATTGCAGTGGGTGGAGTAGCAGAGACCAACTGCAACAGCCCCAGAGAGGTGCTAGAGGTCTGAGCCTCTGCTCTGAGTGTGTGAGCAGAGAAGGGGCTGTGAAGGCAAAAATAACAAGGATAGACAACAGATGGAATATGAGGGGTGAGTGAGACTGAACAGCCCAAAATGGCACTCCATTTGAGAGGCTGGGAGGATGATGATGCCTTCCATGGTGATGGAAAAGTTCAGAGGAGGAGAACATTTTTGAGGAGTGGGGCTGAGGAATGGGGGTGGGCAGAGAGATGAGTTCTCTTTGGGACACGGAATTCGAGATGCTCACAGGACGTCCAGTTCAAAATGTGCAAGAGATAGTTGGTGAGTAAGCTTGATATGGATAAAGATTGAGCAAAGGCGGCGGGAGAGGAAGGGTCAGAAAGGTCGGGGTAGAAATCAGCAGCGAGCGGGATTCCGAAAGGCCAAAGCAGAACAGGTATACAGGAGGGAGGGGGTGGTCAACATCCCCAAACGCTAGAGGTCAAGGAGGAAGGGCCACGCGTGTTCCCCTGAGCACAGTCGGTTAATGAGAGTCAAGCCACCAGCCTGGCCTCTTCCATCACAGTTTTAGCAAATGTCCCGGGTCCCGCTGGGGCGCGGCCGCAGGGTCGATGGCATTCGTTCCTCAAGGCCGGCACCCATTCAGGGGCAAAGGGTAGGTGGGCGTTCCTCGGGGGGCAGGGTAGGGTAGGTAGGTGTGCCATTGCCATTGACCTCGGCTCCCTCCAGCGCGTGCCAGGCGCTCCCCACCCCCGACGAGACCCTCCTAATGAACCACAGTCTCGGGCGCTTCCAGGTCCGGCTCCACATTCGGGACCCCGGGAATTGAGTCAGGAGAGGGACTGACCTCAGGTTGGAGGCGGCTGCGGACGTCAAGGCAACGCCTCTTCCGCTTTCCAATGAGCCGCGGGGGCTCGTTCGGGGCGGCTCCTCATTGGACCGCGCTGTCTCCGCCCCGTTGGTGACCGCGGCTGGCCGGGGGTGGCCTTCATAAGGCACGATTGCCGGGCTGTGGGGCCGAGTGGCTGCGAGCGCCAGGGCTCCCTCCTTCCTCTGCTGCTGCTGCGCCCGGGAGCCCTCCCGCGGCCTCCCTTCTCTCAGCCTCCGGGGTCCCTTCCCGCGGCCTCCCTTCTCTCAGCCTCCGGGGTCCCTTCCCGCGGCCTCCCTTCTCTCAGCCTCCGGGGTCCCTTCCCGCGGCTTCCCTTCTCTCAGCCTCCGGGGTCCCTTCCCGCGGCCTCCCTTCTCTCAGCCTCCGGGGTCCCTTCCCGCGGCCTCCCTTCTCTCAGCCTCCGGGGTCCCTTCCCGCGGCCTCCCTTCTCTCTGCCTCCGGGGTCCCTTCCCGCGGCTTCCCTTCTCTCTGCCTCCGGGGTCCCTTCCCGCGGCTTCCCTTCTCTCTGCCTCCGGGGTCCCTTCCCGCGGCCTCCCTTCTCTCCGCCTCCCTCCAGAAGGCGAGCGCCTCGCCGTCCCCGCCGCAGAGGATGCAGGAGCCGGGAGCCTCCAACCACGGCTTCCAGCCGCACTTCCCGCACTTCGGCACCGACGCCATCCACGCGGGCCAGGAGCCCGAGCAGTGGACCAGCCGGGCCGTGGTGCCGCCCATCTCGCTGTCCACCACCTTCAAGCAGACGGCGCCGGGCCAGCACGCGGTGAGCTCCCCGGCGGGCTCTTCCGAGGAGGAGGGACTGGCCGGAGCAGCGGGGGAGGGGAGGCAGCGCGGGACTCCCAGCTCAGCTCAGCTCTCCCGGGAGGGCATGTCCCACGTGGTAGGAAGGCCAGGAGGCATTTCTGAGCAAGGCTCGCTGCCCATTGCATCAGGGCGAGCCGGAATGCCGAGCTTAGGCGTCACCTAGACCAGCCTCAGTCATTTTTACAGGCTGTAAAACGGGCCCGGAAAGGTGAAGCGACTCGCTTAAAATCGCTCGAGCAGTTAGCTAATAGCATGCTTTATAAAGCGCTTACCGCGTGCTAGGCGCTGTGACGAGCGGCGGGGTACAGAGGAGAAAGCAGTCTCCGCTGAAGGGGCTCCCATTCTAGCAGGGAGACATGGACAAACTCATGTCCTCTGACTTCAGATCCAGAGGTCTTCATCTAATCCTTTCTATTGACAAAAGAGGAAACTGAGGGAGAAGGGGAAGAGGAAGAGAAGCTAATGGGGGAGAGATGGGAAGGGGAAGAGGAGAGAGGCGGAAGAGAGGTAAAGGGACTTGCCAGACCAATTGAACAGAATTTGTGGAAGGGCTAGGATTAAAACTGAGACCTCTGGGCTCCCAGTCACAGTAACCCCAATCTTGGCTGCCTGAGCTGACCAATGGGTGTTTCAATATCTATTACCCTAGACAAAAATCCATGTTTTAAAATTTTACTGCAAAATCACGTCAAGGCATCCTTGAATGATCTCACTGCAGCACAATATATATGTAATGTAAATCAAAAATAGCTGACCTGAGAATAGGCTGTTCAGGTAGCTCAGGTATGGCTAGCTTGGGATAAGTCTTTCACAGGCTGTGGTGATGACAATGCTCCTAAAACAGCTAGTGAGTGCAGACTCCCTGCTCCTAAAGTAGCTTCTTCGGTCTGATCAACCTTTACCTGAAGTTCTGTGGTCATGGGAAGGTGTGTGTGTGTGTGTGTGTGTGTGTGTGGTGTAAGTTGTAAAGTTCATGTGAAACACAGACAAGATTTGTAGAGCCTGAAATGTGTGTGTGAAGTTTAAAGTACATATGAAACAGGTAGGATTTGTAGAGCCTGTAGTATGTGTGTATGGTGTGTAAGTTGTGAAGTTCATGTGAAACAAAGAGGTAGGATTTGTAGAGCCTGTAGTATGTGTGTATGGTGTGTAAGTTGTGAAGTTCATGTGAAACAAAGAGGTAGGATTTGTAGAGCCTGTAGTATGTGTGTATGGTGTGAAAGTTGTGAAGTTCATGTGAAACAAAGAGGTAGGATTTGTAGAGCCTGTAGTATGTGTGTATGGTGTGTAAGTTGTGAAGTTCATGTGAAACAAAGAGGTAGGATTTGTAGAGCCTGTAGTATGTGTGTATGGTGTGAAAGTTGTGAAGTTCATGTGAAACAAAGAGGTAGGATTTGTAGAGCCTGTAGTGTGTGTGTGTGTGTGTGTGTGTGTGTGTATGTATGTGTATGTGTAAGTTCAAGTTTCACTTGAAACTAAAAGGTAGGATTTGTAGAGCCTGTAACAACAAGTCCAAGAAGCCTCTTTGGTTTTGCTGGAAAGCCTTTGAGAGCTCCTAGACTGACTTCCTCAATGCCCTCCTGAGCTGCTTTTGAAAATTTTTTTGCTTTCTTTTTTTCATGGAAATACTGACACTGCTCTTTCAAATTTCTTAACTGACACCCTGCAAGTCTAGAGAGAGGAGCCACATTCCCAAGAACCAAGTAGAAGGTCACCAGTTAGGTGGGATTTTCTTCATTAAATATTTGCAGAAAACCAAGTTTTGTAAATGGTTAATGGCTTGGAGGGAAAACTGCTTTATCCAAGCTGTGCCTGCCTGTTTATATGCAACCTACTTTAACCAATGTATCCCTTCCTGCTCTCTTATAACAATAAAAGAGGGAGGAAAGTTCATCAAAACCAACACATCCCACGAGTCTGAATGAATAAGCTGTTATTTGGTCAGCCATGAGCATTCATTAAGTGCTCTCAAGGCACAAACAATCTAATGGGGGGGGGGGGTCAATGTGTAAAGCAGCAGTGAAGGAACAAATTATCTCTGGGATAAGTGGAACTGTTCAAGGTATACTGGGGAAAGTTTCTTGGAGAAGGTGGATGTCAGCTGGAACTTTAGGGAGACCATTCCAGGCAGGGGCACAACCAGTGAAAATACTTACGGTTAGGAGGTGGAGGTTCTTGTTTGAGAAAGGTGGAGGAGGCCAATGTCACTGGATCCCAGTCTGGAAGGGTATAAAGTACTAGGGCTCTGAGAACTGCTAATAGGCAGGGCAGCTAGGTGGTGCAGAGGATAGAGGGCTGGGTCTGGAGTCAGGAAGAGCTGAGTTTAAATCTAATCTCAAGACACTTAATAACTGTGTGACCCTAGCCATGTCACTTAACACTGTTTGCTGCAGTTCTCTAAAATAAGCTGGAGAAGGAAATGGCAAACCGCACCTCTACCAAGAAAATCCTAAATGGGGGTCACATAGAGTAGATAGTACTCACAACGGATCCAGAACTGGAAAGGGAGTTCAGGTGTAGGCACTGAGGGGCAAGGTAGCTGTTGAGCACATAGTGGGGATTAAAGAGCAGCATGGCTGGGGCTGCCTAGATGTAGTAGGTCCCCAGAGGCCCTCCCCAATCAGGATGGTGGGGGGAGGCTCCAAGTCAGGAAAAGTTCTGGGGCCTAAGAGTGTTCCACTCCATAGTTCCAGAGAGCTACTGGTCTAGTCCCCCAACTGTAAAGAAGGGGAAAGCGGCTTTGCCGTGATAGTTTCACAGCTGTGAATTTTCTTTTCACATTCAGTCTTATCACCATCATGTATGTAACTTTGTCTTGGTTCTGCTTCTTTTACTCTATTTTGGTCTATCCAGCTCTTCCCAGGTTTCTCTCTTCATCATTTCTTCTAGCAGAGTAATATTTCCTTATGTTCATGAGCTAAGCCTTGTTGATCCAGCCCCATTGATAGGCAGCTGCCTTGTCGCCACCTCTTTGCTGCCACAAAAAGTGCTGCTAAGAGTTTATTGGTATATGTAGGGACTTTGGATCAGGCTCCTTGGAGTATGGTTCCACTACTTTTTCACTTTCACAAGTAGCACATTTTATTCAGGAGACAAGGAATGGAGAATTTCTTACTACTAGGCTCCAAAACTTGCTGTTTCCCCTACAGAGCTAAGTATCTGTAAATGAATTCTTACAGAAACTTGGAAACAATTTTTAAAGAGACCTGTGGCATTGTAGGACAGGTTTTTTTCCAGGGAGGTGTTAACCCATGGATGGCATGGATTCTTTCATATAATCTATGGCTCCTGGAGCCTTTGAGATCATACCCATCTGTTTTGTGCTTGGCCTATATCTTTCCCAATGGGGTGAGATTAGTTCTCTCCATTTCTGGTCAGCCTCTGGAAGCCAACTTGGAAAGCAGGAGAAGAGGAGGAAGTCAACATTTCTACAGCATCTACTAGATGTCAGGCACTAGGCTAAGTGTTTTACAAGTATTAGTTCATGATTAAGCTTCACAACAACCTGGCAATACAGGTTTGATTATTTTCAATTTACAATTCGAGAAACTGAAGCTGAGAGGTTAAGTGACTCACCCAGGGTCACACACTAATAAATATCTGAGGCCAGATTTGAATTCAGATCTTCCTGAATCCAGGCCCATCTCTATCCACTCTACCAATGAGCTTCTTAGAGGATGAAGGGTTGAACATGGCGAGGGAAAATTGAGCGTGGTAGGCATCGAGAAGGTCTGTTTTCTTTAATATATGTATTACATATATAATTTACATCACCTAGATTTCTCCCTTCTTCCCAGAGAGCTATCATTTGTAATACTTTCTTTTATAAAGAAAAAAGATGAGGAAAAACCTGTAAGCCCATCAATATATCAAAAAAAATCAAAATATAAAAAAACCATAATATTCTAGGCCATGTTCCCTAGCCATTCCTCACCAGCCCCACCTCCACCTCTGCAGAAAATCTGGTGTCCACAGCTTGTTTTTGGAGTCATTTGTATGGTCTTCATCTGAATAACCATCAACCTTGACAGGATATGGCTCATAGCTTCCTGCTGCATCCTGAACAAAACTTCCTTGCTCACTGCTGATCCCACTGCTTAGGGACTGTGACACAGGCTGAAATTTATGTTAGGCTTTAGTCCTGAGGATATTGATTTTTCCATAAGTAGTATGGCTAACCAGAGTTTATAAGAAGTTCATGTGAATTTGGGTGAGAGCTAAGAATTTACATAGAAAAATGCTCTAATTGGTTTCTTGCCTTAGGCATTTTTGCTTCTAGTATTTCCTAAGACGCCAAGCCAACTGTAGTGTTAATGAGAGTTAAAGATCTTCCCCTGCCCATTAACCTTTTGTTAACTTCTAGTGAGGCACTGGTTCTCAAGGGTTATGATGCCCTCTGGCTCTGAAAAGTGTATGTGTGTGTATATATATACATATATATATATGTATACACACACACACACACACACACACACACACACACACACACACAGAGGTGAGGCTTCGTTTTGGGGCTTACTCATTGGAAATATTTGTTTGGCCAGACAGGTAGTCGCTAAGGAACCCCCCTCTCCCACTTTGAAAACCCAGGTGTTGATGCTTCTGTCTCTGACAACTATATGCATTGATCAGACAGTTTGGATCTGTCGATCTGTAATGTTTCTATTGCTTATGGTCAGACAGTTGGAAACCCTGTTTGCTGGTTGATCTTTGTTTCTCTGTTTGTATTTTCTCTGAAGTTAGGGTGCTGACTTTTTCCCCTGAATTAAGTGAATGATATATGTGCTTGATTAAAGTAATTGTTGATCCCTCAAAAGTTGCTTTCCTTTTAGAAAAGCAGGTTTAAGAATCTGTACAGCAGACCCTCCTGTATGTCAGGGTCCTTGCTGTTAACATCGACCTAAGTTCAGACCTTCTGTCTCTCACTTGAACAATTAAAATAGCTTTGCTGTTATTCTGAATCAGTCCCCTCACCCCCAAACTATCCTATGTGCTATGGACAGAATCATCTTAATGGAGAGCCCTTCAGATGTCATCCCCTGCTCAGAAATTGTCAATGGTTTTCCATTTCTTATGGAATTAAGAAAGAATCCTTGACCTGGTATTCAAGGCTAGCAGCAAACACAGGTCAAAGCACCAAGGTTTCCAAAAGACTGTACATACGTTATTTCCCATGTTCCTCACAATGACCTGAGATTAGTTCCAATTTAAGCTGAATACATCTTTTTTGTATCTAGTTGTTTGTGGTTTCATCCATTATACTGTGAATTCCATAAGAACAAGGATTGTGGTGGGGTTTTCCCCTTTTTCTTTGTATCTCTGGCAATTAGCACAATGCCTGGCACATAGTAGGTACTTCATAAATGCCAGTTGACTTGCCTTGTTGAGCCTGTAAAGTGGGTGCTATTATTGTTCCTGTCATGTAGATACAGAAAGTGAGACTCAGAAAAGATGTGACAGGATCACACTTAGGAAATATCTGAGGTTGAATTCAAACCCAGGTGTTCCTCATTCTTAGTGTAGAACTCTACTGTATCATTCTGCCTTTGTGTACTTCATAGCCTTATAGATTTAGAGCTAGATGGGATGGAACAGATTGACTGGACTATTTTAATAGCAATAAATTCTGGTTGCCACTTGGTTGGGGTAGTTCTCATTGCTGTAGTTCATGGGTGTCTTTCAGTTTGTTGTGCCTGTGTTGAGGTTCAGGGGTACTGGGAAACCCGAAATACTGACCTACTGGGTCCTGCTCAAATGAATTTGACTCAAGACTTCTTTAAACCAAAGAAAAACAAAGTTTGTTAAAGATTAGCCACCTTGGGTTGACTCAGAAGGAGCCTAACCTTTTGTAATGCTTGTATCGACAAGCAGGCCAGATAGAGTCTCAGCTAGACAGAATCTGTGCTGGGTTAAACCTGAGCACCTTCATGGAGGCAAGTTGGACCTTAAATACAGAAAAAGACTAAGGGAAAAATCCAGGTGCCACCAACTAGTCTGGGGCCCCAGGGATGGTCTTGATCAGGGCAGTAAGGGAATGACTTGTACCCTGGGGTAAATACAGATAGACTCTAGGGAGCATCTTGATGGGAGTGGTCAGCAGCCTGGGGAATGGGGTTTTGATAGAATCTAGGGTGGGGAGTGCAACAGAGACTTGGGCACTGAGATAACAAAAAGTCCATGGGTTTTTATTTTGGGAAGATTAGATTTGAGTAAGAAAGGCCAGATTAAGTGGAAAGATTCTAGGGGAGTTTAGGGAGCTTCTCAGAGTCTAAACCCCATCACCTGTACATATGTGACAGGAAAGTTAAAGGCCAACATTATTGCAGTTTGAGTCTTCATCTTCTTCAACCACTTTTTCTAAGATGAGAGCCAGCTTGGTGGCTTGGTGGAGTGGATGGAGGCAGAGGGCCTGGCTTCAAGCCCTCACCCTTCAGAATTCTCAGAGAGAGACTGAAGTTCAGAGAGGTCACCTAGAGGGTGAACTGAGGGTAGATCTAGAGGAGGAAGAGGAGACCCAAGAGACAAAGTGACTTATCTAGGGTCACACAGAGAGTGTAGGCCTGCTTTGAACTCAAAGCCTCTAACTCCAGAGCCAGCTAGTTCTCTTTGCTTTTGTATTGTTGAGGTCAGGGAATCATAATGTTGAGGTTTGGGGTGCTTGGGACCCCAAAATACGGACACACAGGCTCCTGCCAAATGAATTCAACTTAAGCCTTCTTTCAGCCAAAGTAAAACAAAGATTATTACAGATTCGCCATATTGATTTGACTCTTAAGAAGCCTAACCATTTGTGACATTTGCATTGACAGGTGGGCCAAATAGAATCTCAGCTAGACAGAATCAGAACTGGATGGAATCTGAGCCCCTTCATAGAGGCCAGATGAACTTATATACAGCAAGACTGTGGAAGAGATCTGGGGGTGGTCTAGTCTTGATGGCACTGGGGTAACTAGTGATGTAATCAAGGGTGGGAAACAGCTGGAGGCAATTGGGAGGTATCAGATGTTGACCTGAAAACTTGGTTATAGAAAAGGCAACATGGCTAAATGCATACATTTTATGATTTAATTAATTAATTGATCAATTCCCCATAAAGAAAACAGTTACATAGCGCTATGGAGTCAGAGGTGACTCTGACTACGTAGTACAGAAATTATCTGTCTTAAGTACATTTTGCCGTGAGAAAGAAACTCTCCTAATTAAGCAAATCATAAATTCAGTAAGACAGGACAATTAACAAAGCAATGTCAGTCATGTCTTGAGATTCCAAGCTGGGTAAACATATGTCTCGGAAATCCCACCACTAGTAAGTGGCAGGCTTCCTGCCCCAAACAGATAACTGATGCAGGAAAGGGCAAACAATGTTCAATAGAAACCCAGGATGCCTATTTTTCTTTACCATTAATATGCCATAACATAGTATGTGTCTATAGATAATAAGATACAAAGGAAAGTCCCATTATTCAAGATATGTCATAGGTTAAAGGTCTCCCAAGGAGTGCAGAGTCAGCTTTGGCTGGCTTTTGCTGACATAGGAAGAGGCATTCTCTGAGTTTGCTTCAGAGAGAACAAAGAGATTATTCCAAAATTTTATATTAAACATTATCACAGATAATGGAGGGTTTGGGTGGGAAGTAATCCAGGATGGGAGGCTACAGACAGTGGAGGTCCTAGCTAGGTTTAGGGTAACAGTTTTGGGTATGAAAAGCCAGATTAAGTGGGAAGATTCAAGGAGAGTTGAAGGAGGTTTCGGGAGTCTGTACTTCATTGGTATCACACAGCCTTCTTAAGAGGTGCTTCTCCATGGCACAGTGGATAGATCCTCAGGCCTGGAGTTAGGAATACCTGAGTTTGAATTGAGCCTCAGATACTTACTAGTTGTGGGACCTTGGGCAAGTCACTTAATCATGTTTGCCTCAGTTTCCTCATCTGTAAAATGAGGATAATTAGCACCTCCACCACAGGGCTGTTAAGTGGATCAAATGAGATATTTGAAAAGTACTTTACAAACTTTAAGAGTGCCATGTAAGTGCTAGCTATTATGATTATGTATTAACCCTTAAACCTTGGGCAAGTTGTTTCCCCACACTGAGTCTCAGTTTCCTTATCTGGTAAAGTGAAGGAGGTTGTAATGGAGGTACAGACTCTGGGAACCTCCTTGAACTCTCTTTGAATCTTCTCATTTAATCTGCCTTTTCATATGCAAATCTGTTACCCGGATCCTAGCCTGGCCCTCCATTGTCTGATATCTCCCTATAGTCTCCAGCTATTTTTCCACCCTTGATCAGTCACTCCAGTCCCATTAAGATCTTCCTTGGATTCCTCCAGACCTGCCTAAACCTCTCCCATCGCCCCAGACTACTAGATCACCCCCAGATTCCTCCCACAGTCTTTCTGTTTCTAAGTTCCATCTCACCTCCATGAAAGTGCTCAAATTCTATCTGGCCTGCTTGTTAATACAATCCTCACAAATAACAATGTTAGGCTTCTTAAGAGTCAACCCAATCTTTAAAAAGCTTTGTTTTACTTTGGCTGAAAGAAGGCTTAAGTTGAAATCATTCAAGCAGGACCTGGAATTCAAGCAATATTATTGGGTTCCGAGTACCCTGAACCTCAACAGTTGCCTTACATCAAGGCTTCTTAATGTGGGGTTTGGGAACTTGTTCTTTAAAAACAATTTTAATAACTATTTCAATCTAAATGGATTCCTTTGTTATCTTATGTATTTTATACATTTAAAAAGATTATTTTAAGGAGTCCGTGGACTCAAAGAGGTCCAGAACCCCTCTGTGAAGGGGAATGCCCTTTCCGTGTTCTAAGGTGGGACTTCTTGCCCCTTCAAACACTGTCTTCAAAACCTAGCTCATGAGGAGCAAGAAATAGTGTATTTATCAGATTTATGGAGAAGGGAAGAATTTTTTACTAAAGATGAGATAGAAAGCATTATGAAATGCAAGACGGATAATTTTGATTACATTAAACTGAAAAGTTTTTGCACAACCAAACCCAATGCAACCAAAATTCGGAGGGATGTAGTAAATTGGGAAAGAATTTTTATGGCTAAGCTCAGGGATAAAGGCCTCATTTCTAGAATATATAGAGAACTGACTCAAATGTATAACTATACAAGTCATTCCCCAATTGATAAATGGTCAAAGGATATGAACAGGCAATTTTCAGAGGAAGAAATTAAAGATATCTATAATCATATGAAAAAATGCTCTAAATCACCATTGATTAGAGAGATGCAAATCAAAACAACTCTGAGGTACCACATCACACCTATAAGATTGGCAAACATGACAGAACAAGAAAATGATAAATGCTGGAGAGGACGTGAGAGAGTTGGAACACTAATTCATTGTTGGTGGAGCTGTGAGCTCATCCAACCATTCTGGAGAGCAATTTGGAACTATGCCCAAAGGGCTATTGCTTTGACCCAGCAATATCGCTACTAGGACTGTATCCCCAAGAGATCATAAAAATGGGAAAGGGTCCCACATGTACAAAAATATTTATAGTAGCACTCTTTGTAGTTGCCAAAAACTGGAAGTCAAGGGGATGCCCATCAATTGGGGAATGGCTGAATAAATTATGGTATATGAATGTAATGGAGAACTATCGTGCCATAAGAAATGATGAACAAGAAGACTTCAGAGAGGCCTGGAAGGACTTATATGACCTGATGCTGAGTGAAAGGAGCAGAACCAGGAGAACTTTGTGCACAGAAATGACCACAGTGTGCGAGAGTGTTTTCTGGTAGACTTGGAATTTTGTAATAATGCAAGAACTTACTAAAAAAAAAATCCCAATGGTGGTTTTCTAAGGCAAAATGCCTTCCACACTCAGAGAAAGAAATATGGAAGTCATTCGCAGAATGTAGCAGATCATGTTTGTGTGTGTGTGTGTGTGTGTGTGTGTATTATGTTTTGATTTGTTATATGATTTCTTCCATTTATTTTAGTTCGACTACATAGCATGACTATAGTGAAAACGTACTCAATAGGAAAGTATACGTAGAACCTATACAGAATTGTATGCTGTCGTGGGGAGGGAGGGGGGTAGTGGGGGGGTAGGCATGGGAGGATAAAATCTTAATTTTATGGCAGTGATTGTAAAACATTAAAAAAAATAATAATAAAATTAAATTTAAAAAAAAAACCTAGCTCACAAATCTGCTTCTGTTGTATCTTGAAGAACCTAGTAGGTCACAGGGAAGGGAACATGCTTTTACTGAACACCTACTGTGTGCTGGGCACTGAACCTCGCTTTCCTCATTTACAGAACTGGGATGATAATACTCACAGTAAGTGCTTTAATGGGTTGTTGTGAGGCTAGTAGGAGTTAATGTGTTTAAAGTGCTTTGTAAATCTTAAAGTAGTATGTTAGCTGATCCCTCTGGAGAGAGAGGTGACTCCCTCGTATTTTAGAGAACTATGTATCTGTCCTGTATACTCATCATATTCTAATTTATATTGCACACATGTCCAATGGACCATACTTATCTCTCTTACCCAGTTACAAATCCCTTGAGGGCACAGGATATGTTTTTATTCATCTTTTCCAGCATAATACTTGGTGCATTTTTTTTGGTTGGGTGTTAAGACCTGTGATTTCATTGGTTTATGTGAAAACTCTTCAGGCAACTGGGAGAGTTGCCTGAAGCATTGAAAGGTTAAATGACTCATCCGTGGTAACCCAAACAGTAAGTATCTGAGGCAGAGGTTCAGCTCTGCTCTTCCTGGCTCCTAGGGTAGCTGCCTCTCCCTTTGCATACAGCTGACCATGGATATTGGGTGTTTAACTTGAATTCATGACTTGACTATCCATTTGTAAGACCAAAAGGGAGCAGAAGCCTGTTGGTTCCACTTAAGAAGATGGATGAGTGATTATTACAGATAATTTTATTATTGAATTGAAATGGCACCTGAAAGTTCCATACTTGTTTCCCAAATTGAATGAGTTTGAGACTATGCTTTAAAAAAAATACTTTGAGCTTCTGTGGTGTTGGTGGAACAGGTATTCTCTTTACCAACATAGCAAAAAATGTCTACATCTGCAACCCTTGTGAAGAATGCTGTTCTTGAGTCTTCAGTCCTAGAAAAATGGGAGTTATTAGCATTAAATCTTTTTTCCTTCTGATGACCAAATGTGATAGCACATGGCTTGCACTTTGCAAAATTTTGAGCACTGTATATATGCTAGCTAGTATCATGAGTTCAAGATTGCTATTGGGAGTCACTGCAAAAAGAATTAGGTGCAGAACCAGACTAAGGGTCGTTCTTCACAGATACAGGATCACAAATGTTAATGTGGAAGGGACCCGAGATACCAGCTAGTCCACCCTCACCAATTTATAGATTAAAAAGGTAAGGCTGTAGGAGCTAACATGATTCTCCCAAGGTCACAAAGGGAGTAAATATTGAAGGTGGAATTTGACTTTGACTTCAGAGCCAGAGCTCTTTTTACTGTCTTTCTAGAAGCTTCAATGATTAAAGGGCAAGAAGTCTTTGACAAGCCCTTCTGAGCTCTTGAGGCGGCTGCTGCTCAGGTACCACGTGTAGTCCATTTTGGGGTCCACCCTCAGCTTGATATTCAGTTTGAGTCAGATAAACAAACCTTTGAATATGTACTATATACAAGATGTTACACTAGGAACTGAGAACACAAAACCAAAAATGAAGCTGTTTCTGCCTCCTGGAGGCTTCCATTCTGCATTTGTATGCCCTTGAACCCAGGTCATCCTGACTCTCATCCCACCACCCCAGGGCCTTTGTTCAATTACATAGAGATAATACTGATATGAAAAGTGTATATTTCCTTCTGATAGAATCACTTGAAAAAAAAAGTATCTTGATAGAATGTCTAAGTATTTGCTACATTGTATCATTATCACGTAGCATTTCATCACCTCACTTCTATAGGGAAAAGTAGCCAAGAATGCCACCAATAGCCCCACCTTTCTCCTTTCCGCTCTTAGAAAACAAACCACTGTTTTGAATAGGTCAGGTCAAAGCCACTTCCCTGGCATCTTCTCATCCTCTCCTTCATTAGCAAGTTGACTGTGACCTTTGCTCTAAGAAGACAATAGACAGAAAGTGCACAGAAAACTTCTCATGTGGCTTCCATGTCAGAAGCAATTTGCGTTCTGCCACAATGTGGCCAATTTCAAAGGACCAAAGAGACACAGACAGGTAGATAGACACACTCAGAGAGAAAGAATCCCTCATCCTTAACTTCCACAGGCTTTGGAGTCCTAGGGGTGCCTCCTTGCTCTGATGAGATGTGGAATAAAAGCACTTAGCACTCAACATAATTTGTGACACTGCTAATCTCTTTCAGGATTACACACACACGCACACACACGCACGCACACGCATGCACACACATGCACACACACATTCTGGACAGAATTTTATTTGCCCCTTTCCAGAAGCAGCTGTAACATGCATATGGTTAATATAGGACTAAGATTATAAAATGTTAGAACTGGATGACATTAGAGTCAACTGGATGACATTTGGGTCAACTCCTTCATATGGTAAACCTTTGAAATGGCTTGAGCTGTCACAAGAACCCAGGTCTCCTGACTCCTGAGTCTACTTTTTTTTTCCTCCATGATGTCACCTCACCTTTCCATCTCCTCTTTCAGAACTATTTCTTGAAAGGTGACTTCTATAGAATGATGCAACATTCACAGGTCCTTCTGCATCACTCAGTTAATTAAGCATTTATAAGCCCCTCCCATGTTGAAGGCACTCGGGATACAAACAGTAAAATGTAACATTTTCTGCCCTCTGGAGTTACATTCCATCTGGGAAAGCATCATATCTACTTGTTAATAGATACAAAATATACAGAAAGTAAATACAAAGTAATTTTTTTGAGGAGAAAGCTCTTGCTGCTCTACCTTCTCAGTTGTGTGGTTTGGGAGTAAAAGAAGCTTCATTCTTTCAGCCTTGCTTTGCAGGCATAGCTGTAACATCCGCTGAACCTCTCACAGTCTTGGGATAGCCTTGTATTTTGTTTCCTTCCATGCAGATCCAGCCACACTGACTTTCTTGCTGTTCTTTGAACGTGACATACTTTCTTTTTACAGACATGTATAGTCAAGCAAGATAAAGTTCCACATTAGCCATGGACTTTCTAAAATATATATACATGTCTTGTCCTGAACTCTGAATCTGTCACTTATCTGACAAGAAGGTAGTATTATCATGAGTCCTCTGGAATGGGGCTGCTCATGACACCGAGGGGAGAGTTCCTGTCTCCTTCAGAGTTCTTTGTCTTGATGCTGTTGTTGTCATGGAATACATTATCCTCATATGGTTCTGCCCACTTCATTCTGCATCAGCTCACGCAAATCTTTCCGGATTTTCCTGAAACTGTCCCCTTCATGATTTCTAAGAGCACAATAATGTTCCATCACATTTATATCATCGCTTGTTCAACTGATGGGCATCCTCTCAGTTTCCAGTTCTTTGGCACTGCAAAAAAAAAAAAGGTGCTATTACTATTTTTGTCCATTCTTTGAGTTTATTTTGCTTGGTTTATTTTGACTAGTTACTCCCTTAATCTGCTCTGCTTACTCTTTTCTTGCCCTTCTCCCTTTCCCTTCCTATTTCACTGTTGAGTGAAATGAATATCTCTCTCTCTCTCTCTCTCTCTCCCCCCCCCCCCTTTCTTTAACCACTTCAGATAGGATTGAGGTTCAGGTGTCACCCACTGCCCCATAACTTCCTCTGTATAGACTTCTACTTGCTCACCCAAATTATGTGACGATTTCCCCCCTTCCATACTTTTAAAATCATTAAGAGGTAACAAAACACCCCCAGGATTTTGGTCTAATTAGACTCCATCTGTGAACCTAGATGGTAATAGAGTTCAGAAAGGAAATCTGTTTTTTCAGTTTATTAGAGGGTGAACAGTTTATCCTTGTTTAGTCCCTTTTCATTGTTTACTCCTGTTTACCTTTTAATATTGATTGTAATTCATGGATTCAAACTTCAAAGTTTCTGTGCAGCTCTGGTCTTTTTATCAGGAATGTTTGGGAGCCCTCTTTCATTAAAGGTATATTATTTTTCTTGCAGGGTTATACTCAGTTTTGGTGGGCAAGTTATTCTTGGTTGTGAGCCTAGATCCTTTTCCTTCTGGGCGAGTATATTTCAAACTCTTTGCTCCTTCATGGTGGTGGCAGCTAAATCCTGTCTGATCCTTACTGTGGTTTGGAATTAGGGCTCAGAGCAGAAATAGATTTAGGGTTAGAGATAGGGTTGATATTTGGATTCTTAATTCTGGCTGTTTGGAGTACTTTTCCTTTGATCTGGAAGCTGTAGATTTTGGCTATTATTTACCAGGGAGTTTTCATTTAAAGGTTTCTTTCAGAAGGTAAGGGGCAGATTTTTTTTTCTAGTTTGCACTGTGGTTTTAAGAGCACTGAACAATTTTATGATTTCTTAAAATATGATGATGATGTCTTGTTTCTTTTGGTCACAGCTTTCAAGTGGGCCCCTAATTCTTAAATTTCTCTCATTGATCTGTTTTCCAGGCTAGTTGTTTTTCCAAAAAGAGAACTCACATTTTCCTTATTTTTTTCAGTTTTCTGATTTGTTTAAGTATTTATTGTGGTCTCATGTGGTCTAGCCTCTTTTTGGTCCTCTCTAATTTTCAGAAAATTTGTTGTCTAGGCAAAGTTTTTTATTTGTTGTGCCAAGATGTTAATTCCTTTTCCAATTCTTTCTTCTATAACTCTCATTTCTTTTCCTATGTTTTTATTCTAGTTCTCTTAATTTATTAAATCATTTTAACTTAAAAGCCTCTTGCCTCACCTCTTTCAGGAATTCTAGTTGAACTTTTGCTATGTTTCTCTTTGTGGCTTTCCTAGTCCCTGTTTTGGAGTCATTCTCATCTTCTGGATTTGTGTCTGGAGTATCTTTGTCATCACAGTAGCTTTTAATACTGGGATTCTTTTCTTCCTTCTATCTTTCTTTCTCTTTCTTTTGATTTTTCTTTAATTCCTCTTCATAACTTTGGACTTTGGTAAGGCTGACTCTACCTACTTCTGGAGAGAAGGTCTGGGCTAGTCCTGCTGTTGCTTTCTTAGGTTATTGAGTTTGAATTAGAATATGTGGCCCTTTAATGGGGGGGGGGGGTGAAACGGACTATTTTTGCCCTTATATCTTCAGCAGACACATTGCCTGGCATATAGTAGGTGCTTACTAATGTTTGTTAACTGACTGATCCTGGAGGAATTAATTCAACAGATATTTTTTAAACATCTATTTTCCTCTAATTAGCATACTAGGCTTGGTGATACAAAGAAAAAAAATCTGTCTCTCTGTTTCTTCATGTGTAAAATGGTACCAGTATCATTGGTGCTACCTCCCTCACAGGTTTACAGGGTTGTTTGTTTGTCTGACTATTTGTATTTCATTCACCTCACAGACTAGAACCTCCCTTCTTGTTTCAGAAGAGCAGTATATCTGAAATTTGTAGAATTGGGAGAGCTTTTTGGGGCACTGAGAAGTTATGTATCACAGGTAGACCTTAAGCCCAGGATTTCCTGATTATCATGAGAATCAAATGAATTATTAAAGAGGTACTGGACTTGGAGTTGGGAAAATCAGGGTTCAAATCCCCCCTCAAGGACTTCCTAGTCATGTGACCTGATGATAGTTACTTAAAATCTTTGGACCTCAGTTTCTTTATGTGTAAAGTGATGGAGGTTGGACTTCATGATCTCCAAGACCTCTTCCAGCTCTAACTGATGGTTCCATCAGTTAGAGGGCATGACAAACCGTAAAATATTATACAGCTCTCAGCTCCTCCCTTCTCTTATAGGTTTCCTCAAAGCTCCATGCAAGTGCCACCTCCTACGTGAGGCCTTTCCATATCCCCCTAGCTGCTACTGCCTCCCCCTGAGTATTTATTATATTTATTTTATAAAATATATATATTGTCTCCTTTGATGGAAGATAATGTCCTTTGAGGGTATGGATCACTTTTGTCTTTTGATCCCCCCATTTGGCATAGTACCTGAAGTATTATGAATACTTTTGATTGGTTGATTGGTTGAGCTATTGCTATTCGAGTCTACCTGTAGACCTCTATTCTGTTGTGCTGCCATCTTATGGAGGTTGTGATATTAGACAGTAATGGATTTGGAAGGATGATGGTCAGGAGATGAACTAAGTGTGTTTATGTGTTTATCCTGGACCAGAGGACAACTAGGGCCAATGCATAGGACTGGGTAAGACTTGGTGTGCTTGGCAGTTAGCTAACTAGCTTCCATTTATCTCAGGCTCAGTCAAAGCCCACTTGATCAGGCTGCCTTTAGATTAACAACAAAAATGAATGACTAAATGAATGAATGACTGAAAAAAGCATTAAATATACATGTGCTGAGCACTGTGCTCCACATGGTGTAGAAATATAAAAGTAGAGGTAATTCCTTCCTTCAAGGACCTTTCATACTATTCTGAGAGACAGCATGTATAGGGGAGGGTATTTTGGTTCAGAAATTTACCAGGATGGTGAGTGGAGGCATACAGAAATAGACTGATACAACCTTCCAGGTGCAAAGGCATTAGTGATGTAATTAATCACTTGAGGGAAGGTGACAAAGAGTCAAGTGCAGCATGGTTGGGACCATCTAGATGTTATGGGCTAGGTGAGTCACTCACCATTCAGGAGGGGTTGGGGGAGAACAGTGACTCCAGGGCATAGCCACTGATCCAAGGGTGCAGTGATCACTTGGGTGACTGGGGAGAAGATGCCCATTGTTGTTTCCAGGCTGTCATTCCCCTAGAAGAGACTTCACTCTTGGGGTCTTGGGGACTCTTAGGGACTCTTGGGAACTTGATTTATTGCCTGAGAAAACAGTGTAGCAGCACCAGTTACATTAAGCTCCTCTTCCTTGTTGCCCAGAGAATGACTTTTTGTCCAGTGGCATCCCTTAAAGACCCAGACCTGCACAAGGCTAAGTGAGATGGCATGCCTGAGGGAATTGTGATGGTGTCTAATTGTCTACAGAAGACTTCAAGGAATCCCTCTCAGTAAAAGGAAATTAAACTTCACCTCTCTATTATTTTTTAGGGTTTTGAATACAGCCGCTCCGGAAATCCCACTCGGAATTGCTTGGAGAAGGTTGTGGCAGCTCTGGATGGTGCTAAATATTGTGAGCACTTTATGTTTTCAAAATGTTCTCCAATAACCACGTGGAGTCCAGGCTGATCTGTAGATGTGGAGAGCATTTGAGCAGAAGGCTCTTCCTTAGTGGTTGTTATCTAGTCTAGAGGTTCTTTGTTTGGGGTCTGTGAACCTTTTTTGTATGTTGATAACTATATTGCAATAAAACTGAAATTTCATTTTATGACTTTAAAAATTTTTGAGACACAATTTCTGTATAGCCTTCCCCAAACTGCCATAAAAATGGCTAAGAGCTCCTGGTCTAGTCTAGCCCCTTCCTTTTAAAGAGGAGAAGATGGGCTCAGAGAGGGGATGTAACTGGTCTGTGGGCAGACCAGCCATTAGTACATTTTAAATTGGAATTGGACCTTTCACAATGTTTGACTCCTCTTTGGAAAACTTAAAAAGACAAAAAGATCATCCAAATTTGCCCTATTTTTGAAATCTCCAGTGGATGGAGAGGCCTTATGGGAAAGTGCAGAGAATGTTAGACTCCTTCCAGCAGAGGCATCCAGGCGTGTGACTAGAAAGACTGAAAGTAAGCCTTAAAGGTTAGGGGTCAACACCATCAGCATTTTAACTTTCTGGGAAGCAGATTAGTCATTTTTCATTTCATTATTTTTGAAAAATTAAGATGGTAAATTAAGTTGGAAAAGTGAATAAGAAATGATATAGTTGTATCTCCCTCATTCATTTTCTCGGCCATCCCTTTGATTGAGTGGCACAGTGGATAGAGTGCTGGACTTTAAGTCAAGGAAGACCTATGTTCAAGTTCCTTCACTAGCTACGTGACTTTTGCCAAGTCACTTATATCTTCTGATTCTCATAGCATTTGATTGAGGAGGGAGCATTAGAGGTAAATTTGGCAGATATTTGACTCTAGCTGCCCAGAAAGGGCAGGTTTCCTGGCCTACAGGGGCAGCATGTTGTATGGGGGACTCTGCTCTTTATTGCTTGTGTGACTTGGCCAAGTCACTTAATGTGTCTGTGCTCCCTCTTTTGTAAAGTGAGGGCTATAGACTAGATGACTGGGAAGCTCCATTCCAGTTCTCACTCTCTAACTTGGGCTCCGGTGCTCAGTGCAGCTGATATTTTTGTCTGTTGGACTGTTTGTCTACTCTGACTTGTGTTCCGTTTTAGGTCTGGCCTTTGCTTCAGGTTTGGCAGCCACGCTGAACATCACACATCTCTTAAAGGCTGGAGACCATATCATTTGTACGGATGATGTGTATGGAGGTAAGAGGTGTGCCTGTGTCTTTGTGTGTCTATTTGTGCTTTGGATTTCTTTGTTGTATCCCAAGAGGTGCTGAAAGCTTTTCCCGTTCAGAAGGTTGTTGTCCGATGGAATATTGGTCCTCTTGGAACCTGTGCCTGCCATGCCACCTCAGACATGGCAGAAGTAGTGGCGTGTTGGACCTTTCTTCTGATGCCACACACTTAACCTGCTTGTGTTTCAGACAGGTCTCTAAGACTATAAGCCAGTTTGCTCTGGCAGAGGAAGTTCCTTATGCCATTAATCCCAGGTCCAGTCTTCCCATCCTGAGTACTCCATAAGAATGAAGGCTTTACAAACAAGTCTTTAAGGCGAGTAATACAAGACTAGCTTACCCAGATGAACTTTGCCCTGGAGAGGACAATGTCTGTTAGTTACCTTGTCACCTTGCCGGTTGGTATTGTTGTGGCAATGGTGACGATGACAGTGGCATTCCAGAGTCTTTTCTAGTTTTCCTCTGTAACAAAGCCAGTTCTAAGACAAGTATATCTGTTGTTGGAAGCACTGGGGAGGGAGAAAGATTTTGCCAAAGTAGCAATGTGCTGAATACCCCTCCTTTCAATGACTAGTTGTATGTATGACTTTAAGAATCATAGCATTATCAGCTAGTTTGCCTTGGTCAAGTTGCGGGGGGGCCTTAGTTTCTTCATCTATAAAATGGGGGTGGGGGTGGGGAGGGGGGAGGGTTGGACTAGAAGGCCTTTGAGGTCCCTGCTTGCTTTGAGAGCCATGATCCTCTAAGTGAAATCTTCCTATTCTATTAAACATTACACCATCCCCATCCCCAACCCAACAAGTTTGAAGTAATAACATTTGAAATGAAAACTTGCCATTTTTACATTTTTGTGCACAAGTGTAGACTTACCTTTGCTTGTATGTTTAAAATGGTTTTTTAAAAATTATTGGTCTTTTGCTATCACTTTCATTTTCATATATTTGCTTTAAAATTAAAAAAAAAAATGAGCCAACATCCCATTACAGCACTCGTGTTTTCCAGGTGCTTTCTTGGTGGATGGCTGTTTCCATGAATCTTGCAGGGTTGGGTAGGAGAGCAGACACAGCCCTGGGCTGGGAGATGCTCAGAACTCAGTGTTTTCCATGTTGAGCTGGATCTTTTTCTGCCACAGGGACAAACAGGTACTTCCGGCGTGTGGCTTCTGAGATGGGTTTGAAGATTTCTTTTGTTGACTGTTCCAAACTTGAGCTGCTGGATGCTGCAATCACCCCAGAAACCAAGGTACCGACTGGGATTGTGTGGTATCTGTCTTGCTCTCCCTGGCTCCTGTGTCTCTGTCTCTCTTTTCATTGTGAAGCACAATCATTCTAGAAGCTTTGATTTCAATCAAGAGAACAACTGCCGATGCTAACTAGAATTTTGTTTTTTTTATTGAAAAGCATCTCTTCCCATGGAAGAATTTTTTTTTTAAGATCTGACTGCCTTAGCTTCCTCAACCACTTTTTTAAGATGTAAAGAAAAAAATATCCCAAGTACCAGAATCTTTTAAGTCCCAAGCCTTCCAAGGGGCCTCAGCAGAGCCAGAACTAGCCATGGGCCAATCAGGTTTTGCCGCAGGCTGGATTCCTGCTCAAGGACAAGGCGTTCTGTGCAACTTGCTGTGAAATTGCTTCTGGGGTACAGGTTCATCTGCCCCTTATGACTCTGTAACAGGCTACCAGGCAACCAATAAAGGTACCACCTCCCAAGGAGAAAGAGAAAATCTCTCCCAGCTCTCACGTTGCTCATGTCCAAAAATGCATGTTTTCTTCTGCCTTCTATCAGGAGGTGTGGAGCAGGAGTCCTGGATGGTCCCTGCACTGATCAGAATGCTTCACTCATTAATAGTGCATGTTTAAAACCTCTTGGCTGTAGGATAGATTGTTCTCCTGATTCTGCGCTCTTCTTTCTGCAGCAGTTCAGACACCAGGTTTCTCTTTTCTTCTCATTCTCCTGTCCCCTTCTCTCTTCTTCTTTCTCCTCTCCCTCCCCTCCCCTCTTCCTTTCTTTTCTTATTTTTGGTCCCCCTGGTCCCATCCCCTCCTCTCCCCTCCTCTCTCTTTTCCCTCTGTCTCCTCTTTTTCCCCTCTATCCGTTTTCTGCCCCTCCCATTTTTTCTCATATCCCCTGGGTCAGTTTTCCTGGTGTCTCCCCACCCCTACGACAGGGGCAGCGGGAGGGAGGGAGGCTCACTATTTTAGTGCCAGACTTAGTATGGAAACCTGATCAGCCTTAGCTCTATTAGAGCTTAGATCTCCTGAATCAAGCACTCCACCAGCCTCAGCCTTCCTCAGATAACAACAATTACCGGCTTACCCTACCATGCCCAGCACCCTGAATCACTTTTTCCAGCACAATTCCATTATATACATGTACCATAATTTGTTCACTTGTTCCCAACTGTTGGGCATCCTATTGGTTTCCAGTTCTTTGTTATTGCCAAGACTGCTGCTCTAAATGTTTTTGTATATATGGGTCCTTGTTTTCTTTCTTTGGTCTTTTCTTTGATAATAGTGGTATTTCTGGATTAAAGGAGGTACGTGGTTTAGTGACTTTGGGAGCGTATTTCTAAATTTCTTTCCATAATGGCTGGACTAATTCACAGCTCCACCAATGCTGCATTAATGTTCCTCCTTTCCCACAGCCCCTCCAATAATTGTCCCCACTGCCCAGCACAATGTCATTCTCAGCCTGGCATTTGTGTTTTTGGAATGTGCCCTCCATGGAAAGGGAAGATCAAGACCATGTTAACATCCATGTCTATATTCATTGAATTATGTTTCAGCTTGTCTGGATTGAAACTCCCACAAACCCCATCATGAAGATCATTGACATTGAAGGCTGTGCTCAAGTGGTCCACAGATATGAAATTATTTTAGTGGTAGATAACACTTTCATGTCAGCGTATTTCCAAGTAAGTGAAAATTCATATGTTTACATGGCTGTTTATATAGTTCACAGTGTATACAAACTGTACGTGTATATATATAATATATGCATAAACTTTAAAGTACCACATAGGTGCTAGCTATTATACTCATGGTGCTTATTGTTATTATAACACTCATTAAGTCAATTAACGAATAGGATTTTGAAATACTATTACACAAATTTATGGGAGTTAACATCTCAGCTACCAGACCTCCTCTTCAAAAAAGGGACAATTTATAGCAATATTTTTAACCTCCTGCCTAAAACTTGGACAAGTCTTTCTGGATTATAAATACTGTTTGTTGGATAACTGTTCTGGTACAACTCACCAAAGAAAGGAGCATGAGCTGTTTTCCCCAGGTTGGGAGCAAGCCTGAAGCCAGTAGCAACCTGAAATTCTGAGAGAGGACTCATCGACTGTGCTTGGAAGGTAGATGATGAACCCTCTTTTAGAATGCTGGACAATAGCTGAGCTTGGTGTAAGAGAGAGAGGCTGGTGTAGTGAATAGCACGCTGGACTTTGAATTAGGGAGACCTGACTTCAGATTGGTGCCTCAGTTTCCTTATCTGTAAATGAGGAATTTACACCTGGTGTCTGCCAAGGTCCAAATCTAGAATCCTGTGAAATGTGCGGGATGATCTCTAGTGACCCAGCCCCCTTGGGCTCCTTGGTCTCAGCTCAGCATTAGAACGAATCTCAGTATTAGAACATTTAATGAGTGCTAGACTTATTGCCTGTTCTTCTTTATCATAAATCATCATTTTTCATTCATTAGGAAGTGTTATATATAGATGTAAGTTTTATGAAAAGGTGGAAAGCTTTCTGGAATCTGGAGTGAAAGCACAGCATAAATCTTGCATCTTTTTCTGATGCCAAGTCTTCATGAAACATTAGCAAGTGGTGAAACCCATACATTCTTCTCCTGGCCGTGGCTTTGCCTCCTCTGATGCTCTTAGCTAACTAGGCCACCAAAATAGGCATCATGTATTGGAAGGGAACATAGACTCTGGAATTAAAACAAACCTGTGTTTGAACTCTAGCACCACCATGTGACCTTGGACCTTCTTGTCATCCCTTTGAAACTGAGTATTCTCGTGTGGAAAATGGAAATGACCCTCTTTGTACACACGTGGTTTAGGGTAGTGGTGACTAACTGTCAGGCCCTTTAGAAGTGGGTGGTAGCATGCAGGCATTTATTCTGGAGAGGCAGTGGGGCATAGTGGGTCAAGGCTGGCCAAGAAGTCAAGAAGTGGACCTGGATTGGTCAAATATTAGCTGTGTGAACCTGGCCATGTCCTGCAACCTCTCAACACCCAAATGGCATCTCAGCTGAGAGCTTCCTACATGGCCAAGATCGCAGATCTGGTTTCCCCCCCACCCCCCACCCCCCCCAAAAAAGAGCCAGTTTACATCCATCCCATGGCAACAAAGGATGAGTTGGCTGCTTCCTGAATTGCCAAACTGCTCACAGTCCCATGCATTCTAGCACTGAACACTTTTTGGGGGCCTTTGCCACAAATGTAGAGTCTGTCGCCTGAGTTGTGGTTTTATGGTTTACTTCAGAGAAGGCAAAGCCTGATGGTGATTAATAACTAACTCTGTGAGTCAACGACTTTAATGGGAGTACGTTCCAGCAGGGTAGGACTCCAGGTGCCATAAAGAATTTTTGTAGTGATCCTGCCAACGCTGCAGGGCTGAATTCTCAGCGTCATCGAGCCTCTTCTCAAAGTTTTGCACTTAGAACCAGGGAAGATAGTTCGTAGACTCCTTCACTAATATACCCCAGGGACTAAGCCCACTGCTTGGGGAGTCAGCATGGAAGAAATCCAGGGAGAGCCTCTCTCAGTCCAGAAGGCCTAGATTCAAGTTGCCTGTGTGATGGTGGGCAATCAACTTGTCAAGTCTCACAGGCAACTCTAAGAGTAGAACTGCAGGCCAGGTGCTGAAAGTGTGAGTGGATGGACTTTCCTTCCCTGGAGTTCCCTATGCCAATGAGATGTAAAAGCCTGTCCCCAAACCTCCAAACAATAACATCTCTTTTCCTGTAGGGGTGAAGTCCAGGATGTCTGCTGGCTTTATTGTAAAATGTGCCCTTTCTCTGGTTACTGTGAACAAAGTCATTAGAAGACTAGAATGTTAACAAACAGAAAAAAAGTACGGTGGGAGAATGAGAAGGAAAGATCTATTTCTTAATAAACACCTTTCGAGAAAGCTGGCAGATGGAGTGTGGGCTTGATGGGATAAATATAATGAAAAAGTAATTAGAATAGTGAAACAAGCCTCATACCAAAGTGTGAATAACCTTGGACGATAATACAAGGCTGGAATGAGGAAAGCCTCTTCAGCCAGCTGGCTTTTACACTTGGCTTTGAGACTCTCTCAGAGTTAGTGACAATTGTTTGGTGCTTTTATTGTCCCTGACATTGTCTCAGAGGTGATTGTTAATCAAGACAGAAGGGAAATCAAGAATCTTATGTACTTAGGTCTTTAAGTGTCCTTTCAAAACCAATTATGTAGAAATTCTTGGAAATAAGCATAATACTATGGTCTTACATGTATATATCCAAGTGCATGTGTATAACGTGTACATATGTGCACACATACACATGCATACACTATATATATACGTATATGCATATATCTGCACTTAATTGTAGTCTTAGAGGAGGGGAGGAAGGGGAAAAAAATGAAGAGGGCACAGCAGAGAACAAAAAATGTCCAAAGGAAAGCTGGGCAGCTTTGCAAACAATGGGGAGCAGTTTTTACATGGTTTTCTTGAAGAGGAAATCATTGCTTTATATTGAATCCTCGCTTGTCTTCTGTGTATGGGACGATGGTTTTTTTTTCTTCTCTTATTTTCTGTTCAAGTTGAAAATAAACTAAAAAATAATAAAAAGAGGACATTCTTGCCTTCCTCCATAGCTCGGGGCAGGTACCACCTCATCTTTGAGACCTTCTTGGGTTGCTCCCAGTGCTCATGCTGTTGCCATGTTCAGGTGACATTGTGACATTTTCTGTTTGCATATCCTAGCTCCTTCACCCAAGAAGGTAACCTCTCTGAAGGAGAGGAAGTGCCTTTTTTCTCATCTTTGTACCCAGAGTACTTAGCTCTTAGTAGACACATAGGAAATGTTTAGTGACTAAGTTGACTGAATGAACTCTGCTGAAGAGGCCAGATTTGAGGGGAAAAGGGAAGAGAAGAAAATCTATATGGAAAGTAATTCAGCTTTAATATTGATGTATTACTAACCAGCTGCTTAAGACAACCTTTCTGAAAGCTGGTGGAACAACTTGGTCCGCTTTGACAATCCCTCCCCAGCTCCCTTGGGCCCCACTCTTCCAAACTGAGACAGTCACCTTCCGTTCCATTTCAGCGTCCTCTGGACCTGGGAGCTGACATTTGTATGTATTCAGCCACAAAGTATATGAACGGTAAGTATGAACATGCTCCCCAGTTGGTTCTTTTTCATTGAGCTAAAAATAGCCCAGAGTTTGACATTTCAATTCGTTTTTTTCCACGGTACTTTCAGTTTTCCCTTCTGACTCATCTTTAGTGAAAACAATAGTACTTCTTTGGTTGGAATTCTCCAATTATCCTTAGGTAGCCAGGGCTCAAGGTCCCTCCACCATCTTGCTTGCCCTCTCATCTGAATTCTGCACTTATTAATGTCCTTCCTAAAATGAACTGAACACAGAGCCCTCCAGATGTGAACCGACCCAGCTCATGACCTCATTTTACAGAAGAGGCCACTTGGCAAGCTCCAAATCATTGATTGAGCCCAGGCTAGAAGCCAAGGTCTCTGGAGTCCTGCCTACCACCCCCTTCCTCCCTCCTGGGCTGCCCAGCCCCCAGCTGCTCCTCATCTCTAGCAGGGGATGAACCCAGGCAGCATGGTTTGGTATTTTTATGGGTATGTTTTATGAGAAGAGATTGTTAACCTGGGGCTCAGTGGAGATGACTCACACCTACTCATTAAATACAGTTTGGTGGAAACAGGAAACTTAATTTTGAGTATTTAGATAAGAAAAAATATTTCCAAGATTCAAGGGAAAGATTTTCCAAAAAGACCATTTTTTTTTTTAAAGAAAGTTGATCTAAATGAAATCACCCGTCAGAAATGTGCTTCTTCCCAGCTACCTTTGATTTTCACGTCTTTGCCACTGTTCAATCATTTGCAATTGTTTTCTTTGGCTTATTCTTTATCTTCTCTGGAATACCACACTTACCAGGCTTAAAGCAAAGGAGACTTGACATTTCATCTGTGTTATTTTCTTTCTTTCCCATCAGGCCACAGCGATGCTGTTATGGGTTTGGTTTCAATGAATTCTGAAAACCTATATAAAAGACTCACCTTCTTGCAAAATGGTAAGTATCTCATTTTGAAATCTGGGGACTAGATTCCCCTGTGCCACAGCCTCATGTGGACTCCTGGAACCTACTTTTCTTTCAGTGTTATAAGAGAGGATACCTTGTCTCTTTCTGTTCATGCCTGTAATAAGTTTGGACCTGTGTTTTTGCATTCTTAAGAGACAAAAAACCACTAGCTTTTGTTTCTTAATTTTCAGAGGGTTCTCACACTCAGAATCTCTTAGGCTCATGAAATTCCAGATTCTTATTCCTTCCTTTTTAAAGGGAGCATAGGAGGTACCTGCTTTAGGATACCAAATACAGTGAGTGAGGCAATCATGATTTTTTCATTTTAAATGGTGGTGAAAGGAAAAGTTAATGTATTTCTGACCATTTTCTATTTCTTTTGTCCAGTTAATCTGGAGTAGGGAGAAGGTCTTTCCTTGCCCCTCCCTCCCATTTTTGGCTTCATTTTATTTACGTTGCTATAGTTCTGCCCATTGGACTTTCTTCAGTGGCATTGGGCATGTTGTTTCCTGGGTCAGATGGCCTCCAAAGCCATCTAGTTCAACCCACTCATTTTACAAAGAAACAAGGCTCAGGGTGACTAAATAGCTTGACCAAGGTCACCTAGATAGTAAGCACCAGAAGTGGAATTTAGAGTTCTCTGACCCCCCCAGAACCAGAACTCTGCCCACTGGCCCACACTGCCTCATACCTGCCTTCTGGGTTCTTCTTCACTGTTTCTCATGGTGCCATCTGATTCTGCTACAGTCACACCACAGTCTCTTTGGGCATTCCCCAACTGATGGGCACCCACTTTTTTCCCAGTTCTTTGGAAACAGTTTGCAGTGAAACTTTAGTTAATGAGCACCTTGTCCTATTCATATCACTGGGGTTCCCTTTCTTTCCTCAAAGACAGGAAGGAGGTAATGAAATCCTCTAGGAAAGGACACCTGAAAAAAATACCCCGAAATGCAATAACCCCCCCCCCCCCCCCCAGAACTCCTTGCATGGGTGACAACCACTACTTCGACTTTTCTTTATTTTGAAAGCTTTAGGAGAGAAGCCCATTGCCCTGGGGACAAGGGCAAGAGAAGGGGATTCTGACATTCCTGCTGCTTCACAAGCAATCTCACCTCAGTGGCCAATTAGAGTGGGAATAAGAGACCATTTAACACTGTAATTAAGGGGCAAACAGCCATTTTTCTCTATGTTGTGCTTTAGAATTTTGTAGATTACTGGATCAAAGATTTAGAGTCAACTAAGGAAAACTAATGACAAAGTGACCTCATCCTAAAGCAATGCAGCATTTAACATCTACAGCACCCATGACCTATCGAAACAATGAACAGCAATTTATTTTCACTCCCTCTCATCCTCCCACTTCATTAAAAAGGAAGAAAAACAAGTTTCTTTTAATATACAGTTAAACAAAAATCCCCTCGCTTTCTGTACACCAAGATGTCTCATTCTGTACCCTAAATCCATCACCTCCCTGACGAATGCTACGTATCGTCACTGATCCTTTGGGATCCCAGATGCTCCATATATTCTCTTTCTTACAGCTTTCTAAATCTGTTTTTCATGGGTTTGTTACTGTTTTTCCTCATTTCACTCAGTCTCATTTTCAATTTGTAAATTTCTTTTTCTCCCCATTCATTGAGTTGGAGTGAATAGAGAGCCAGGCTTGGGGTCAGGAGGAACTGAGTCCAAGGGCTGCTTCTAACACACAGTGCCTGGGTGACCTTGGGAGAGTTTAACCTCTCTGTGCCCTGGGCAACAGAGCTAATCTTCATTTGTGGAGGGAGTCTCCTCCCTGGAAGTTCCCTGTACTTAGGAAATCACGGGATGAACCAAAAAAAAAGATCCATCAATTTATATCTTTTGATAAAAGAGGTTGTGTAATGTTGGTCTTCCATGTTTTATCAAAATTCATGTTCCAACAAGTTCATGTGAAGGGCATGGCTCCCCTTCACTCCACCAGTGGTTTTTGTTTTCTCCCTGCCTGAATTTCTTTAACTTAGTCTAACTCTGTGAACAGGAGTCCAGGTGGGTTTGGTGTCTCCAGGATCTTGTCAACAAAGTCCTTGTGTCAGTCACCTTCTCTTCCTTTATGGCTCACCCTCACCCTCTTCATCCTCCAGCTCTTGGGGCTGTTCCGTCTCCTTTTGACTGTTATCTCTGCCTTCGTGGTCTGAAAACTTTGCACATCCGAATGAAGCAACATTTTGAAAGTGGAATAAAGGTGGCCAAGTTCCTGGAGGGGGATCCTCGGGTGGAAAAGGTCATTTATCCAGGTGAGTTGTTTGGAGCTCTGAACCAATATGGCTTGGAGCAGGGCCGTCACATTAGGACTCCAATCAATCAATCAACCAACCAACCAACCAATCAATCAATTCATCATGAGGAGGATCCTAAGTGGCTAACTTCTCCTTTTTTTTTTTTTCTGGACCTGACATTTTCCTTTCCTTTTATGTGCAGATGAAAGTAGTTAGCCTTAGTTTGTTTCTGAAACTGGCTCTTCTTTTAAGGTTTACATAGATTTGCATTAATTTCTCCTTACTTTAGCTTTGAACTCTGACCTTGTAAATATAAATGAATGAATGAATGAAAAATCATTTAAAAGTGTTTACTGTGTGCTCCAGACAGTGAATATCCATTCTCACTTTTGTCTTTATAGCCCTAATGCTTAGCGTAGGACATACTAAGAGAAAAGGAAGAAAGGACCTGTCCTCATTGAGATTTTAGTCTAATAGGAGAAAACATTACTTATAGGCATTTGGTGGCCAAAAAAAAGCTTGTAGGGCCAGTGAGTTGATTCACAGAGTGGTCCAATGACAGACCCTTTCCTAAAGGTAAGAGTGATATTGGTTTGACTACTGTGTCCAGTAATGAGAAGCTAGTTGTGGGACAGAGGGCAGAGTAAGTGGACCTTGATGGAGAAGATGGAAGATGACTGGGAGGTGAAGCATGGCCTAATTATCTAGGGCTGGGGACATACAGTGGGCTAGGGGTGTTGGCTCACTTACTCACTCACTCACTAACCAAAATGTCAGCTCCTGGCTGGGAGTTCCAAAGCTGAATCAAGTATTTCCCTTGGGCACAGGAGCCATGGTTTCTGGAGGTCCTCTGTAGAGAATGCTGGTGCTGGTAGGAACAGTCAGGCTGATGGCAGGGCAGGCAAGATCTCTGCCTTGGGACTGACTGGACAGGACATATCTAGTCTGGGACTGGTCAGATAAAGAGGGTTGAGTTCATTAGTATTTTCTCATTCATGAACTGAGATAGCTTAGTCCCAGGGTGTGAGAAAATGGCTACTGAGTTTATCCATTGGCCAGTGAATCTGGTCCCAGGACTGGTACCCTGCTGGAGCTGTCCAGGGTCGGTAGGTCCTTGATGTTCAAAGCAGCAGCAATACTACTTATTGTAATGATTAGTATTATTGGAGTCGTCGAGGCAGGGCACATTGCAAATAGAGAGATCCTGCCTTTGACCCAAACTGGCCAGGTGACCTTAGCAAGATGCTGTGCCCTCCGTTCTCTGGGTCCCTCAGTTACAGAGAACGGTCACCCTGCATGGAGATAAGCAGTTTCTTCACCAGGGTTTCCCCTGCATTTGTGTTGTCACAAATACAGATAAGCCCCGTTCCTATCCCTTTCAGTCCCTAAACATTTATTAAGCACCTACTATGTGCTGGGCACTGTATTAACTAGGCTCTGGAAATACAAAGAAAGACAGGTGACAGTTATTGCCCTCCAAGAGCTCACAGGCTAATGAGGGAGACATCACATAAACCATAGAGTATGAACAAGCTGGAAATAGAATAAACAGGAACTGATCAACAGAGGGAAGGCCTAGCATTAAGGGGGAATTTTAGTTGGGACTTGGAGGAGGGACAATATGAACAGGGAGGAGAGCATTCCAGGCATGGGGCACAGTCAAAGAACATGCCTGTCGATGGGACATGGGGAACACCCAGGGGGCCAGTGTCACTATCAGGGCCTTCCTTACATTTTCCATGATCTGATTTGACCCTCACAATAGCCCCATGCAGGAAGCCTCCCGTTTTTCACATGAGGACGGTATGGCTCAGAGGGTAAGTGACTTTGTTCACCGAAGGCTTTGAACCCAGTTGTCTCCCAACTCTAAGTAAGTGTGGTACTCTTTCCCAAAGAAGCATGATGCCATCTCCCAGGTCATACCTAACTGCCTGGCTTACTTCCTACCAACTCACTGACATGTCCTCCCCCAGCCTTCCTAGCTTGCAGCTGTCTGTTTTTCCTTCTGCCCTCACATGTTTCCCTTTGGCAGGGGAACCCCTCAAGGAAGCAGTCAGAGGTTTGTATCCATGGGCGGTAAGATTTTGATTAAAGTGTCAGCCTCACTTTTCTCATCAGTAAAATGGGGCTGATAATTCTTGTGGTATCACACGGTTCTTGGGAGGCTCAAATGAGATTATATGTGTAACATGCTTTGCAAATTTTAAGGCTCCATGTAAATGTCAAGTATTAGTTTAGAACCTGAGTTACATTTTTAATGCTTTTCAGTAAGACATTTCAACTTGACGATTTCAGGTCTGTCATCTCATCCTCAGTATGAGCTAATTCAGCGCCAGTGCACAGGTTGCCCAGGAATGATCACCTTTTATATCAAGGGTGAGCTTGCACATGCAGAAGCCTTCCTTAAGAGCCTGAAGGTAAGGATATATCAGCCAAGACTAACACGGGTGTGGGAGGGAAGTTATGGGCACATGTAAGTCTCCCTACAGGCAGTGTGGTGTAATGGGTAGAGAGATCTGGGGTCCAATCCTCCCTTTGGCACTTTGTGGCTATGTGACTAGTCATTTAACATCTTGGTGCCTCAGTTTCCTCATTTGTAAAGTGGTATTACCTACTTCGCATAGTTGTCTCCAATGAGATGGTGTATGTAAAATCCTTTGCAAACTTAAAAGCACTATACAAATTTAAGATATATAATGTGGATATATAAATATATGTAGCGTGTATATAAACATTACTGTTCTTGACTCTAAAAACAGCATAATGATGATAATGATAACTAATTGACAGTGTTGTCTCCATAACAATTCGATGGGGTAGGTCTTGGAACCATAGCTTCATAAGTTTAGAGCAGGAATCAGATGTTAGAGGCCAGTCTCCTTACAGATAAGGAAACTGAGGGAAGTTATATGACTTGCCCAAAGTCACGTAGAATATAAGCAGCAGAGGTGGAAGGTATTATACCCACTTTACAGGTGAAAAAACTGAGTCTGGGCAAAGTCAGTCTAGTTGGCCAACTTCCCACAAGAAACAGAAATGAGACTTGATCTGGGGTGTCCTGACCCCCAAGTCCCAATCCCCCTCTATCTTGAATAAGTACATTTTTAAGTTTACCCCCTAGTAGTTAATGTAAGGACATTGTAAGAATTTTTTTTTGACATCCCTGCAGCAGAACAGTGAGAAGCTCAAGCCATTAGAGCCCACAGATAGACTGTTACCATAGAATAACATAAAGAAAGAACAGAAAGTTCTCCTGTATTTATCTTCCTTTCTAAGAGCGTTTATACATAAAAAATATCTCCATTATCTAGGACAAACCTATTGTTGTGTTTCATTTGGTTCTGCATTTCAGAACTGCACTGTGCTCTTTTCTTGCCCCATGTGTTTTGAGGCAGTGGGGATGGGCATCATTAGCAGATAATTACCGGGCATGGGAATTCCATGTTAAGACTAGTTCTTCCTTTTCCTTTTCCTGGATTGGTTGTGGTTCTCCCAGCTCCAGACCACTGATTTTCCAGCTTTGTCGCGGTCTTGCAGTTCTAGTTTCCCAGCAGGTTTCATCTTTGTGTCCTTTGCTATAGATCTTCACGTTGGCTGAGAGCCTGGGAGGATACGAAAGCCTTGCTGAGCTTCCGTAAGTTACTTGCAATTGTTATTTATGTTGAAATCATTGTCCCCCTTTATCTACTCAGTACCTTGGACAGTGCTTGGGACGCAGTACATCCTTCACAAAGGCTTGTGGATTGCTGGCAGTTTGACCACAGGTAGTAAATAGTGTAAAACTTGAGTTTATAGTAGAATCTCAATAGGAGACAGATACTTGGGATCTTACGGAGCACTTTCCTCCCAACATTCCTATAGTGTAGGGACCATAGAAATTATCAACTCCATTTTGTAGATGAAGAACGAGCTAAACGAGTGGTCCAGGAACACAAACTTGGGCAAGCTTTGAATTCTGGCCGTTCTTCATTTCATAGGATCATAGATTTAGAGTTGGAAGGAACTTGAGAAGTCATTTAGTCAACCAACTCTTAGAATTGTATAGTTGAGTAAACTGAGGCCTGGAGTGACCTATAGCAATTTGCCCAAGTTCATTCAGGAAGAGCTCAGCCAGATTCAGAGCCAAATTCCTTAACTCCCAAGTCAAGCCTCTTTCTCTGTGCCATGCTGCTTCTCAGTTACCTAAAAGACCCATTCCTTTATTTTACTTTGCCAATTTTATTGATGATTTCTGTTACTGCATAACAATCATTTTCTGGATATAGAGGTCCCTCCTCCACCCCTCACCTTCCACCTCCTTTGGAACAGATGAGAAAGGTAAAGTTAAGTGAAGAAGCCTGGTAATGTATTCAACATTCTGCTAATGCAGACCACCACTTCCTTGCTGAGAAGAGGGAGTTGTGCACCATTATTTATTCTCCAGGATCACATTTGGCTTTTAGTGATCTTGTCATCACCATGTGTCACATTTTTTTGCTATCACATAACTTCTGCATCAATTCATAGGATCTTCAGTCTTCTCTTAAGTCTTCATATTTTCCATTTCTCCCTTTACAGTAACATACATGTGTTCAGATGATTAATGATAGTTTATTTAACATCTTTAAAGAAGATATACGAGTCCCCTGAAGGCATCTCACAGGCAGGAATCTGCCTATGTGGTGTTAAATCTATGAATAAGTGAGGTGACACAGTGGTTAGAATGCTGGGCCTGGAGTCAGGAGGATTTGAGTTCAAATCCAGCCTCAGACACTTACTAGCTGTGTAACCCTGGGCAAGGCACTTAACCCTGTTTACTTCAGTTCCTCATCTCTAAAATGAGCTGGAGGAGGAAATGGCAAACCACTCCAGGCTCTTTGCCAAGAAAAGTCCAATTTAGTCCCAGGGTGTGAGAAGACTTTGTTATGTTTACAGACCAAGAAAAGGAGTAAAATCCAAGGTTCATAGGTTCAGAGGCACTAGAAGATGCCTCAGAAGTCAATTAGTCCAGCTTCTTCCTTTTACAGAAGAGGAAACTGAAGCCTTAAGTGGCCATATTTGAACCCAGGTACCCTGACTTTTCTCTGTAGAATCCTGCCCCCCAAATTATTATGAATCATGCTGCAAGATCATTAAAAAAAAACCCACAACCTTTTTTAAAAATTAAGATCTATAGGTGGCTCAGAATCATTAGTCTTTGACTAGAAGAGTTCTTTTTTAATATAACCAGTTACTATTGCTAATAGAATGTTTTTTTAAAATAGATTTTTGCTGATAGTTTCTGTTTAAGAGAGAGAAAAGAAGAAATTCAGCAAAACTAATCAACACATTGGAAAAGTCTGACATATACAATGTCCCATCCCATGAATGCCAGCATCCCATCTCTGTACAGCACAGAACCAGGCCTATTGACCATCATTTCACAACATCCAATTTCAGTTACTTGGTGGTGGTTCTTTCCATTTACATTGGTGTGGTCATGTGAACATATGTTTTTCCTGGATTTCCTTACTTCACTTTGCATCAGTTCGTATAAGTCTTTGTGTGTTTCTTTGTATTTAGCTTATTTGTCGTTTCTTACAGCTTGGTGATAACCCATTACATTCATGTTCCCCTGCCAGTGTCACCTATAGCATGTTAAAAGCTAGAGGAAACCCTAGGGAAGCTTCAGTCCAAACCCTCCCCCCAACCCCCTCCTTGATAAGTGAGGCAGGTGGAAGCTAGGGTGGGGGTAGGGTGATTTGCCCACAGTCATATCTCCAAGTTAGTCCCAGAGACTAGATGAGAACCCAGATCTCCCCCAGTCCCTTTCGACTGTGCTTACACCGCCTATGGTCCTGTAGCAGATTGAAGATGGAAAATGTGATGTAAGAAGAAAAGTCGATTTTCCCCGGGGATCCTTGAGTTATTGGTGGTTTTAGGAAGAGGGAGGCCCTTCCTGCAAGAAAGGACGTTGCAAGGCTTTGTACCTGGCCTGCCTATCTGGCTTCTGGCTTTCAAGTGATCATAATGAATGCTATTGTCCAGTATTTGTGAATAATATTTGATGTGATAAGTGAAACTGCTTAATACCCAACATTTCCAAAGAATGCCTGCTAGTCAACCTGCGGACACAAGAGGGCACACTCAACATATAAAATAATTCTGCGTAAAATGTGGTTGGAAGGAGGCACCACCCATGTCTTCCCTTGGGAAGATTACAGATTCACTGATGTCTTGAAGTGTGTATACAAATATACCTATTTGGCAAATCCACGGGCGTGTGTGTGTGTGTGTGTGTACACACATGCATTTACATACATACGTATACACAACCACACATGTACACATACACATACACAGATACATGTGTGTATGTGTATGTTGCACAAATAGATCTGTAGGTGAAGAGTGGTTCAGTGTAAGGAACTGAGGGCTGGCCTTGGAGGCAGCAATATCTTCAAGGCCCATCTAAGACATGTTAGACTTAGGCCAGCACCCACTGATATTATCAGCAGAGGGTGTTTCTGGACCGGGAGTTCTTTGTAGAAGGGGCTGATATGAACCCCTGCCTCCTTGGTGTTATGGGGATCAAATGGAGTGTGTGTGTGCGTGTGTACGTGTGTGTGTGTGTGCTGGATAAATTTAGCTGTGATTACTACATAGATAAGTCCCAGATCTGGACTGTTACTGCATCTCTGCCTCCCTGTCTCCGTCTCCATCTCTGTCTCTCTTTCTCTCTCTCTTACACACTCATCCTCTCTCATCTCTCCATATATGTGTCTATGTACAACATGCACACACAGAAGCATGTTGGGGCCAGCTCAGACTGGCCGGTTCCCAAGAGTCGACTTCTAAATTTTCAGCGCAAGACATTACTGCTTAGCAACTGCCCTTTGTTGTTAGTGTAGTCTTAGAAAGTGGTGGAGAAAATGGCAGAGATACAGTTTAAAACTTAAAAGTACATTGGGTGTAGATTTTATT
Organism: Notamacropus eugenii; assembly: GCF_028372415.1. Lineage (NCBI taxonomy): Eukaryota > Metazoa > Chordata > Mammalia > Diprotodontia > Macropodidae > Notamacropus > Notamacropus eugenii. The sequence goes on from NC_092873.1 coordinate 531,106,133, forward strand.
TTCTAGAGAGTCAATTCAATATTTCCCAGCATGTCCTTATGCATAAGCATGCATGTATACATGCATGTAGGTATGTGCACATTCATATACATGTGTGTAGATACAGATATAATCTGTATATGTTTGAAGGGACAGAGATGTCAGAGGCTGCTGCACAGTCTAATGCAGAGTGTTGGAGTCTGAACAACCTGTGTTCGAATCCTGTTCCTGACACTGACTGAGATCATGAAGATGAGGGTCACCTTGCTGTGCCTCAGTTCTTTCTTACATAGAATGAGTAGCCATCTATTTGTTATTTTGAGTCTCAGATGAGATGTGTAAAGGACTTTGCAAATCTTAAAAAATACTTCTACAAATAGCAGTTGAGAGTGTAAAGCATTTTTATAAATAGCACCTGGCATTGTGGATACAACTGACCTTGGAGTCAGAAAACCTGTGTTCAAGCCTTACCTCTGACTCATAAGGGGAATAAGCGTTTAGCTCTTTGGTAATCCCTACTGTGTGCCAGGCACTGTGCTAATGCTTTTTATAAATATTTATTTGATCCTCACAACAACCCTGTGATATAGGTGATATGAATATCCCCATTTTGCTCTTGGGAAAACTGAGGCAGATAGGCTAAGTGACTTGTCCAGATCCCCCAACTAGTCAGGATCTGTGGTTGAATTTGACCTCACAGTCCTCCTTGACTTGAGGTGCAGTGCTCCATCCATATCCCCCTAGTGCAGAGCTCCATCCTTGATGTCCCCCAGTCTCACATGACTATTTAGGGGTTCTTTCTAGCACTAATGTACACATGAGTTGATAATCTGCACTAGTAGATGGGATTTCCATGCTGAAAGTTCCCTACATTTAAGAATTTAGCCTGAGTTTTTAAAAAAAGCCAGTTTTAGAGCCCCTCTTTCTATGCTTTATGGAATTCTTTCAAGATTCTGTTCCTGAACATAAAGATTCACCTTGATTTTGTTTTTTTTTTTTTTGGCTGACTTGATGGAATATGGGTTTGGTGGAAGGTGGAGTTGACTTAGAGCTGTCAGGAAGGAAGTCCTCCAGCTTCAGTGACTCCTCCCTTTTTTTGGAGATACCCTGAAGGGCAGATTCAAGTCAAGGCCAGACCAAACTGGCCTCCACCCTTCAGCTCAGCTCTGGTCTGTCTCAGTGAAGCAGCATTAAGGAGAGAGAAGCCCTTCCCAGAGCTGACTGCCCAGGAGGATGCTGGGATGAAAAAACCCTCCTTGTGGATGGGGAAGGAGATTGTTTCTCAGAGCAGGAGCCTGCCCCCCTCCAGCCTTCTGAGAGTAGAGGAAGACAGAGCTGCCCTTTGGAAAGTGAAGGACAAGCACTTTGTCTTTATTCAGGTGCCATATTATTGTGGTATCAGCTCTCATTCTGATAATCAGGTGGCAGCATCAAGGTCTGTTGTGTGATGACTTGACTCTGGTCCAAGGTGATAACCTAGTCTGTCTTCAGGACACACATTCACGCCCTTCCAGCCCAGCCCAGAAATCAAGTCAGCAAGTATTTAAGCACCTACTATGTGTCAGGCACTGGAGGAAGTGCTGGGGATGCAAAGAAAAAGGAAACATTTTTTTCACCTTTGAAGGTTTATAACTCTCACTGTCTAGATTTTCCTAGATTTTTTAACTGTGTGCTTTAAAAAAAAAATGCCTATATCCACTCTTCCACTAGACATTCAACATGGTGTGGTAAAGAGAAGGCCGGCCTTGGAGTCAGAAAGACCTGGGTTCCAGTCCAGCCACAGATGCTGTCTAGCTGTGTGACCATGGGCATGTCACCACTGCCTACCTCAGTTTCCTCATTTACAAAATGGACTTAATAGAAAGCACCTACCTTGCAGGTTTGGCACTTAGCATAGTACCTGGCATGCAGTAGGCTCTCTATCAATGCTAGGATGAGGATGATGATGATATAATACCTAATTATTCCTTAACCTCTCAGTGCCCCGGGCCCATCTGCCTCTGTAGAAGAAGCACCCTTTCTACAGCTTTTATTTACCAGTAGAGCACAGTGGAAAGAGGGCTGAATGTCCGATAGGATGATCTATGCTGGAAACGAGGCTCCCTGCCCTTCTGCCATGGCAATAGTGACGATCATATTATTATTACTTCAACAAGTAGCTTTCATGTAGCACTTTAAGGTTTCCAGAGTGCTTTACAAAAGTTTACTCATTTGATCCTCACAACAACTAGGGGGATGTTGGTGCTATGATTATCCCCATTTTGAAGATGAGGAAACTGAGGTGGTGAGTGACTTGCCCAGGGTCATACCACTAGTAATTGTCTGAGGCTGGATTTCAATTCAGAGCTTCATCACTCCAGACCCAGCACTCTATCCACCCCTGATACCTAGTTTGCCTACAAGTGACCTTGGGCAAATCACTTAACCTTTCTGACCCCCAGGAGCCCGTTTCATGAAATGAGTGGTTGGGACTAGGTTAGGGCCCCTCTGCTCCCTCTCGTATCTAAACTGATTATCCCTATGGTTCTATGAAATCAGAGAACTGGATTAAAAAAAATAACCACTTTCTCTCTGATTAATTAAGGATAGATTCTTCACATTAGGGCCTCTGGTCTTGTAGGCTCACAGTCTGGAGTCTTTTTTTTTTTTTTTTTTTAGGGCAGATCAGAGCAGGACCTTTATCTTACCAAAGTCATCCAAAATCACATAGTTTTTGGGACTTCTGGGTCACCCTGTTGTGATGTGTTTATCTTCTGTTAATTCATGTTGAGTCTTCAACAAATCCAGAAACCCTAAGGTAATCATAAAAAAAGGAAATCTTAAAAACTGGAGGAGAAATAGATAAATTGGAAAACAAATAGACCGCAGAATCAATCAAGAAAAGGAAAACCCAGTTCTTCAAAAAGACAATCAATAAACTGCGAACTTTCCTAATTTACAAGGAAGGGCCAAATTTACATTAGAGTTTGCAGGCCACTCACCTCTGCTCCAGCCTGTGTCTTCTTCCTGTCTGCTCTTGCCTCCCCCAGCATGTACTGGAGCAATTGATTAGGCCAGGGCTTTGGGTCTCGTATTTGCCCAATAAATGTTTTGATTTGATGCAGGTAACAAGTCACAGTGATGCAGCCTCGATAACATAGGATTGTTGAGGTGTGGAGCTGGAAAGGGTTTTAGAGATGATCTAGTCCTGGCCTCCCTTTTTACAGATGACGAAACTGAGGCCCAGGAAGGTTAGAATGGAACAGTCAACCCTGCTTTTATTAAGACTATATTGTTTCATTGACTTTTGGAACCTCAGGGGAAGAGGTTGGAAGAAAATTGGTTTGCCTGTGGGGAGACATAAAGAAATTCTGTCCCATTCATTGTTATATTTCTTTTTCTTGCCAGGGCCATCATGACTCATGCCTCGGTGCCTAAGGAAGACAGGCAGGAGCTGGGAATCAGCGAAACTCTGATCCGGCTCTCTGTTGGCTTGGAGGATGTAGATGATCTCTTGGAGGACCTTGAACAGGCTTTGAAGGCTGCTGTGAGTTCATACTCTAGACTGGGTGCAGGAAGGCATTTTAGAAGAGAGATTTAGAGGAGCCCAGTTCTAGAGTGGGAAGGGGCTTCTCCCTTGTTTTACAAGTAAGGAAACTGAGGCCTAGGGAAAGTAAGCGACTTGGCTAAGGTAGTAAGCATAAGATCTGGGATTTGAACCCAAGGCCTGTGACTCAGGAGTAAGTGCTTATTCTATATATCACGCTTCTTCAAAATAGATGAGAATTGCTCTACATAAAGTATCAGCTATTTTAATAAACTAAATTAAAGATAATTTATTGATAAGAAGCAATGTAGTATGGTGGACACAGCATAGGCCTTGAAGTCAGGAAGACACAAGTTCATTGTCCTCCTTTGAGGCCCAGAGCTAATCTCTGGGTGATCTTTCTGTGCCTGGGGCAGTTTCCTAAGACTGGTGGAAGGAAGGAAGCAAATATTTGTAAAGTGCCTACTATGTGTAGGGTACTTTACAAATAGTATTTCACTTGGGCCTTACAACAACGCACAGAGGTGGGTGCTATTATTATCCCCTTTTTACAGATGAGAAAATTGAGTCAGACACCAGTTAAGTGATATTCCCATGGTCATACAGGTAGTAAGCCTCTGAGGTCACATTTGAACTCAGGTCTTCAAGGTAGGTTCATCTTTGCTGGTGGAAGAGAGTTCCCATACCAGGAGTTCCCACAATGACCAAATAACTGCCTATTCCCTGGTAGACTTTCAGCTTATCTAGACTTTTGAAGCCCCTTCAGGCTTGTTTGGGAAGGAGGTGTAGCAGTCAGAAGGGGGAGTAGTGGATAAAAGGGGGCTCTGGTTATACAAGCTTCTGCCACCAGAAGTCTAGCTGAGACTTCTCCATCTTTGCCTCTCTTATCCTTCCTGTCCAAAAGGGTTCTGTCCTCCTCTGATTTTCCCGGAGACTTCATCTTTACTTTTCTGTGCCTCATAAGCACCTGCCTGGTGTTGTACTTAACATGTATACTCTTTCCTTTTCCTTCCTTTCTTTTTTTGGGGGTGGGGGTGGGGGTGGAAGGGTGGAGAGTGTAGGACTTTGTTGTGAAATAGGCAGGGAGAGGAGTCCCATTCCTACAGCCTCATCACCTTTATCACTCTAGCAGAAAATGTTCTATGAACTCCAATGTCTGCACTTTGAATATTCAGCGACAGAAAACTTGGAAGCATATCTCCTTCTCCTGGGCAGTCTTACTGGAGGAGGTGAAATGGAATCAGAGAATTGGGAGTTGAAAGTAACCTTGGAAGTCACGAGTCCAGCTCTTAAGTGAATGCCGGCTCCATATGGAAGCACTCGCGTTTATGTCATTTGAGGCTCACAATAATAATCCTGGGAAGCAGAGGCTGTCACTGCCTCCATTTTACAGATGAGGAAATGGAAACCCCATGTGGTGTGTGACTCCGCCAGGGCCACACAGCTTACACATGCCTGGGGCAGGGTGGGAGCCCCGTTCTCAGCGTCCACTGTTTTGTCCAGTGTGTCACCCAGCTCTGACAAGTGCTCACCTGGCCTCTACTTGAACTCAGGCTTGGGGGTGGGAGGGTGAGGGAATGTTCAATTTTGGAATACCTCTAAGCAATCAGTTTTTGCTGTATCAAGCCAAAGTCTGTATCCGTGTAGCTTCCATCTCTGGTCTGGGTTTGCCCTCTGGGGCCAAGCAGAATGCTTCTTCACATCCTTGGCATGTGGGTATAATGTTTTTTTTTCTTTCATTAACACAGCACCCTTAACCTATACTCGCCATAACTAGAATTCCAGGACGTGCTACTGAGAGCGTGGATTCCTAGAATGATCGATAATCGCAGAGACAACTAAGGAGCCTCCAGTGATTTGCATTTGAAGATTTTCCGTGGCATCTTCCACATTAGGCACCTCATTACCTTCTATACTGTAAACTTTCAGCGACTAGACATCATGGTTCAAGATGCTGTTCTCTTCTCTCTCTCTGGTTGTGAAATTCCAGGCTAATTCCTGGTGATGCTTTGTTGTTTATATTTGTGCTTCTTCTCAAAGGAGGCTAAATTGTGGGCTGCCATTTTGCATCTTCCTTCCAGCCATAAAGTGTCTTTTTATTCTCTTTCCACTCTGATGGTGATTCATTATCTGGTGGTCTTCAGAATAATTGACGCTGCTGAATGAACTCTCCATGTTTAGCTTATGTGGACAGTACCTAGAGCTGGCCACTAACCTCTGCTCCAGCAAGGTTGGGGACCTTGCACAGCCCTCCCTCACTCAAATCAAAGTCAACTGCAAATCATGTCATCTTGATGTCATGGTGCTCTTTGAGAACGAAGGACAAACACACCACCAACAACTGAGATCCACTAAGCGGTTTACGGAATTATGGCTGTGGTACCAAAATCAGATACTTGAAACCATAATGTGAAATTCTACTGATTTTTGAAAGGTGTCTTCAAAATCTCCTTTCTGTTTTAGTAAATCTATATCGCAAATGTGCCTTGCTTTGTATTTATGTTTTGGCATTGGGTGCATCTAGTAATAATTTTGCCTCAGTAGGTGTTAATTCTTTTTGTTTCAGTCATCAGTTTGCACAGGCTTACATAGGTCTCAGTTTGAATGACTTTGTGACTCACATTCCTGTTTTTAAAGTTAAAGGATACTCAATGTCATAGCCACTTGAGTCTTCCTTTCCCCTCCCCCCCAATGGAGTTTTACATTTCCCCTTTTCTTGAAGGTGTGAAATGCTTCCAGAAGGAATTAACCTCTTTGGAATTAGGCATTGCCTTCTTTTCTACAGTGTTGGTAAAGGCGAGTAAGCCGCAAGCTCTTTCCAACTCACTCTAATTGGGTTTGAAGCTTCCTTTCAGAAAAAGTCTTTATTTTGTATATTTCCCACTTTTGAGACTCCTTCCAGCCAGGAATTCAAGCTTGCCTACTCGTCTTCGTCAATTATCAATGACTCATTTTAAGTCTCTAAAAAACCATAAGGGAGGATTTCAAACTCCCCCTATCCCCTACTCCCTCCTTCCTTCCTATTAAATTGAGGCTGAAACAAAAATCTCAGGATTAGGGGTGTTTGGGAAATGGGAATGAGATCCTTCAAAGAGAAACCAAGAGTTTATTTTCCAATGTGAGATGGTCTTTATTGATTTGGCTGCTTGTCAATTTCTTAGATGTCTTTCTTTGGATTGTACCTTGATGACTTCCTATGTTTCCTGTAGATAACTGGCCATGGTCCCTGTGCCTTACTGAGATTCTTGATAAATACACTAAACAAACAAATGGAGTTGATTGCCAAGGTTGGGGAAGAATGAACACGTAACAAGTGAACCACAGATTTCATTTGTATTTTCTGTAGCCCAACCAATACTTGTCAGGCTCATTACGACCTGATTTTACTGGCAAAACCATTCCCCTCTCCTGATGCAAACCAGTGTCTTCTCTAACAATTAACTCTTGGGAGAGTTTCCTTGGGCACTGAGGGGCTAGGTAACTTGCCTGAGGTCAGGTAGCCAGGAGGTATCAGAGGCACGACTGGAATCCCAAGTTTCTTGGATTCAAGACTGGTTCACTACCCACTGTACCACTCTGCCTAGTCATTTCAGTTGTGTCTCATTTTTAGGGTTTTCTTGGCAAAGATTTTGGAATGGTTTTCCATTTCCTTCTCCATCTTATTTTATAGATGAGGAAACTGAGGCAAACAGGGTAAAGTGACTTGCCTAGGGTCACCCAGTTAGTAAGTGTCTGAGGTCAGATTTGAACTCAGGAAGATGAGTCTTTTTGACTCCTGGCCCAGCACTTTATCCACTGTATCACCTTGATGATATGGTGTTGATAATACAAAGGTTAAACTATCTGCAGAGGAGACCACATACACATTATGCCAAATATCTCCTTTTGGTCTCATAGCTAGAAGTTAGAATTCCAACAAACATCTTTTTGGATGTTTGCTGGGCATATTGCCTCTTGGTGATAGACACTTAAGAGAAGGCAATTAAGAACAGTGTTCCAGAATACTGTCACACTTTTTTCCTCAGGATATTAAAAATGATTTAGAGCTGAAAGTGATCTCAAGGCCAGTCCCCTCATTTTACAGAATAGGAAACTGAGGTCAAGGAAGTAATGTGACTGTCAGGGACATAGTAAGCATTGAAGGGAGGTATCAGAACCCTAGTCTTCCTATCCTCAAGTCCTTTGCCCTTTCCACAAAACTGCTTCATTTGTCATCTACCATATTGCTTTGTGAAAAGAATTCATGTCCCCAGTGCTTAGCTTGGTGCTTGGCACACAGTAGGTGCTGGATAAATGGGGGTCTACTTTCTCCTCCTGGGGCTGTGATGGAGAAAGTACTTCATTTGTTTTTTTCAGTTAACAAATATTTTGTCTCCTTCCCACCTCTCTTCTCCCATTGAGGGGTAAAACCACAAAGCCATTGTAACAAATATGTATAGTCAAGAAAAACAGATTCTCATTGTCTCATTCTGTATCTTGTACCCATCACTCCTTTCTCTCAAGAGGTGGGTCTCTTGCTTCATCTGTCCATGGGTATCATGGAAACTCCTCACACTGATCTGAGTCCTTAAGTTTTTCACATTTTGGGTCTCTATAGTGTGGAATTTATTGTATTGTTTCCCTGGTTCTACCCACTTTACTCTGAATCAGTTCTGCTCATTTTTCTCTGAAGCCATCCCATTGTCATTTCTTATAGCACAATAACGTATCATTACGTTGTTCACATGCCATAACTTGTTCAACTATTGCCCAATTTACGGGCATCCCCTCATTTTGCAGTTCTTTGTCAAAAAAAGCTGTGTTTTTGTGCTTATAGGTCCTTGTCCTCAGGGACGGCCCTTGATAAACGTTTAGAGACATGAGTTATCCCTAAGGGTTTGCCCATGGGAGTCTGGTGAATCCCACCAAATGACCTGTTTCCTGAGGTCCAGCCTTATTAGGGTTGGGCAGGCTCAGCACCAGCCTGGCTGGCTGCAGAGGCACGAGCCTCCAGCTGCCCTAACTCAGGTGTCTCCTTGGTTTCATGAGGTCAAAGATCAGCTGAAAGGCATCTGGAGTTTATCCAGTCCAATGCCTCCCTTTACAAATGAAGTGACACAGTTCAGAATCTGGACTTTGGACCCAGGTCCTCTGACTCTAAATCTAAGTTTTCCATTAATTGCTCCCATTTCTTTAGGACATCAAGGCTTACAAAATGCGTCTCTTGTGAGGTAGGTCCTCCAAGACTTGGCTAGCCAACTGTACTTAAAGGATGTCTGCTTTGGCAGTATTAGGGGTGCCTCCCACTGTAGGAATTCCCTTGATCAATGTAGCCCCCTCCCCCATGCTCTTACCCTATCCTCCCACAAAGGTAGTAAGTACCAATGAGAGGATTTGAATCCAGGTATTCTTGAGGGAGGGTAGCTACTTGGCAAAGTGAGTAGAGCACTGTCCCTGAAGTCAGGAAGACCTGAATTCAAATGTGGCCTCAGACACTTGCTGTGTGACCCTAAGCAAATGACCTGGTTTGCTTCAGTTTCCTCATCTGTAAAATAAGCCAGAGAAGGAAATTGCAAACTACTCCAGTATCTTTGCCAAGAAAATCTCAGATGAGGTCCCAGAGACTGAAAAGATTCAACAACAAGCTTCTTGAAGTAACGAATTGCTGTTACTCCCATCTTGATGATGGGGAAACAGGCACAGAAGTTCAGCTTCTTGCCCAGGGTCATACAGCTAGTAAACCTCAAAGGCACTTGTTGAACCCAGGTCTCTGGGTCAGTAGAAGGGGTCATGCCAAGGGACCTCAGAAAGTCATCTAGTCCAATGCCCTCATTCTACACGAAATGTAGAAATTCTAGACGAAATGAAGACCCAGGGAGATGAAGGGATTTGTCCAATGTTACAGAGGTCATGTCAAAGGTAGGATTCGAACCCAGGTCCTCTGACCACAGAGGCTCTGCCTCTTTATCACCCAAACCAAAGAATCACAGATTCTTGAACTTCTGATGGATGAATCTGTTAGATTACAATGTATGACACAACCCATCTCCTTACCCTCTCGGGGGAAAAGCATTATTAGATGTAGCAAAAACAAAAAACATCTTGGAACCAAGAAAAATAAATACGAGTTTTCTCAAAGCTTCAGGAATTACTCAAAATCCACTTTTAGAAAGTTTTGAAAATGGAATAATTCAGACAACATCTCCCCGGCCACCCACAAAACAAAACCTCCCCATGTGCTAGATCGCACCACCAGAAAGTCATCTTTTAAAACAATAAAGAAAATGATGTGATTACTTCAGTGACTGAATTTGAAAGAGTTGAAGAAAAGGAGGGTTATCGTTCTTGATTTCAATAAAAGCATTTTTTTCTTCAATAAAAACATTAGATTCATTGTTGATGTTTTGTTCACCAAATCAGTTTCAGTTTCTTCCTTTGAGAATCACCTGGTCATCAAGTGTGAGCCTCAGAAACAGCCTGGCATCTACAAGGAATCTGGCTTCCCACTTGGTGGAATGGTAGAGTTGGGGCTGGATCATTACGGACTTTGAACTGGAAGCGACCTTAGAGGTCCTGCAGTCCAACACCTGTTTTGTAGAGTAGGAAACCAAACAGGAGACAGATGTGCCCAAAGTAGCAAACCTTATTAGTAATGGAGCCTCAGGGTACACATCTGTAAAATGCGGATAATAGAAGCATCTTCCTTATAGGGTTGTTATGAGACTCAAATGAGATCGCCTTTGTAGAGGACTTTGCAAACCTTTCAGGGCTGTATGAATGAGGACAATCTGGGGCAAAGTTCAGGCTGTCTCGAGGCTTGATAGGTCACTGTAATGGGAGAAATGTAAGGTTTGCAAAGCTGCTGACCCAGAGTGGGAGGCTGATCAGCCCATTTTACAGGAGGAAAGCAAGGCTGAGCTCCAGATCATCATACAATGGAAAGCCTGGCTGGATGTGCAGTCAGGGGATGCATCCTAGGCTGCTTGGTCACTACCTGAATGACTTTGACAAAGACTCTTCCCCTTGGGCAGCTTGGAGCTGGGCTTGGCAGCCTCTGAGGTTCCTCCACCCATGATCTGTGATGTCATGACACACCCATCATGGCCCAGAGAGTGAGAAGGGGGAGGATTTCAGTCCTCCACTCATTGCAAGTCTTGTACTCTGCTGCTCCATGAAGAGATGGTTGTAGGGCTGTTGTTGCCTCTCATGGCAGTCACTGGGGATGGAGGCTGCGCCAATGCATTCATTCACTTTCCCCCTCCAGGTGATTGACCTCAGAGTTACTTTGGATTAACTTTGTGCCGACTAATCTTAGGGTCACAGAGTTAGAGCTGGGAACGATCTTGTTTTACGGATGAGGAAACTGGGGCCCAAGAAAATAAATGAGTTGTCCATGATCATCCAGGTAGCAACAAGTGGCATGAGAAAAAGCACCAAGGTCCAACTTTTTGGGCATCTAGGGTGTGCCCCAGTGCATAGAGAACCTGGCCTGGAGTCAGGAAGACTGATCTTCCCGAGTTCAAATCTGACAGCCTGACAAGTCATTTCACCCTGCGTGCCTCAGTTTTCTCACCTGTAAAACAAGCTGGAGAGGGAAATGACAAACCATGCCAGCATCTTTGCCAAGGAAATTCCAGATGGTGAGTTGAGTGGGCCGGAAATGACAGAATCACAACAGCCAGTGCTTTCAGTCCAGCTTTCTGTCCTCTGGGAGACTGTGGTAGCTCTCCATTAGGATGAAAGCTCCTTGAGGTCAGGGCTTGTTTTGCCGTTGTCTTTGTATCCCCAGCACCTAGCCCAGTGCCTGACACAAAGTAGGTGCTTACTAAATATTTGTAGAATTAAATTCCAGCACTTTGTCTAGTACCTGGTGCATAAATGCTTAATCAATGAATGTTTTTTCATTGATTAATTGACTGATTGATAGACACATCCTCCCCACACACCCCCACCTCACACCCTCCAATCACAATCAAATAATAGTAAAAGGGGCTGTAGGCACAGTATCCTCTCCCAGGTCTCTCAGCACTGCCTTGTTTTACTGTCTACTGACACCTCTTTTAGGCATTTAGACTCTAAAGGAGACTTCCTGGTCCCCAGGTCACACACACACACACACACACACAACATACATACACACAGACCACACACACATACAGGAGCACACACATACATATACACACACTAAAAACACAACAAAACAACAACTTGTAACCAGCTCCACACAGAAAACAGGCAGCGGAGACAGAGGACCTGGGCTCTACAGCTGACTCCTTTATTTGCTGCCTGGGTGACCTTGGGCAATCCTCTTAACTCTCTCTGGCCCTGAGCTTCTCCACTTGTGCAATGAAAAAGGGAGGCTGACCGAGGCAGTGTCTGAGATTTCTTCCATGTTGAAGCCCCTCAGGTTGACCCCTGAGCCTTTGACCTGTCCATTGGTCTCTTCTTCCCTCTGGGCTTCCTGGCCAAGTCCCACTGAGCAGCTGTGGTCAGCTCCCATAGGCTCCCCTTGGCCTCTTCTCCTACACTATTTCTCTTGGGCATCTCAGCAGCTGCCGCACATTCCATGATCGTCTCTACTCAGACCATTCTTAGCTCCGTTTATCCCACCCCGACCTGTCTGCTGTCCTCCAGTCTTCCTTGCACATATCATTTGAAATGCCTTTAGACACCTTAAGCTTAGCCCAGCCAGAAGGGCATCATGACCCCCACACTCTCCCCTTCTCTGAACTTCCCTGTTACTTGCTCGTTACACCACTGCCACCTTCCCAAGCTCGCTCTTGGTAGCCAGTCAGTTCCACCTGTGTACTATGTCTTGTCCAGGACCCTTCTTTACTCGGACGTAGCTGCCACCTGGGCCAGGCCCTTGTTTCCTCATGCCTTGTCCAGCCTCCTGGGTCTCCCTGCCTCCAGTCTCTCCCCACTTGGAGGCCAAAGTGATCTTCTTAAGGCTGGACTATGAGAGTGTCTCCCTACACAATACACTCTGGTGGCTGCCTGTGACTTCCGGGATCCGATAGCAGACACTCTGACTTTTTCAGCCCTTCCTACCCTGGCCTCTTACCACTTTGTGAGTCTTCTTACCCCTTCCTCCCTCCATTCAGGGGTTCTGGCCTCTGGCTCTCCCATCTCCTCACATGCATTCTCCTCGGAGTGTCCCCCAAACCAAGGGCACTCCCCCTCCTCATTCTTCCCTCCCAGCTTCCGGCTTCTGTCCAGCTTCAGCCCTGGGTACACCGTGTAGGAGACTTCCACCCCTGGGCTTGTGTCTGTCCTGTCCTAACATGATTGTTCCTGTGTTGTCTCCTCCGTCAGGCCCTGAACTCCTGTGGTTTGGGCCTTTCTTTGTATCCCTGACACTTTGCACAGTGAGGGCTTAGTAAAGGCTGATCTGACTGATGGTCATCAACAATAAACATTTATTAAGCCTCGCTGTGTGCCAGATACTCTGCTAAGCACTGGGGAAACAAAGATGGACAAAAGCGTGGCCTCCACCTTCCAGGCGTTCCCATTCTAGTGGTGGGGGGGACAAGTGTGCAAACTGCATGCAAGAGAGATACAGTGTAAATGGGGACAGTCTCTAAGGGACTAAGCCTAGGCACCCCCAAAGAGAGCTCCTACGGATGCAGGGTCTGGGGGTGGCTTCATTACCCGGTTGTCTAGAAGTTTTACTATTCCATTCTGAAAATGATCCGTCCCATTTGCTGGTGAGAGATGCCCAAGAGCTGGCTGTTTGTTGCTGAGGGACTAACCAGACTCAGGTAGGGAAAGAGCCTTGTTTGGGCCCTGCCTGCACACCATGGGCAAGTGTCCAGAGCCCTTTGCCCAGCCCGGGGCTGACTTTCCTCCCTGAGAAATCTTGGAGGCAAGACCAGGACACTGGACTGGCCAGTAAGAACAGCAAATGAAACTGTTGGAGAAGCAGAGGAAAGCAAAGGGTGATAGGTGAAAAAGGCATAATGGATAAAACTGTCATCAGCCAATGGCAGCAGGGAGCGTGAGTGATGGGGGAGAGAGGCATGGCCACGGCTTTGGGGCTGGCTGCCCAGTGAGGTGGCTGTTCTCACTGCGTATGTTTCCCTCAACACTTAGTGCCGGCTTCTCTTCCTTTGGGGCAGCCTCTGCTTCCCTTTCCTCATTCATAAATAATGATGACCTCTGCCTCGCAGGACTGTGGTGAGGATCAAATTATTTCAATGGTACTATGTAAATTCTATTATTATTAGACAGAAAAAATTTCCGTGCCCAGGGAGTTTGTATCCTATGGAAGGGATATACCATGCAAACAAACACCAGCATATGGGAGAAGGGAGCCATTGGCAGGGAGGGATGTTCCAAGGAGCGGAGAGGGTACCAGAAACGCTTCCTGTACAAAGGACACAAGAACCAAGCCCTGTGTGAGCCCCAGGTCAAGAGTCAGTGTCAGAGTGGTGGGTATGACCCATGGGATAGCGCTAGAAAAACATCTGGAAAGAAAAAAAGGCTTTAAGTATGGAAAGGAAAGGAAAAGCTGCAAGGGAAGGACTGAGCTGAAGATATTTTTAATGAGTTCTTTGTTACCTACAATTATTTTTATTTCTGTTTATTTCAGCTTCACAGAAGTCTTTATTTTAATAACATGAATTTCAGAATGTAGCTCACCTTCTGAGGACCCAGTAGGTTCTTCTATGTAAAGATTAAAAAAGAAAGAAGGAAAAAAAAAAAGCTAGTCCACCAAAACCAACCTGCTAATAAAGACACCGACCCCCTGTGACAGCAACATTATCCACCCACAATCCATCCCCCACCACGCCCCTGCACCAAAGGAAAGGCATTTTCTCACACCTGCTCAGATCACTTCCCAGTTGGGCCGCAGAGCATCCTCATGCCTGAGCGGGTTGTGCTTCCCCTCCCTTTTTGGGTTGGCACCCCCATTAGATGGGAAGCTCCCTGAGGGCAGGCACAATCTTATCCCTTTCTTTGTTTCCTTAGTGCTTAGTGCAAGGCCTGGTATACAGTAGGTGCTTAATAAGTGTTTATTGACTCTGGCACTGACCACAAAGGGGTGCTGGTGCTTCCCTTCAGGCCTGGGCAATTGTAGGGTCTACCCCCCCAGCGCTATCTCTCTCTATTTGGGGGCGTCCTCATTAGCTACTCCTCTACTGCATAGTTATGCTCCCAAGGGCAGAATTACTACACCTTGGGCTTTGCAGCTGGCCCCGTCAGGCCATGAAGTTGATCTGTTGGCCACATGTAACACAACACATACAGGCTGAAAGGCAAGGAAAATTTGTAAAAATAAGGGGTATGTTAGACGGCAGATGGCGCTCACAAGCTGCGCAGCGCCCACTGAGAGATAGCTCTCTCACTGCTCTGTACAAGATTTCTACTTCACTTCCCCAGCAGTGCCCTACTGAAGAAAGTCTGTTTTAGGGGGCACAATCCCCGCATTGGCAGCAGGTAGCAGGAGTAGTTTTTAGGAAATTAGTATCAGAAGGTAGAGTCATGGAAACACTGTTGACTGCAAGGCCACAACATTGGAGCAATTCCCTTCTCTGGACCTCACTTTCTCCACTTCTAATAAGACAAGGCTGGATTCTCAATGACTGCTGACCTGGCTTGCAGCCGCGTGGTCTTCAGATTCTGGGTCAATGCCAAAGGCAGCGAGGTTGGAGTGAGGGATCCGGAGTCAGAGAGATTTGAGTTTGAATCCTGCCTCAGATTCTTATAAACTGTGTGACCCTAGGCAAATCACTTAATCCATTTGACTCAGTTTTCTTCTCTGTAAATTGGAGATATTAATATCTCCAATCTCAAAGTAGTTGAAAGAATCAAATGACATAATTTGTGTAAAATGTTTTGCAAACTTTAAAGAATTATGGGAATACTTTATTATTATTTATTAATCACTTATGCTATCTTGATCACTGAGTTGTTTTGAGGCTCTAAAGAGATAATATTAATAAAATCTTTATTAATGTTATTTATTGGAATGCTCTCTTCCTATTATGTGACCATCAACCATTCAATTAACAAACGTCTGTGCCAGGTGATATATGCCAGGTACTGAGGATACAAAAGACATAATGAAATAGTCTCTGCCCTCAATTTGCCCCTGAAAACACAGCTACTAAGCAGCAGAGCTTTATACTCAAGTTTAGGGACGTCGAGTTGAATGCTCTAACCAGTTTGTTCAAAGAGAGGGAGAAACAGGAAAAGGTGTCTTCAAGTCAGATTATTCAGGATCTTGAATGTTATTCAGGGCACTTGCCAGTGGAGGGCAAGCACTATCTTCTAGGATCCAAGCTTCTACCACGTAGCCCATGAACCCTCACTGTTGAGCTTCTCCTTAACAGTCAGCCAGTAGACACACTTAGGACCAAACAAAGGCATTTACTAAGATGACATAGTATAAACAAAGCTGTAAAACATTCCTCCTCAAAAACCTGACATATATTCTCCTATAAATGTATATACTGCTTGTGGAAAGCATAAGCAAAATATTGGTGTCCAGAGTTAATAAAGCTTGCATGTAGGGAACACGTGGTCACAGCAAATCATGACTCTAGTACCTTAAACATTGTTTTGGTCATTCAAAATCTCAACTTGAATATCTCTCAATTTTTATTCACCGTCGCTCAGGAAAAGTCTTTCATTTATTCAATTTATTTTACATGCATTTATTTACTTTAAAAAATTTTGGCAGATGTGTGCAAGAGCACATGCCTATATTATATATGTATATATGTATTATATATGTAAGGGCAAATATGTAGAAGGACAGCTCAGATGTCTGATATTGAAAGGATCTCGGGATCATAGATTTAGAGGGAGAAAGTACTTTGGAGGCTTAGTCCAACACTCTATAGATAAGGAAATTGAGGCCCAAGGATTTTAGTGTCTTATCTAATGTTATTTAGGGAGAAAGTGTCAAAATGAGGACATGAACCCAAGCTCTCTGATTCCATAACTGTTGTTTTTTCTGTTATGCTGAAGGGATCTTCAAGGTCAATAATGATTTTCTAAGTGTCTTTGGGCACTTGTCCCCTGTTTTGGCTGTTGTTTCCCTTGGGTGTTCTCACTGCTGCCTCTTCCCCTTAAGAAGAGTGGACTCTGCCATCTCTCTTTTGCTTTGAAGCCCTTAGTGGAAGCCTCAGCTCTTTGGATGAGGAAAGCAGACTCTTCATATATCCAGTCCTCAGACCTGAAGAGGAGGAGGGAACCACCCTCTTTTCTCTTTCTAAGGAGAGGCTATCAGATTCTCAGCCACTGGGCTGATGCTCTTTTGTAAAATGGAATACCCAGTCAGTTCATTATAGCCTCTGGGCATTTAATCTCCCTTTGAACCCTCAACAAGCATTTGTTGAGCAGCTACTGTGTACAATGCCCCAAGCTAGACCCTGGGGCTCGAAGATAAAGACAAATCCAAAGCTGATGTTCCATTTCCCTCTCCCAGCTGCTTCTTCCTCCCATGTAGTATTGTGCAAAGGCTGTCTCGGCTTCCTCTCTTCCTGAGTTGTCCCTGACTCACTCCCCACACTGCCAGGAGCCCCCTCACCACTCTTGGGACTCCCCTTTCTTTGGCAGCTCAGAAACAAAAGCAGGACTAATTTTTCCTTCTGGAGGACCCACAGGCATCTCCCCATATTGCCTAGATAACTCCTACGAAGTCTCAGACTACAGTCACTGACATAAGTATTGGGAAGGAAATTTGTTGGAAGTATATTATGCAAAACAAAAAGGAATTATTTATAAAACGGCAACGAATTTTGTGAGCTAGTGATTTTTTTACATCCAGTGCTCTTTTTAGTGAATGAATATCTTTGCTGCTGAATGACAGGTTTTCTGCCTCACCGGTGGCACAGCATCTCCTGAGGCTGATGAAGTCTCTTCAAGAAGTTGTAATCTAGTGTTCCTGACATTCATGTCTGAGGCAGTGTGGTACAGTGAGTAGAGGCTGGAAGTGGAGTCTGAAGCCCTGGGTTCAAATTCCACGTTAGACACTCACTAGATGTGAGACCTTGGGCAAATCACTTAGTCTTTTGGTTACTTAGCTTCCTCATCTATGAATCTGGGAGGCTGGCCTCAATGAATTCTAAGAGTCCTTCCAGCTCAAGCTGTTACCTGCCCCCCCCCCCTCCCCTTTCTAGGATAAAGACTGAATTTTATTATGGGAAACTTGCAGAAGAAGTGATGTAATTGGCAAGGGAAATGGGATGGGGCCATAAGCAATTCATTTATTACATTACAAAACATATTTGTATTTTCTTCACCCCCAAGCCTTTTCTTTTCTTTTCTTTAGCATCTCTGGAGGAATTGGATGAAAGGTAAGCAAAGCAGCATCTAAAGGAGAACCACCAGAATGGTGAGAGTCAGTCAGCAACCAAGCTGTCAGCCAAAGGGAAGAAGTCGGTCCAAGAGCATAGGACAAAATCTTTTGACCTCCACCCCACCTCATTTACAAAAGTATTTTGTGTTTCTCTAATTATATGTAAAAACAATTTTTAAACATTTGTTGTTTTATTTTTTTGTTCAAGTTCCAAATTCTATCCCTTCCTCCCTCCCCTCCCTGACAGGGTAAGCAATCTGATATAGTTTATACATGTGCAATCTTGTAAAATATTTTGTGGAAGAAAACTTGGAAGGAAGGAAAGAAAGAGAGAAAGAAAGGATGGAAGAAAAAGAATAAGGAAAGAAGAGAGAGAAAGAAAGAAAACTAGTATGCTTCAGTCTGAATTCAGATAATATCAGCTGCTTCAGTCTGAATTCAGATAATATCAGCTCTTTCTCCGGAGGCAGATAGCATGTTTCATCATAAGTTTATGGGATTGTCCTGGATCATTGTATTGCTGAGAAGCGCTAAGTCATTCACAGTTGTTCATTGTACAATGTTGCTTTTACTGTCTACAGTGTTGTCCTGGTTCTGCTCAGTTCACTCTGTATCAGTTCATGTAAGTCTTTCCACACCACCCCATTTCACTATAGACTCCTCACCTCATGATTAACAGAGCAGAACCAGTAATACAAAGTCAACTCACACTCCAAAGACTTCCATTTTCTGACATTACAACTCTCCTGAAAGCGAGATTTCTTCTACTTGGGGATTTGTCTCTGGTACTGTACAGATGTTCATGAAGATTGGGCTTGCTTGTCCCCTGTTACAGGGATACATGTAAAAGTCTTACATTTGGGTACAAAAATCAACTTCAAAAGTAAAAGATACAAGATGTCTGCTTAGGTAGTTCTGAAAAATTCATGGGCATCTCAATGGACCATGGGCTCAAGATGAGTCAAGAGGGTGGAGTAGCAATCAACCAAAAAAAAAAAAAAAGATTATTGTGGTCTCAGGCTCCATATAGGAGAGGCAAAGCCTGCCAGAGTTTGGAGATGATCATATATGTTCTGGTGTTTGGCAGACCCTGGCCACTGAGGAAGTGAAGAATAACCACAGGAGGACAATTAGAGGATGATGGGCCTTGAGTCCTTGACATCCAAGGATTCTTTTAGGGAAATAGGTGGGTTTGGCTTGCAGAAGGCTCAGAAGGGCTTGACTGCTTTTTTTAGGAATTGAAGAGATGTCCTGTGGAGGGATTAGGTTGATACAGCTTGGCCTGAGGGAAGAAGCAGGAGTAGCGGACAAAGGGTAGTAGAGGTCAGGAGATTAACAATCATGCATTATCCTTATTAAGCACCTACACACGCCAGGCACAGGGCTAAATGTTGAAGACACAAAGAGGCAAAAATAGCCCCTGTGAGATCACATCCCAATGACTATGTTCAACTTCCTAATTAGAGCTTGCCCGAAAGCAGGACAGGCAAGAGAGGGCATGGCTTCTCCGTCCTCTGAAGTCTTCAAGAAGAAAATGGACTCCTGCTTGTCTGATATGTCATTGTGGGAATTCCTTTGGTGCATGGTGTGGACTATACTAATGGGCAGCTGGGACCTCTTCTAACTCTCAAATTCTGTGATTCTGAGATCCTATTATTACAGGACTAATCTATGATCATTCACTCAACCAGAATGGGTTGGTTAAGTGATTCCTCTATTCTAGACCCTGTTAGGTTCTGGTATACTAAGGAAAAAAGTGAGAAAAACCTTCCTTCCAGAAGCATATTTTCTACTGGGGTTCAGGACAAGATATTTTGGGTTCTCATTCTAACTATGACTGTCCTACTAACTTTCTTCATGACTTTGTGCAAGGTACAGGACCCTACTGTACCTCAATTTTCCTAGCTATGAAATGGAAAAAATAATCTATCTCACTAGGATATTGTGTTGCTACAAGAAGATTAGAGTTGGAAAGTCCTTTGAAAAATGAAATATCCTGTTCTATTTATTTGTCAATTAAGTGATGTCATCAGCATATCTTAGTGAGGCTCTGGTTTATGAATTCAGTTTCATGTAATCTCAGCTGTGACATAACTGTTTGCATCTAACCTCATCAGTCCTGTCATATTCTGGTCTTTGAAAAAAGTAAGTAACCACCATGTGTTCTTTAGAAATCTTCCATGGACCCATGTTGTTGGGTTCTCCATTTTCAAAGAGGACCAATGATATCAAGGGGTGATGTCTTGACTTGTATATTAATTGGATTTAAGTAAGGCACAGTTGCACCAAATCATCCACCTCACTTTCTTTGCCAGAGTCATCAAAGTCAGGATGAGTGGTCATGGCCCCAGGATGAAGTGGATGACCTTCCACTTCAATGACTGACCAAGCTCTAAGAACCTGCTGCAGCCACCTTCGTGGCCACTGGAACAAATTGTTCTTATCTACCCATTCCACAGGAGAAGTCTTCACTTGCTTGGGGTAGATATCCTCCCTGACTCAAACCCATGAGTTACCCTCAACCTCTGCTGGGATGGTTTATTGGCATGTGGCCACTGTGCTGTATGTATGTGCATACCACAGGCTCCTGGAGCCACAGGTGGGAGGTGAGTGCCAGGTGGACACCAAAAGTAGATGAGCAGTCCTGAAAAGGACTCTGCAAGACTCACACCAGAGATGCCAGTCCTTGAACACCCATATATGCCATGGACCCATGCTGGAAATAACTAGACTATCAGATAGGAGAGACTCACTGAGTGTAAGAGTGGGAAGGCTATTTAGAGGGAATACAGTCTAACACTTACCTCTTAGAGAGGAGGAAACTACAGTACTGGTTTAAAGACCTTGTATAGACATTGAGGAATGTACTGCGTCAAACTTTTGTATGACTTGTTTCGCAGCTAGAGCTGGGTCTACAAAAAGTAACAGCCTCTATGTGCAATCAGTGAGGTCTCTGGACTTGATAATCTTGCAGGTCCCTTCCAGATGCAAAGTTCTGTGATTTGGAAGCGTCATTGTAAACGAGATTGAGGAAAGATGAAGGAATGAAAAAGCAACCCAATGAGTTGTCTTTCAAACAGCATCTGAGGATTGTGAGTTCAAGGTACATCCTAAGTGTGGAAGGACAATCAAGAAAGCTCATTCCAGTGGAGACTGAATGATCCCGAGCTCAGGTTGTATAGAAATTATTTTCTTTGAAAAACTTTCTCTTATAGTAGATTGGGAAGAATTGTAGGATCATCAATGGAATTAGAATGAACCTTAAATACCATATAGCTCCTCTCCATTCCTCCTTTTTATGTATGGGGCAACCGAGGCCCTGAGAAATGCCACAGTTTCACAGATAAGCATGGAAGTGACCACCTTAGAGGACTTTCATCCAACCCTTGCATTTTACAGATGAGGAAAGGGAGGCCCAGAGAGATGTTATAGTCAATTCTAGAAAGACCTTAGTAGTCTCTCATTAAACTTTCTCATTTTGTGGCTGAAGTCCAGGGATGTCATAAAGAAAAGAAAAGGAGGAGTCCATTGTCTTCTTTTATTGAAGAAAACATTGAGACCCAAGGAAGTGTCATACTGTCATGGAACTAGAATGGAAAGGAACCTAACATTTCATCTAGTCTTTACCCCTTGTGTAATAGGAGAGGAAACTGAGGCTTGGCAAAGTGTCAATGTCACACACTTGGGAATGGAGGTGACAGAGAAGGCCATTTGGTCCACACCTCCCTATCTTACAGATGGAGAAACTGAGGCCCAGAGAAAGAATTTGCCCAAGGTCACACAGGTAGTAAACACTTAACTAGGTAACTTAGTAAATGCTAGTAGATAGTAAATTCTAACCTGGGTTTTCTGACTCCAGAACTCTTTTCCAATTAACAAATTGTTCAATCAACATGAATTTGTTGAGTACCTACTCCAGGCCTGGAGGACAACTTCGGCAAAAGTTCAGAGGTGGGGGAAGGTTTGGCTTGTACAGTCAACCAGTTGGGCTGGGGAGCGCTTTTACCACTCCATATGTCTTCCTAAGGAACATTCCTCAAGACAAGAGCCATCTCTATGAACTTGGCACACTTGGAATCTATCTTCACCTCATTTTGCTTATTTGGCCTTGGAGGCCATGTAATTAACCCCTTCCTCTGAATCTTCCAAGGAAACAATCCTTCCACTGGACAGCTCCTTTTTCCAGTTTGATTCAAGTACTATCTTCTTCACCAGTGAGGCTCCAGCCCGGTAGCTATACTGGCATGAGAAGGGCTCCGTCCAGCCTCAAACATGGCAGCTAGAGACAAGTGGTC
Organism: Notamacropus eugenii; assembly: GCF_028372415.1. Taxonomy (NCBI): domain Eukaryota; kingdom Metazoa; phylum Chordata; class Mammalia; order Diprotodontia; family Macropodidae; genus Notamacropus; species Notamacropus eugenii. The sequence continues at coordinate 531,128,220 of NC_092873.1, forward strand.
AGAAAAGCCCTCTGAGAAGGACCTTGGAAAAGCCACAAGAACAGGTGCCTTTTGTTATCCTATTCTGCTCCTCTAAGAGGGTGATTACATTTGGGGGTGATTATGACACACTTGGGAGTTCATCTGGCTCATACGTAAAAAGATATGGCCCTTTGCTCCCTGGAGACAGAGCAGTGTCTTGGTCCCTGGCGGCTGGATCCAGGGAAGCATTAAGAAAAGGCTGCTCTTATGAGTTTATAAAAGCTTTCCTATGACCTGTTAGAAGTAAGCACCATTCAAATGGATTTTTAAAAGCGAAAATAAGCATTAACATCTTGTTAACAGTAAATTGGATTTTGGCAGGTCTGGGGCAATTATTGGTGTTGGCACTGTGGTCACATCTAGTGATAGTGTTAACAGCTTACCCTTGCGTAGTGCTTTACCAGGCAGAGATTTAGAATTAGAAGTCTCCCTGGAGATCAGCAGCTCCAGCGCATTTTACAGATGAAGAAACTGAGGCCTGGAGAGCATTGTGGCCCAAGGTCATATAGTCAGGAAGTAGCAGCAAGTCTTCAAAGCCAGGTCCTTTGATTTGGAATTCAGGGTTCTTTCCCCAGCTTTTCCTACCACTTCCATTCTGACTAATTATTGGGAAAGATAAGAATTAACCATGGCGGGAGGCATCTACAGAAACCTGCACTAGAGATTTTGTTTAGCAGGTTTTCCCTAAACATTCAAAACACTGGGAAAAGCAGCTGATGGTATTCTTTCAGGGGTGGCCCCCCCCCCCCCAGAGGAAGTCACTTTGTGGGAATTAGTGATTTAGGAAAGTGCATGAATTCCTACATCTATAAGGAGCCATGTCTACATGGACATGAAATCCAGGTTCTCCTGGGGTGCATCCCCCATGAGCCTGCGCATGGGATACATAACATGGTGATACCTACTTAGTTCAATGGGCTTTTATTAAGCAGAAAATGGTGAGATTCAGGGTTTGGGGAATTAGGGGTTTGAAGGATGATGGAAAGGGAACTTGTCAGTCTATAGGTGGTGATGACATGGAGAGGCAAGGCAGTGTATCGTGCTATTGGAAAAACCGTCCCCCACAGCCAAGCATGTGGAACTGAGGATTTTCTTTTGTTGTCTGTGCCAAGGAACCCAGCACCCACAAGAGCTGTTGTGTGGCCACCTGTTATAGGTGACTAACAAATTACTCTCCCAGTGAGGTGGGGAGACTGGAAGGTTAATCGGCAGCTTTAGGGAAATGGGGGCCAAGAATGCTTGGTATTTAATGTGGCGTCTTTGATTTCCATTGTCATCCTGTTTTTATTAAATGTCTTCAGCCTCGAAGTTATGTGTTATTAAGGTTTGGTCTGGGGAGATGCCGTGGAAAAGCGGCTCATAAGCTGGGCTCAAGGAAATGAGATTTAGATAGAACAGTGACTCTTGGTGTCACTCAGAGGAGCCCTGGGTACCATGCAAGTATTACTGCATCTAAAGAATTAAACACATGTACATACATGGGTGTGTACATATATACTATATACGTGTGAATGTATGCATTTGTGTGTATGTATGTATTTGGGTTCTCTACGTATAAGGCTCTATAGACCTTACTTGAATGGTCTGGTTCCTGACAGGAAAAGATTGACTCAGATGTCACTAACTGTTGTCCCCTGGGCTTTTAAACTACTGAATTGGAGCGAATAGAGGGCTAAATTTGGAACCAGAAGACCTGGCTTTGAATCCTGGTTTTCCTACTTACTGACTATGATTTTGAACAACTCACTAACCCACTTTGGGACTCAGTTTCCTTATCTGTAATTAAATAAAAAACTATTGAGCAATTTCTATGTTCCTGGCATTACTCTAAACTCTGGGGAAAAGGTGAAAGCAGACTCTGTCCTTAAGACTCTGTCCTTTGTCTCTGCCCTTAAAGGGAAGACAAAATATAAATAACTAAGTGCATACAAGATACAGACCAAGTGGATGAGAGTTAACCTTAGAGGGGAAAGTATTAGCAGCTGGGAGGGCCAGCAAAGATCTCTTGCAGAAGGTGGGATTTTGATTCAAATTTAAGCAAAATCAGAAATTAAGCACCTAAGGTGAAAAGGGAGCATATTACTGGTTTGGGGGATAGCTGAGGCAAAGATAGGGAAGTGGGACATGGAGTCATCTATTTGAGGAACAAGTAGGATAGATCATGTAGTACACAAAAAGGAATAAAGTATTAAAATAGAGGTGTGAATAAGGGCATTGGACTGGATGACTTTTATGGTCTTTTCAACTCTGAACCTGCAATTCTATTATCCTATGAACAGTTTGCTTGTTAAGACGTCATCAATCTTTAGCCGCCAGGTGGTGGTGCTAACTCCCTTCCTAATCTTATTCAACAGGTTGGAGCTGGATCTAACTGTGCCCAATTCACCCTGGTGATGATAACGACACCATTGTTACCAGCTAACATTTATGTAAGGGTGTGTGCGGTGTATTTTACTCATGTGGGTTATGTATGTCTACATGGGTCTATCTAGGTGTGGTTCACAGAGAATCAAGAATAAATATCTCTAGAGTTTCCTCCCCTCCCCTCCTTTTCTCAGGGAGACTTTGATTCCGGCCAGGAGGGAATGAAGGAGGCTGATCAGAGCCTGAGTCGCCTCCTTAGAGTGAGATGATTCCAGGGCAGAATTATATGTATCTGTTCCCTTGAATATTGTTAGTCTAGGAGAATTAGTTTTTAAAGTCAAAACACACTCCTTATTGCTATTTCTTAATGGGGAAGGAGTGTCCTAAACTATATATCCAAGGTTTGACTTCTTTCCCGTCAAATTCCAGTTCCATAATGAACAACACATAGTGAATAACAAATAAACGTATTTATTTAAGTTGATTAAAAAAACAACACAGAAATCAGAGAAGACATACTTGTGAGTATATACCAGACAATACAGAATGAATGAGCTTTCCAACTGAGAGTGCGATAACAACTCAACCAAGAAAGAGATTCTCAGATCTCATCCAAGGGGAAATTCCCCAGAGTCTCTGGGGTGATAGACTGGGGATGGGGGAGGTGACATGTTCAGTGCTTTAGTTGCTTTAAATGTTGGCTTTTCCTAGTCTCTTCTCTTAGAGATGTGAAGAGTCTGAAACTGCAGGTTTTTTCTTTCAAAGCTGAAAGAAGAACATTAATTCTCATTTCTCAATCTCTGGCCAACTCCACCCCTGAAACTGAATAATCAATCTCCACCAATTAGAAGAGTCTTAGGTAATGGGCTTTGAGTTTTTGGGTTACATTCATATAACCCTTTAAGAGTCTGTAAAGCACCTTAAAATATCTCATTTTATCCTCATAGCAATCCTGGGAGGTAGATGTTATTATCCTCATTTTATGAATGAGGAAACTGAGGCCAAGAGAGGTTAGGTTGTTTGCTCAGGGTCACACAGCTGGTGAATTGTCCGAGGCTGGATTTGAACTCAGGTTTTTCTGACTTCAGAATAAGTGCTTTAACCATTGCACCGCCTAACTGACTTTCATGTGTATCCAATGAATATTACTTTCCCCTGAACCTTCCCACCAAAAAGTGCCCAGCTCTGTGGTTATGGTAGAGGAGGGAAAGAAAAAGATAGAATGAGAGGGGTGAGTAGAAGTCAAGGGCACTAATTTTGTCAGGATATTTGCTCTTATAAGCAACTCAAACCTGGAAAACAGTTTGATGGAGACCTGAATGAGACAGTGGGTAATGCCAAGCTTCACAATATCTAACTTTAGAGGCATCTGACTTTTTTGAGACTAAGAACTGATGCCTCAGTGTTTCTCACCCTTAATAACTCATCAGGCTATTAGAAAGCATAAGAGAAACATTAGGAGTACAATCTGAATTCCAGACTCTCCAAATCTCCAAGCTTTTACTACGTGTGAGAGTCAGCTGATTTTAGCGTGTTCCTGTTTTCTCAACCTGGGAAGCTCTGAGACCATTATGGCTACTCTTCCAAAATGTCTCCTTACCTTAAGGTCTCTTTCACTGGGGCTTGGGAGCCTCCCCGCATTCTCCTGTTGCTTATCCTTTCTTTTTTCCCCAGTAATCTGTGAGAGAGTATATTCCGTGTGCTAATGGGGAAAGCTTTCTTCTCATTTCTTTGTAATTCTATTGGAGTAAATCTATTTTGTTTGAACATGTCCTTTGGTGGCTGGCAAAAATTTATACATTAATGGGGGCTTCTGAGTCAAAGGATGAGTAAAACCTGGGTACCTTTTTTGGGGTTTTCTGTATCAGAGAGATTGCTTCTAGAGGCTACATAGAAATGACAATTACCTATCCATGGATGAAGTGTTCAGCAAGGGTCAGTAAGATTGTATTTGCCTGGAAATACAAAACTAATCAAAAGGAATTTTAATTAAAAAGGAAAAAGTGTGTGCATGGGGGCGAACTGCTTCCATACATTGAGTATGATACATAATGTAGTAATAATATCTCCCATTTACATGGTGCTTCTTATATGCCAGGTACAGTGCTAAGCACTTTACAATTATCTCATTTGATCCTCACAGCCATTCTGAGAGGGAGGTGCTATTACCACCTCCATTTTACAGATGAGGAAACTAAGGCAAAGAAGTTAAGTAATTTGCCCAAGGTCACATTTCTAGTATGTGTCTGAGGCTGGATTTCATCTCCAGGCCTGGTGAACTTCCCAGTGTTCCACCTAGCTGCCTTCATTCTAGGAAGAATAACAGTTGAAATTCCTAGAAGTTTACAGGAGACAAAATCTAAGAAAGGAGCCAGTAGTACTCTCCATTGGCTTTAAATATTGACATCCAAATGCACAAAGAGGAAGCACGCAAGATGAACTGGGCCTCCTAAACTAAAGAGGCAAATTTCACTTCAAAGGTATTACTGAGAATTGCTGGCCTGAGACCCATGACTAGAACATGTTTCTAGATTGGGGTTAACTGGTTAAAAATAAAGAAAAGAGATAAAGAAGGTGACAGGGCAGCATTATACATCAAGAAAGGATGCTGAGGATTACATCCTTAGCAAAGGAAGCAGACATCATGGGGGCCAGAACAGTTTTATCATGAGCAAGTCATGCCAAACCAACCTTATTTCTTTTTCTTTTTTTTGGGTATTACTAAATTGGTAGAATTGGTTGTTTGTTTGTTGTCTTTCATTCTCAAATTGCTAAAGTGATCAAAGTAATACGACTGATATATTTTACTTAGATTTTAGCAAAGTATTTGCTAAAATCTAATGCTGTTTGTAGCAACGTTTAGGGGATGGTGTTGTGATCAAGCTTGTTCAACCATTCCTATTTGCCCCTTCCCTGTAACTGTTTTGTTGTTCAGATGGGTTTCCTGGGAAACAGCATCAAAGGATCTGTGAATCTCTTTATCCTTTTGTTAGCTCCAAGCCTCCAGTCAGAGACAGCACTTCTGGTAAACACTCCAGACTTGGAGCTATCTGTCTTTTTTCCTCTCACTTGAGGAACACCTCCCAACCGCATTTTGTATAAATATAATCAACTAGTAGAGGTGATATGGATTGTTACCATTGTTTATAAAGACAAACATTTAAAATAAGTAAAATTACACAAATATAAAATTAGACAGATATAAATGGTATGACCCACGTACACAGTAACTAAGGCTTCAGGCTTCCAAGAAGGAAGGCTACATAAAGGATGCCTACCTGGGGTCCTGTAGTTTTGGTAGATTTTCTGACCATCCTTGTGACCAATCCAGTCAAGTAGCCTCCCTCCCAGAGTCCTGGCCCCTGTCTTGATGCTGCCTACCTCTGCCTCTCTTCCGTTCTCCCACATCTAACATAGGATCTATATGACTTATCAGGAGCTTGTTCCTCTCCAGTATCTTCTTGGGGTTAACGGATTGACTTTTAAGAGGTCCCCAGGAAGCATGGCCTATATTCTCTAGCCTCTTGGCACTGTTTCTTTTCTGATCCACCCAAGGGTTTAGTTTACACTTTATGATGTGCTCACGTTTTTACAGTTAGTTTAATATCTCACTATCTGGCCCCTTCTCTGTGGTTAGGTCATTGAAAGATTAACTCCCCTACTGATTCTTACAGGAAAACTAGAGAGGTGTGCCTGCATGACAGCACCTTAACTTGGAACCATTTCAATGGCAGGACCCAAAGAGTAGCTATTGATAGCTCTAAGTGAACTTGAAGGTGGTTTTCAGGAGAGTGCTTTAGGGATCTGTGCCCTTTAGCATTTTTTCTCAATGACTTGGATAAAGGCATGGGCATTATCCTCATAAAAGTGATGGACAATACAAAACTAGGGAGCACAGCTAAGACTTAAAGTTAGAATCTCAAAGATAACAGGATTTTAGAACATTGTTGTGAATTTAATAAACTGAAATTCCATAGAAATAGATGAAAAGTATTCTACTTGGGTTTAAGACTGTCTTTGCACATACAGGATGGATGAGTTATAGTTTGTTAGCAGTTTGCTTGAAATAGCTCTGCAGGTTGTAGTGGACAATCTTATGAACTTGGGCCATTAAAACATCTACCTCCTGGACCCAAGTCTAAAAATAACCAAGGGTTACAGTCAAATTAGGGAGATGAGTTAGGTGTCCTCTGGGCTCTAATAACCTGGTGCTTGTATGTATGTATTTGGAGGGAAGACACGGAAGAAGGAGCAGACTTCTGCTTGGTCATAGAGGGAAGAACTACGGAGAAAAGGTTGAAATCGAAAATATTGATAGTATGAAAAATTTCTTAATAGTAAGAAGAAATATTCAAAATGGAAGTGGGCTGCCTTTGGAATTTGTGGTTTCCCCCGTTCCTTGCTCTCTCATGCAAAGGCTGGGGCTGCTTGTCATGTTGTAGAAAACATTCTTCTTTTGGAGTATGGGGTCTGTCAGCGCTTCCTAACTGGTCTTGACTCTCTGTGGTTTGAGACCAGTTTAAGAAGCACTAAAGGAGTCACGAATGGAAAAAGTTGAAGAAGCCCTGGCCGTGGCCGTGGCTACGCCTTCCAGCATGGATAGTCTGTGATTTGCTAGCAAATGGTACCATTTAGTAGTCTACAACCAGATGTGGCAACAAAACCAAGGGGCACATAGAACATCAGGTGTGAATAAGTCATTTTTCTGCATTACAGAAACGGAGATCTCTACCATAGTAATAATATTACAGATGATAAACAATTGAACTCCAAAAGAACAGATGTTTTCTGGTCTTTCTCACTTCTCTCTTTGTTCCACATGGGATGACAGTTTTACTTTGGATGCTAAAATCGGTCAACTATTTTTTTAATGGAGTAAAATTCTTGTACTCTTGTGAAATCTGTAGTGTGCTAATTTAGAGTGAAATTGTTTTTTTTCTTTCTTCTTTTGCCACTGAGAGGCTATTGATCTTTTCCTCCATCTGTTTGGAAGCTGAAGTCATAGAGACAATAAAGCTTGAATCAAAGGATAATGATGATGATACACTAACTTTACAGCCAAAGCATGATGGTAACATTTTATGACCTCAGAATGCTTTCCAAACATTTATTAAAAAATGAAAATATTCTCCACCATTCGATACTCTTACAGGTGGTTACACTGAGTTCTGTTGAGATTAATTTATTTGCCTAGAAGCCAACTGAAAGGATGGCAACAGTATCAGGCTTCTAACCTAGAATTTCTGCCAGCATCTTCTGTGTCGATGACTCCTTTCTCCCCCATCCCATGCTCCACAATCACCTCTTTCTTTATAAATAATATTGTCTTTGAGGATGACACCATGTGGAATGCCCTGGATGGTGCGATTCACATTTAATCATGTAAACGCTCTTTGGCACATCTCACCAACTGCAAAATTCCCCAATTAGCTTTGTGTCTCATTTACAAAGGGGACATAAATGGAGAGAGCTCAAGACTTTAGTTTGTTTGCTTTTGGTTAGAACGTGTGATTCACTGGTGCAGAGTTTTCCATGCCTTCTACTGACCAGCATCAGCAATCTGGCTGTAACATGGAATCTCTATGGGTTGTCAGAGGCACTGAAGTGATAATGGTTTGGGGCTTGTTCGTATGGCTAATATGTATCAGTGGCTGGATTGGGACCCAATTCTTCACTCCAAGGCTGGCTCTCTCTTCACTCCAGTAACTGATATTTACGTCAATCAAGAAATCAACTATTATCTTTTAAATGCCTGCTAGCTGCCAGGCGCTGTGCTGGGTGCTGGAGATACAGAGCCCCCAAGAGAAACTCTCCCTGCTTTTAAGGAGTTTACAATCTGTCTTTAAAGTGATGCATTGAACTTTAAAGTCTGAAAAATACTGCATTACCTTGTAACGATCCCTTGAGATGGGCAGCATGGAAATGACTATTCCCTTTTAACAGATGAAGAAACAGACTCTGAGAAGCTCAGGAATTTCCCTGTGGCTGTACACCTCAGAACATTGCTGACTCTGTCGCCCCATGCTGCCTTGTGGACTTAGATATAATATACCAGCAGAATTCTAGTAGGACATTTCAAGCACTGTCAGTCAAATGGTGGTCAAGGGAATTATATGGCATGGGGGAGGAAGGACAGAGTTCTCCCGTCTTCTTCCCCTTGGTCCCCAACGACCAGAGGATGACTTCCTGAAATTTAAAATGGGGGAAGATTTGGCCTTTAGTAGCACCATCCCCGGAATATCTGATAGCATTGCCTGCATGTGGAGCTGAGAGGACAGTCAGCCTAGGTAACCTATAATGGCAATGACCCTCAGAGGCTAGCAGTGTCTGTCTAAGGGGAATTTCATGAAGAGACAAAGGGACATTCAGTAACCAAGAGCCATACATTTCTTTCTGGTCACATACATGTTGTCCAAGCATGAGCCCACTTTCCCCAGGGACTTTGTGAGTAATTGTGGAAGGGTGTGTCCTGGATTGGGGGAGGGGTATGTTCTTTCTGGTTTTACTCTGCCATCTTGGCAAATGTTTCTACAACCGTTTAATGGATAATCAAGTTTAATGGATATTGGCAATGATGTCAACAAGTGGTGTTAGCATGGGAAAATGAGGAGGACCTCTCTTGATCAGGCAGTGATGATGGGAGAGGAAGGGTCATTCTTACTGCAGGATGTCCAACTCACTGTTTCAAAGTTTAATTCTAACACTGCAGCATTACTGTGAGGATGATGGCAGAGCAGGAGATTGCTAATTGAATGTGTCCTTGTTTCAAAGGCTCCGGGCTGTTTTGACCTTGGAATGAGGCAGTGCTGATTGAGAGTTCCAGGGGAGGCTTAAATGAGGATCTCCAGGACTGGGTAGCAGGGCACCCTGGGATAAGACAGCTAGGTGTCAGCTTGGTGATACCTTGGAGAAGTGGATGAGGGCTGGGTTTTTTTTGACAGAGCACATATCCCAGAGAGGGGAAGAGGATAGCCCCTATTACCTCAGCTATGGGAGTGCTACGCAGGTACTGATTCTATTTCAGGCATTGGGAGACTAATTGACTAGTTTGATCTTGCAGGCTAAGCCTGGGAAGTGGGATATGGGTAAGTGTGGAGGGGGAACCAAGGCAAATCAGGAGAAATCATCTCAGAGGGGAAGGAGTAGGAATTCTCAACTTGGAGGGATGAAAGCTATCAAAAATCAGGAAAGAGAAGTTTGGGGATCACAGAGTACACAGTATCAATACACATTAAGCCCTTACTATGTGCTAGGGACTGTGCTAAACCCTGAAGATACAAGTAATTAAAAAAAAAAAAAGACAGTCTCTGACCTCAAGGAGTTTACAATGCAATGGGGGAGGGTGGGATGGGAGGTACCTGGAATGTGGGGTTCAAACCGAGCAGAGCAGCAGACGCAGAGCTGAGGGAGTCCAAAAGTCCAGTTTCTGCCCTCTATAAAGGAAGGCATTGGGATGTGTTTGGTACTCCGTACTCCAGGCAGAAGAAAGAGGTTGAAGAAACTCCCTATTATGCTCACCCTCTTGGGAGAGATTTTATTTTTTTCTGATATGGAGCTGTGACGAGGGTGGGACAACCAGAACTTTTCTCCAGAATACTCTCATTAAAAGAGACAGCTCCATGAACAGTGGATAGAGTGCCAGGCTTGGAGTCAGAAGACTCATCTTCCTGAGTTCATATCTGACCTTAAACACTTAGCACCTGTGTGACCCTGGGCAAATCACTTAACTTGTCTGCCTCAGCTTCTTCATCTAGGAAGTCTCCCAGGGTTGTTGTGAGGATGAAATGAGATAATATTTTTAAAGTACTAGCACAGCATCTGGCACAGACTTTCTTTCCTTCTTTCCCTCACATCTTAAGTGATCCAGAAAATATACTCTGAGAAAGTTTGAGTAGGCAGAGATCAGCATGGTACAATGGAAAAAGCATTGGTTTTGGAGAAAGAAATGGCAAACTATCCTTTCAGTATCTTTGCCAAGAAAACCCCAAATGGGATCACTTCACCCTCTGCCTCATCTGTAAAATGAGCTGAAGAAGGAAATAGAAAATTATCCCTTCAGTATCTTTGCCAAAAAAACCCCAAATGGGATCACAGAGTCAGAAATGAGTCCAACTAATCAACAGCAGGTGGGACCTGACTCACCAGGTGGTTCTGATTTTCTCTCTGGTTGAGGCACAGAAAGCGGTAAACATTCCTTAATTGTCAGAGGGATGTGATTGTCCTCGGGATGTGATTGTCCTCACCTGAAGGCCAACTCACCTTTTCAACTTAACCATCCACAACGCCCCCATTCCTACATTCCACTGAAGAGGGTTTTTCCCTTTTTGTTGGGGTCACTGATCTGACTGAGGGAGTCAGTCTGACCCACTTTATTAGCAGTTGTTAATAAAATGTTATCATGCTTGGAGAAAACATGCCTCAGGTGACTTCTGTGGATTTTACTTATCTGTGTGCCTGGAATAATAATGGTGCCTTCAACAGAAACAGGAAGTTCCGAGGCAGAGTAGATTGATGAGGGGAGGGGCAGGGAAAAGGATAACTTCTGTTTAGGAGCATTCAGTTTAGGATGCTTATGGGCCACTTAGGTCGTATCCACCAGATAACTGGCAAGGTGTGGTTAGAGTTTGGGAGAGAGATTATCTAGCTGTCTGGGAATCATCTGTGTAGAAAGATACCCATACCCTTTGGAACAGGTGAAATTCCCAAGGGAGAAGGATTTATGGAAATGAAAAGGGGACCATGTGCTTAGTAGAGGGAACCCTGGATTTGGAATCAGAGTACCTGGGTTTGAATTGGATTTCTGCTATTTACTACCTCTGTGACCTTGGGCAAGTAACTTTATTTTTGGATTATTTATATCATCTGTAATATGGGAAGGTTGAATTGGATGAAATGTTAGGTCTCTTCTATCTTGTAAAACAAGGGCTCATGATCTTAGGGTCCAGGGTGGAGCCTTGGAGGACATCCACAGGAGGAAGTTTCTTTTTTCTTCGGTCAGTTAATAAGCATTTATTAAATGCCTACCTTATGCTAGCCTGAGGATACAAAAGAAGGCAAAACAAAACAAATTCACAGGAGGAAGTTTGGTTTAGTGGAAACCCAAACTGGCTGGCTCTGAAGTCTGAGGATCTGAGTTTTAATTTCCCTGTGTGACTTTGAGTGAATCACTTCACCTGCCTGGGTCTTAGTTTCCTTATCTATAAAATGGGGACATTAGACAGGTGGCCTCTGAGAGCCCATCTCACTCTGGAGCTTTGATTCTGGAGGCAGATTATGGTGTCTAGCAAAGGAAACTGAGCCATGGTCAGGCAGAGATAGAGCCTGGAGACACCAGTCTCACAAAGATGACAGAAGGTGAGAATATCTGCAAAGAAGTGACATTATAGTCAATAATACTCTACTTCTTGGGCCTGATGCTACAACTTTGGGTAAGTGCCTGCAGGTCTCTGACTGTTGGTTTCTTCAACATTTACCCTGTTATGCCTCATGTGAGGCTGTCTTCCTGTCATCTGGATGGCTTGTTTACAGTGTGCCAGATGGAAACTGTCAGCACAGAAAAATCTTAACTCTTAAAAACAATGAAGAAAATGGGGGTAAGAAAAAAACCCTTGATAAAAGAGTTACAAACTGGAAAACAGCTAAATTGCATAGTTAATCTCTCCATTTTAAAAAACTGATTTTATTGTTTTAATTTCATTCATCCAATTACCAAATGCCTACTATGTACCAGATTCTGCTAGGCAGTGGGGGTACAGAGTCTCTGCTTTCAAGAAGGTGACATTCTCTTGGGGGAAACGACAGGCACAAATATGAATATAAGTACATAGATAGTAAGGACACAGCAATGGCGGTGGGTGAGGAGAGGGCCCTACCACTGGAAGGATCAGAAAAAGGCCTCTTCTTCATTAAGGAATTCTGACAGTCTTAGAGGAAGAGTTGAGGAAGGAAGGCATCATGCTCATAGGGCATACCCATGCCAAGGGGCAAGGCAGACGTAACGCTGGGAACAGAGACGAGCAAACATTCCGGTTTGGGTCATTTAAATTCTCTGCAAATTGACATGGGTTGTAGTTGCTGATGCTTCATCTAGGCTGACCCGACGACATCTGAGCTCTTGGGTCTGATCACCTCTTTATATTTGCATTTTTACCGAATATGTCACAAGTACTCCCTGATTCAAGATCTTTTAACCTTATTTTTATAGTTTTAAAATTTTATTTTTGAATTAAAATTTACTTTTTTCAGTGAACAAGTATTCATTTTCTTTCCCTCTCACCCTCACTGGGAAAAAAAAAAGAGTTGAAACAAGCCCCATGCACCCATTTCCACCTTGACTATGTCAAAAAATGTGTCTCATGCTACACGTGGCTTTTAGTGAAATAATAGAAGATAGAAACTAAGAAAAAAGTCATTGGTGACATTTCTGTTTCTTCCAAGCTCATTAGGAGTAAATTGCAACGCTGTCTTCAGGAAAACTTTACAAGGATGCTTGGCATTTTAAAATTAGACTTTGGGCGCTGGCATAAAGCTGGAGAACAGTTTAATGGCCTTGAACATGATGTACGCTATTACTGGTATATATCACATGGACAGCCATCCCTAGTGGAACGCCTTTATTATAGGTGGAGGCGGACTCCAGTTCAGCTCAGCAGAGGACAGAGGCAGCTGCTAACCCAGCGGTCTCAATTTAGCTATTAGGCTAGTGATGCTGAGGATGCTGAAGACAGTGAAAAAGGAGGATGAAAGATGGGCATCCAGGTGGTAAATGGATGCCCTCAAGAGACTAACAATAACCCTAAACATAACCAATGAATTTCCATGGCAGCATCCTCATAACCCTGACAGCTAGGGGTCCACAGCTTCTGACTCCTGGCACCTTTCCCTAAGGATCTCTAGTACTTAGTACACTGCCTGGCACATGATAAGTGGGTAATTAGTTAATGCTCGTTGACTTGGTTTATCGACTTGTGTATGTTCATCCTTCGTTGCAGAAGAAGACCATGCCATCAGAGAAATAATGACATGACTTGCACTTGACTTTGTTTTGAGTGAGGGAGGCTGTGCAGGTCACCAGCCTCACTTCTCCTCCAGAGCCATCTGAATCCAGTGACCAGATATTCATCAGGACAACTGGAGATGACCCAGAATGAGGCAATTGGGGTTAAGTGACTTGCCCAAGGTCACACAGCTAGTGAGTGTCAAATGTCTGAGGTGAGATTTGAACCCAGGTCCTCCTGACACCTGCACTGGTGCTCTATCCACTGCACCACCTAGCTGCCCCCTATTGACTTGAGAGAATAAGTAGGGTCCAGTAGAAAGTTGACTAGGATGTAGCTGTGGCTGATCTCTGACAAGAATGCTTTGGTGCATTCTATGCCTGAGTTCTCAGGCAGTTTACAAGCACAGCTCAATTCATCACTTTTCCCCAGGGAAAAAGGAAAACAAAGCCCAGTTGAAGGCAATTCTCCCTCAGGCAAGTCTTACTCGGTTCCCTAACTTTTTCTCTTCTATCAACACACTCCTTTCAGCAGGGGGATCTAAGCCCCACTTAGAGATCATGGGATCTCTTTCCAGAGGTGACAAGAGGGCAGAGGAGAAGCCATTAGCAAAAATTGGTGCCTTCTTGCTCTGACAGTCTGATAGCTCTGCTTCCTTGACCATTGTAACAGTGTGGTCTATGGGAGTGGGGCTGGAGGCTCATCCTGTGGAGGATTTTTGGGAAAATGAGAAGACCTAGAATGAAAAGATGGGGAGGAGTTGACATTTCAACCAGAGGAGTGGGTGAAAACCATACATCCTTCCAAGTATCCCAGACATATTTGCTATTTAGGAAACAGTCTTGGCATTACCTAATTATCAATAAGCTAAACTCAAACTGAGGGGAGGGATGGATCCTACAGGAAAGCACTGTCACAGGTAACAGATGAAGTTTACCCTAAACCATAAGATGAATGAATATTCTTCTCTTAAAGTTGGAAATGGTTGGTGAGTCATGTATATTTACAGAACACACACACACACACACACACACACACACACAAAATGCCCAGATCAACATAACAATAAAAAGAGAATTTAAATAACTCAAATCTCAGAAAAAGAAATTGAACGACATATAAATGAATCACCACAAAAACCTCTCTCTTAGAAGCATTGGAAGAAATTTTAAAAAAAGACCTCAACAACTTGTTGATGAAAGACAAGTTAAAAACTGAAAGCTCAAAACAACAGTTAAATTGGCTCATTCAATTCATTTGATTAGCTCCTTGATTTCAAAAATGCTAATTTCATTGTTTTTAATCTCATTCATTTAATAGGCATTTAGTCCATCCCTACTATGTTCCAGGTACCATGGTAGGCACTAGAAATACAAAAGGAAAAATGAAGCAGAAAAAGAAGCTTCAGTTCTGTGGGAAAAGTAACATGTACACTGATCAAGAAACCCACCATATTCAGAGTAAAGAGAAAGAATTTCAGGTTGGGAGGTGGGGAGCAGAACCTTAATAGCTGGAAACTCCAAGAAAGGTCTCCCATCCTAGATGACACTGGAGCTGAGCTCTGAAGGAATCTAAGGTTCTGTGTGTGAGCTGGACAGCCTTCCAAGAATGCAAGTGGAGGTGGAATGGGGTTATAAAGGGGTAATAATAAGTAATTTAGTCAATTAATCAATAAACATTTCTTAAGTACTTACTATGTGTGAGACAATGCTACACATTTGGGATACAAACAAAAGGAAAGGCACTCCCTGCTTTCAAGTGGCTCCCAGATCATTGGGGAATACAGAAAGACCCAGAAGGACCCTGAAAGCAAAGGGTGGGGGAGAGAGAGAGAAGGGACCGGTGCCAGGACCTGGTGGAGAAATCCTAAGGAGTCCAAAAAACATCTAGCTGGTGAGAAATACAGAGAAGACTGTGCTGGACCCCTCCACAAAAGGAAACCTGGAACTCGTGAGTTCCTCTAGTGAGAAGGTACAGTCAGAGAGATGGATGGTACTGAAGGGCTGTGAGTCCAAGGCAAGGCTGATTCAATCTGGAAGGATAATGAGATTTCCCCAAAATGAGTTTCCTGGGGCAGGAAGGCACAATGTCCAAGAGCCATGTAACTGGTGGGAAATGAGGAGAAGACGGCTCTGGACCCTTGCCTTAAATGGAAGCCTTTGAGCCCATGCTGCTGCCCTGGGCTGCCTCATCAAGCCAGCCTGGAATATAGATGACATCAGTGATGGGGAATAGGAGGCAGGGAACAACAGGGAGGGAATAAGCATTTATTAGGTACCGACTGTGTGCTGTGCCCTGTGCTAAGCACTTTATAAATACGTCATTTGGACAGAAGTGTTATGCAGTTGTGAGTTATTACTATTATTATCATCGCATGTTTTCTGAACTTGTGATTCCTTGGTGTAGAGAATCCCCACTATGGAATTTCCCTTTTCGAGGCAGTGTGGCACAGGGAAAGAGGACTCGACTTGTCATGGGAGAACCTGGGTTCCAATCCTGCCTCTAACACATACTCCTCTGTGGTCTTGGGCAAGTCACTTAACTTCCCTTGGCCTCAGTTTTCTCATCTGTAAAATAAGGGTGTTGGATTAGTAGCTATTTCCTACATTAGCTGTCCCTGCCAGGTCTCGATCAATGATCTTATGGTACAGATTAGCGATGGTCTGTAACTGATAAACTTAGAGCTTTGTTAACCTGCCCACAGAAGCAGATGCCAGACTGGTTCTTCTTGATGGAGGTCTGTCTTCCAGGTTCTCTGCCATGAGGCCTCTTGCTTCCATTACTATTACCTTTGCAACCAACTCTCAATCCCCTCAAGGATTATTATTTAGGACACAGCTCCTTGTTTCTGCCTAATGGAGTGTACTCAGGGCAAACGAATAAAAATCTGTATTGACATTTTTACCTCCTCTTTTCAGACCTGCAAGCCAGGAGAATTGGCTTCATATTTCAAACGATTTCTTTTACAGGTGCACCTAGCCTCCCTCACAAAACATCTGCAGGGCCAAGGCCAGAAGAATACGATGAAGGAACGTTTGACATAAATAGAAGTAGAGTCCTTCCTATTTACTCCCATCCTCTGGCTAGGAAGAAGTTCCTTCCCTTCTCAGCTCGGTTCTGGTTATTGTCTCTTGCTGCTGTCAAATTGCCTGAAGGCCAGAACCCTCAGTCCACAACTGGCCCCTGCTCTGAGTAGGGCTGAGGAGGGGGCCAGGCATCTGTTCTGGGTCAGTTTCACACATTTCAGCCAAGGAAATGCAGAGCTTTGTACCAGCCAAGAGAAACGACTGTTTATTATCTTCTTTTTGTATCACTTTAGACATCCTCGATCATTTTTCTCTGACATGAGCTAGTGAGTGTCTTCCATAGCATTTCCCTCCTTTCCTCTGCACATTAGATTAGTTTTGACACAGCTCATCCTTTGGGATGCATGAAATGCTATTTGTGATTCCCTGAAACATTTCTCCCATCCTCTGCTGAGGTGAAGAGCTTGTCTCCTTTAGCAAATCTATTTACATGGCTTCCTTAAAAACAAGAACATCCATAAAGTGAATGATGAATCCCTCCCAAGTTCAAAGGAAATGCATTCCTATTTTATCTTGCTCCAGTCAAAGATGCCTGTGGTGAAGAGAATTTATGTTCCTGACCTTTCTTTGCTCCTGCAGGTTAGAGGAAATGGACTAACTTTTCCATCTCACTTTCTGTGACTTAGGTATTTGCCATGTAGTCAAGGTACAGATAATGGGGATAGGCTGAGTCATTGCAGTGGGAACCTCAACTACCCCCAAACTTCAATGGATCTTTTATCTTACTGATGTGCTATTCCTGTAATGATTCAGATTGCAACCCATCTGTGCCTGCGCCTGCCCATTCAGCATCATCCTGGTCCCATGAGTTAACCTTGGCGTTGGGAGGAAGCAGTGTTCACATAGGACATACCTCTCTTTTTTGTGACCTTTAGAAGTCAATGGAGCACTTAGACTATCCATTGCCACATGAGTGAATGAAAAAGAATTCTTTAAATGCTTACTAGTGCTAAGCACTTGGAGATTCACAAAGAAGCAAGCCAGGCAATGTCTATTCTCAAGGAGCTTACATCCTACTGGGGAACATAATTCAAACAAAAAAGCAAAAAAAAAAAAAAAAAAAAAGCAAGAGATCTGGAATATGGCTTTGAAATGACTAGGAAATATAGCAGCATTCTGGTTTAGGGCAAGATCAGGCAGCAGCTCACCTCCCAGAACCCGGGTTCCCAGGGTGCAGTGGAAGAGGGCACAGAAGGATGGCCAGAATTTAAGTGGCATGACTTGGAAATGCCCAAGAAGATGACCATTCTGTCTACTTTTTCTGCTCGTAAATTTCTTTAATGATGGCTTTGATGTAGCTTCTTTTTTCCCCAAGATTGTTTTTTTGTGAATTTCTTGCAGCTTATTGTGCTGACCATGTGCCTCACTCCTTGTCTATGTCTGATCTTCAACTTGAAATTCTTTAGTAATATTTTGTGATTTCTCCCATAATGGAGATAGAACACCATCACTGTTAGTCCAGCACCATAATCAAAGAACATTATGACTAATTCCTTAAGCTGAATTTCTCAGGGAGGAAAATAAAGGGATCCTTCCACACATTATGAAGAAATAGGACATTGAACAATGCATAATTTATTGTTCACTGGTGAAAACCAGTTTGACTGGTACAGCCCCAGCCCGTCAGGATGCAAATATGTCAAATCTAATAAGAGAGTCCAGAGACTGGGCATTATTACTGGCTCCCCCTTCAGCCTCTTGCTGGAATTAGGAGTGAGTTCCCTACTTGCTTGCCTCTCATTCCTCCTTAGTAGGCAATTTAGAAATCCTGTCATTTTTTTTTTTGTCCTCTAGATAACTGAGAAGTCTTCCATTGGGCTCATACTAGCTCTGTCTAAAATTCTGTATAAATTTGAACTCTAAGGAGAGTATGGCTAATCTCTCCTGCTCCCTCCCCCATGGAGGCTGCACACCAAGAATCGCTCTCTTTTAGCAGCTATTCTCCTTTCCTCATGAATAGCAATAGTTTGTTAACCCCTTCTCTGTGAGGACTGCCCTTTTCATCTGAACTGTCTTGGCCTATGGTTACAAATGCCCTCCTAAAATTTCTAGAACAATCTAATTGCCCACCCACTTGAGAGCACAATATCTAACCCTATTGATGTTGTGACACTATTATTTATATTACAATTGGTTATAGAGGTGCATATATTTATTTTTCCTGGCACATAGTAGGTGCTCAATAAATGATTATTGTCTTGACTTGACTTAAGATGAGAAGGCATGGATGGATGGTAGCTTGTTCCATTTGGAGGGAAGAGCTACATTAAGGGTGTCCATTGAAGTATCAAGAGATAAATGTTATTGATAATCTGTACAGCATGCTGAGGACAGTAATGAGGACAATGGCAGGGATGAACTCGACGTCATGCCAAGATGATCAGTTGAAAGAAATGGGCATGCAGTGTGGGAATTTTGTTTTACTTGATTATGCATTTTTATTAAAAAGTATTTTCCTTTTCTTTTTTCCCCAATGAGGGAAGGAGGATGAAACAATAGATTTTTGTTAATCAAAAAAGTTCAATGCATACATATATTATTAATGCATATATATTTAGGAAGGAGACGTAATAGATGTCTCTACGTCTTCAAGTTTACAAAGGGCAGTCGTGGATAACAGCCTCAGAAGACAAAACTAGAAGCAATGGATAAAAGGTACAAAGAAGCAAATTGAGGCTTAACATGAAAAACCCAACCCCAATTTCCTGTCAATCTGAGTTATCCAAGAGTGGAAAGGATTGCCCACTACCTACAAGGGGTTTCTCCACAGTGGAGGACTCAGAGCAATGGCTGGATAACCACTCCTTAGGTGAGTCACATTGGAGTTTGTTTCCATGTATGGGTTGGACTATTTGGTAACTGAGGTCCATTCCAGTGTTGAGATGCTGTGATTCTCTATGAATAGTTGTATTGACCTTGCCTTTACAGAATCATAGCAACTCAGAGTCATAAGGGACCTCTGCACCGTCTAGTTTAATGCTTACCAGATTAGAATTCTCTCCAAAACATTCCAGGATCCATCCTCCTTTGGAGGCTACCAGTGAGGAGTACCATCGATTCTTAGGGAGCAGAAACCGCTCCTAGAAAAAAAGGGCATCACATCTTAGATGAATAACGTGGTAGAAGAAAAAGCAGATAAAAAAGCAATGCATCACGGGAAATAGGGGAAGAGTTCTTTGTTCTCAGGTTCTACAATGCTTGTCAGGTCTATTTCTAAGGAAGGCCAAATGATTGAGTTATATTGAAGATAACAACATATCATCTTTCAATCGACCCACTGATGCATAAGAATAAAGGTTTTCTCTGTGAGTTTGTGTATTTGGAGGGAAGTTTTATTGGTAAAAACTTGTTTGTCTTCCACAAATGACCCAGTGCCATTTGCTGGCATTCCTAAATTAGATTGCTTGGTAAGGAGTTACCATGCATTTCTGTAATATAAGAGGCTAAAGAGACTCCATCCTGACTTGTAGAAATCTAATGGAGAACACTGACTCTTCATTACTGTCAGTAGCTAATGATGAGTAAAGACTAAGTTGCGTTGGGAAGATTTTATTTGGTTTCCTTGATTGGCACAGATACCACTGCATCGTCCAGGTTTTGTGCCTCATAATACGTAAATGGATTATGATCATTTTCAAAAATTAGGGATGGCAAGAAAATTTGGATCAAATTATCAAGATGATACTTTCTGAAGCTCAAACATAGCAATTCTTAGGCTTCTAAAAGGAACAGGTAATGAGGAGTGGTTGGAAAATCTTTTCTTGCTGGATCTTAAGTGGGGTGTTTGGATGGCTTTGGTTGGGAAAATAAGCCCAGAGCAAAGTCAAATGCATTGGGATCAAGAGGCAGTTAAGTACAGAGTCAATTTAGTTCAAATTAAATCTTTGACACTTGTTGGATGTATGACCATGGAAAATTCTGAAACTCAGTGTTCTTCTCTGTATGATGAGGACAATAATACACACAGATTTTAGAAATGGAAGAGATCTTGGAAATCACCAAATCCAACTATATTTGTTTATGTACAGATGAGGTAACCAAGACACAGAGAAGCTGAATTGCCTGCTTAGGTTAACTTAGTGTATGAGGTTGAATTTGAACTCAGATCATTCTGATTCTAAAGCTAGTTATCTCTCCAGTACACAATGCTTCCTCTTAGTACCTACTTTATAGGGTTGTGAGATCAAGTGAGATAATGCACATAAAGCCCAATATAAATATCAGCTTTTCCTAGGCATTCAATTCAACAAGTATTTATTAAGTACCTACTGTTTGCCAATCACTCTCCTGGGCACCAGGGATGCAAAAAATTAAAGACATGAAACACTTCCTGCCCTCAAGGAGCTTATGTTCCAACAGAGGAGAGAGCAAGGGTACATACACACACAAAAATATCTATGAAACCACACACTTATCTACATACATGTGTGAGGGGAATTAGAATTAGGAAATTGAATCTTCATGGAGAATATGGGTCTTGAGCTGAGGTATGAAGGAAACAAGGGGACTTTGAAGACCGCAGAGGTGCGACCATTCCAGACCTGAAGGCCACCATGACCACGGCACAGAAATGGAAGATGGAGGGGAGGCCAGCATGGCTAGGAGAGTATTTAGTTATGAAGCTCTAAAGGTCAGAAGGGGGCCATGTTAGGAAAATATCACATTCCTAAGTTTGAATGTTTGTATTTCCTTACCATCAATGACTCCATCGGTGTTACTACGAGTCTTGGCCAATCTTAGGAAGCACCAGTGTAGCTTTCATTAATGGGGTGATATTTGCCACCGTCTCTTAAGTGTGAGGTGTTACGGTAGCCACAGAACTTAGCTGGGTAAGGCTTGTGATGAGCAGGCTTGGACAGGGACTGGCTCAGATCTGAGGAAGTGAAGTCAATGGCCTTTTAGCAGCGTTTACAATAATCTTATACTGAGACAGATATACGGTAGGATTGTTATTAGGACAAAAGAGAGACATCTCCACTCCAGCTGCAGGTGAGACTGGGCAGGTACAAATATTCTATCTCTGCCAATTATTCCTGGTATGGTCAAATGCCTTCATTTCTCTGGACTTGTTTCCCCATCTACAAAATGAACATGTTGGGCGACCTTGGAGGTCTCTTCAAGTTCTAGATTGATCCTGTATCAATTTCAGGAAATAACAGAGATGAGACGTTCAAGACTAACAACTCACTGACATTTTAGGAGGCATGAAGAAGGAGCAAAGCTGGGAGGATGTCTTACTGGGGTTGGAAACCAAAAAGTCAGTTAAAGAAAAAACAAGGTGATTTGATGGCAAAAGGATTCCAAGCAAATGTCTCTGAGTTTGATAAGTGCCACAAATTTCCTTCAGCCTCTGTATAAGCAGTGGACTCTCAGCCTAATGCATCTCTGCTGGGATGGAATTAGCAGCAAGTGCTTTGCCAGGAGGGGAGCCTAATGGCATTCAAAACCTCTTCTTCAACTAGAGAGGGATTGTCTTCAATCTGAGGTAGACAGGCAATGGTTTCAGCATTGCTTGATGACAGTCTGTGGAGAACACCATGGAAACGTTCAGCCCATCTCTCCAGGATAATGTCGTTCTCACTAATCAGTGTGATTGCCTCAGTGCTGAGTAGTTGAGAAGCGCTATAGATCTTTGACTCATAAATAGCCTTCAGGGCATCATAAGAGAGCTTTGGATTGTTACTATCAGCATAGAATTAAATTTCATTTGCCTTCCTACTGAGCCAAGAATCCTGCATCTCTCTAAGCTTCCCTTGAACTTACTTTTGATGGAGTTAAATGCTGGCTGATGCACTATAGGAGCTAATAGATCTGTGACCCTCTTTGAACACAAAAGACAAAACACCAACATGCATATATTGGAGTATTCTCTCTCATATGTTTTCAGGATTATTGTTAAATAGTTGGGATGGTGGAGTGTTGGGATTGGAAGCTCAATTCCGTGTGGACGGTCTCGGGCGGGTAAAAGTGGGACTTCTAAATCTTAGAGTCTTACGAGGCCCTCCATGAACAGCGGGGGTTCGAGAAGGTCAGACTGAGCTAGCTCGGCTAGCTCGGGTATTTCCCCCTCTCCCCGGGAGATACGTGATGGGTGGAGTCTCCCTGCCCTCGAGGTTGTCCCGGATTGGAGCACACCTAGTTACCTAACAGCACGGTATTCAGATGCAAACTATGCGGCTGAAGGTTAAGTAGGATTGAGGAAGCCTGAAAGTGCTCTTAGCACGTGAGGAGCCAAGAGGACAGTAGGCTCCGCTTCTTTTCTTTCTCTCTCCCCTCCCCCTCTCTCCCCGCTTGTACTTCTACTTCCAATCCCTTAAGCTTAGCCTCCTTAGGAAATCTCCCCCTCTTCCTCCTAAGGAAGACCCCCCTGCACTTGTAACTAGACCCTGTAATAAAGCTCAACCCCTGTTCGACTCTGGAACGTCCTTTCTCTCATACGTTTATCCGGTTTGGCCAACCGAAGACCTGGGACAGGTAAGAAAGACTCGGGTAGCCCAATACAGGCCTCTAGGCCTGGCAGTGGAGCCTTTTAACTGTGGAAATGAGAACCTGTCTTAGCATCAGGCAGCCTTTCTGAAAGCTGTCATTTGAATGTATTTTTTTCATCCTTACTTTATCACCCCCTTGAGTGTTTTTGTGCTTTGGGGATTTTATGTTTCACCATTTGTCCACTGGAGTGCACCTTTTTGATGGCTCTGTACCTTATAAGGGAGTGAGTCTGATTTGGAATTCCCCGCACTTGAATGAACACGGTAAAATCCTCACTCAGAGCCCCAGGGGGTGGTGATTCTTGGGCATGGATTTTTGGCCCTTGTTACATGGGGTGCGATCCATCAGGGCTTGAGGAACTCCTAGCTGTTGTTCTTAGAAGGTAGGGGAGGGGATAATAACAAAGAAGAGGAATACAATGTATTGTCACATTCTCCTGCTTGGGAGGGATCCTGGTTATAATTTTTTTTTTAAATTAAAGTTTGATTGATGCCTTTTTTATTTTTTACATTTGATATCACTCCTTCCACTTGTCACTGAATTTCCTCTTATAACAAATAGCAGTTAAGCCAAAGTGACTACCCAACAGTAATTTGCTATTGGTGTTTAAAGTATGCAGTGCACTTCACAGATATAAAAAGTTGCTTGTCTTCCTCTCCATGCACACAGAAGGTCTGGTTCCCAGAGTGAGGTTGGCTACCTCTCCCCCTCAGGGTTCAGAATGGACCCTCCATTTAGGGTGATTCTCTACTGTATGCAGTAAACCCCATTTCAGCATCTGCTCCTCCATGCTAACCACCCAGGATGAGTGTCACAATTTAAGTAACATGAGTTGCTTAAGGATATTTACTTGCAACTTGTAGCAAGAATAGGAGTCACAAAGTATTTCCACCAAATACCCGGGGAGCCCACTGTTCCTTATAGCACCTCATTCTCTGGGCTACCACCAACATTCTGGCCACCTCAAAATCCTGCCTCATCACAGCAGCAAAGCAAAGAGACTGAGAAAGGTGGATTACCGTTTTTGTGGACATACTCAGCTCCAAGTCAGCAACTCCCAAACGATCAGTTCTTCTGGCTCTGCCATCAATTACACAATTATTACAATTATCCTCACACAGTACACATTACCTACCATCATCCATGTGGTCAGTTGGACCAAAATTAGTCAAAGAATATCTATTCCTGCTTCTTGGACTGGTTCTTTTAAAAAATATTTTACATGATTTATTAATTTTATTTCAAAAATCTGATATTATTTTGTTACGCTCTTAAAAAAATTGTGTTCTGAGTTTTCTTTCTCCATCGCACTCTCCCTCATCTGCTGAGAAGTTGAGAAATGATATCAATTATACATGTGGAATAATGCAAACATTATAATGCAAATAAATTATAATGCAAATAATATTTCCATATTAGTCATGTTGCAAAAAAGATGCAAGAAAAATGAAGAAATAAAAAAAATTATACTTCAACCTATTATCCAGCCTTCAGCAATTGTCTTTCTGGATGTGGGTAGTATTTTTGTCATGAGTCCTGTGGAATTGTATTGGATCATTTTATTGATCGGAATAGCTACATCATCCACAGTTGATCTTTGTACAATATTGCTGTTATTGTGTACAATGTTTTCTTGGTTCTTCTCACTTTGCTTTGCATCAGTCCATATAAACCTTCATCATTTTTTTCTGAAATCATACAGCTTATCATTTCTTATAGCACAAGGGTATTCCATCACAATCATATAATACAATTTGTTCAGCCATTTCTCAATTGATGGCTATCCTCTGAACTTCCATTTCTTTGCCACTACAAAAAGCTACTCTAAATATTTTTGTACATCTACATACTTTTCCTTTTTCCATGATCTCTTTGGAATACAATCCTAGGAGTGGTATTGCTGGGTCAAAGGGTACGCACAGTTTTATAGCCCTTTGGGTATAGTTCCAAATTGTTCTCCAGAATGATTGGGCTACTTCACAACTCCACCAACAATGCATTGATACGCCTTTACCCGCCCCCCCCAACATCTGCAGCATTTATCACTTTCCTTTTGTTTTATGTTAGCCAATTTGATAGTGAGGTGGTGCCTCAGAGTTGTTTTGGTTTGTACTTCTCTAATTAATAGTGATTCAGAGCATTTTTTCATATGACTATGAATAGCTTTGATTTCTTCATTTGAAAACAGCTTATTCATATTCTTTGACCATTTATCAATTGGGGAATGATTCGTATTTTCATTCGTGACTCAGTTCCATATATATATATGAGAAATGAGGCCTTTATCAGATATGAATATGAATTCCGCCCTCCTCCTAATTTTCTGATTTCTTTCTGATCTTGGCTGCACTGGTTCTGCTTGTACAAAAATTATTTAATTTAACATAACCAAAGTTATCCATTTTACTTAATGTGACCCTTTCTCTTGTTTGGTCATAAATTCTTACCTTATCCATAGATCTGACAGGCAAAAGTTTCCTTGTTCCCCTAATTTGCTTGTATCACATTTTATGTCTAAATCATGTACTCATTTTGAGCTTATGCAGCGTGAGATATTGACCTATGCCTCATTTCTGTCAAACCGATTTCTAATTTTTCCAGAAATTTTTGTCAA